>NC_081575.1:41694453-41706748 GCF_022355385.1 Mustela nigripes
TATTCTCCATAGTGGCTGCACCAATTTACATTCCCACCAACAGTGTACAATTTCCCCCTTTTCCACACCACTGCCAACATTTATTTCTTATCTTTTTTATTTTAGCCATTCTAACAGGTGTGAGGTGATATCTCATTGTGGTTTTGATTTGCATCTCCCTGATGATTGCTGATATTGAGCATCTTTTCATGTGTCTTTTGGCCATCTGGATATCTTTTTTTGTAAAAAAATATGTCTATTCAGGTCCTCTGCACACTTTTTGATCAGACGATGATGATAATTATGATGATTATTTGGCATTGTTATATAAGTTCTTTATACATTTTGGATATTCACCTCTTATTCAATCTATCATTTACAAATATCTTCTCTCATTCAGTAGGTTTTTGTCTTGTTGATTTCTTTGCTTTTTATTTTGATGATACTTAGGATACATTATCTAGAAAAAATGTTGTTATTGCCAATGTGAAACAAGTTACTGCCTGTATTATTTTCTAGAATTTTTATGGTTTCAAGTCTTACATTTAGGTACTTAATCCATTTTGAGTTTATTTTTATGTATGTTCTTTTACATGCAGCTGACCAGCTTTCCTAGCCCCATTTATTGAAGAGATTGCCTTTTTCCCATTGTATATTTTTGTCTCCTCTGTCATAGATTTATTGACCATGTAATTATGGTTCTATTTCTCGGCTCTCTATTCTGTTCTTTTGATCTATTTTTGTGCCAATAACACACTTTTTTTTATTATTGCAGCTTTGTAGTATATCTTGAAATCTGGAATTGTAATACCTCCAGGTTTGTTTTTCTTTCTCAATTGTTTAGGCTATTCAGAGTCTTTGTGCTTCCATACAAATTTTAGTATTATTTGTTTCAGTTTTGTGAAAAATTATATTGGTATTTTGAGAATGATTGTATTGAATCTGTAGATTTCTTTGGGTAATATTGACATTTTTAACAATATTTATTTTTTAAAATAGATTTTATTTATTCATTTGACAGACCGAAATCACAATTTGACAGAGAGGCCAGCAGAGAGAGAGGGGGAGGCAGGCTCCCCACCCAAGCAGAGAACCCGATGCGGTGCTCGATCCCAGGACCCTGAGATCATCATCTGAGCAGAAGGCAGAGGCTTTAACCCACTGAGCCACCCCGGCGCCCCAATATTTATTCTTCTAATCCATGAGGATTGAATATCTTTCCATTTATTTGCATCATCTTCAATTTTTTTCCTCAGTGTTTTATAGGTTTTAGAATACAAGTCTTTTGCCTCTTTAAGTTTATTCCTAGGTATTTTATTCTTTCGGTTACAATTGTAACTAGTGTTGTTTTCTTAATTTCTCTTTCTGCTACTTTGCTGTTAGTGTATAGAAATCCTACCAATTTATGAGCATTTATTTTGTATCCTGCAGCTTTACTGAATTTATATATTATTTCTCATAATTTTTTGGTTGTGTTTTTGGTGGATTTTCTGTGTGTAACATCCTATTGTCTGCAAATAGTGGCAGTTTAACTTTTTCTTAGCAAATATAGATGCCTATTATTTTTTTTGGCTTGTCTGATTTCTGTGGTTAGGACACTCAGTACTATGTTGAATAAAAGTGGTGAGAAGGGACATCCTTGTCTTGTTCCTTGCCGGAGAGGAAAAGCTTTTAGTTTTTCATCGAGTATGATGTTAGCTATGGGTTTTTCAAACATAGCCTTTATTATGTTGAGGTATGTTCCTTATATCTCCACATTCTTGAGAGTTTTTAATCATGAATGAACGTTGTACTTTGTCAAGTGCTTGTTCTACATTTACTGAGATGATTTTATAACTTTTATCCTTCACTTTGTTGATGTGGTATATTGTATTGACTTGCAAATGTTGGACGATACTGGTATCCCCAGAATAAATCACATTTGATTCTGTTGAATGATCCTTTTGAAATGCCAATTGAATATTACCCCCACCTTAAAAGACCACCAGAGACGTGAGTCAAAGCCAATCAGCAAGGGTTGTTTATTGCAGGTTCGAACCTGGACCTCTGCGCTGCTCATTGTGGTTTAGAAGAAATTTAACTTTATTTACTTTTCCTTCTACCTCCGCCTCCTTCGGTTTTCATGGAGGGGAGGGTGACATTAGGGCTATTGATCAGGTAACTTCTTTGTTGTAAATCTCAAGGACATTTGCAAACCAAGGGAGACTCCTACCTTGCAGAACTGTGATCTCTGCAAGTTAACTATTTATCATTTTATGGCAGTCAGGGGTGCCTGAGAAATGCTACACAAATGGAGGGGAGCGGGTGAAGGGGGGGTGCAAGGCGTCAGCTTTTGCTTTGTCCTCAGCCAGCCTCCTGATCCTTCAGGGCTCAATCCCAGGACCTTGAGATCATGACCTGAGCCGAAGGCAGAGGCTTAACCCACTGAGCCACCCAGGCATCCCCACACACTTTTTTAAAACTTATTTTTAAAATTTAAATTCAATTAGTCAACATCTAGTGTATCATTAGTTTCATATAGAGTTCAGTTATTTATCTTTTGCATATAACACTCAGTGCTCATTACATCATGTGCCCTACTTAGTGCCCAATCACCCAGTTATCCCATTCCCTCACCAACCTCCCCTCCAGCAACCCTCAGTTTGTATTCTATAGTTGAGTTGGCCACACATCATAATCTCCCCATGTACTTGGATTTTCTAAGAATTTACCAAGGTAAAAATTAATTTCTACTTTCTTTAGTTCTGCCACCCCAATCTCTTAATGGGCTACTGATTTTATAAAGGCCTTAGATTAACCATCAATAACATATTCTTGCCACATAGTTGTTCTTAACTATTGTCTTTTCTTAGACAATTTTCAATGAACCCATTTTCTCTCCTTTAAAATGTCCCATTATCTCTACTTCTTGGGATACAATTTTTTTCCCCATTTGTGTCAATGGAAGAATACTCATGGTGGTTAATTTTCTTGTGAGGTTTCTAATTTCATTACTGTGTTTTTAGCTGCAACAGGAATTTTTTTTTTTTTTGAGAGTCCTGGGTGCTGAGGGCTGCAAAGGCATTCCCTCGGAGTAGTTCCAAGTTTGCCTCTGCCAAGGCCTTAAAAAGTTTCACTGGTTTGGAACAAGTTTTCTTGTTAATTTCTTAGCCTGGGGGGTTGTACCACATGTGGGTTGTGTGAATTTAGAATCCACATCCATGACTGGTACAAGTTTAGAGTTCTGATTTCTCTTGAGTATCTCTTTTAATTCATGATATGGCCCTCAAGAGTGTGAATTTCCTGGCTGCTTTCCTGGACCAATGAGTACAGTTTTCTCATTCCCTTTTCATCGATATTTAGGCTTCACAGACTATTGAAGTTTCTATATTTTTGCTTGTATCTCAGTTCCAGCTGTACACTTTATATAGATCTGTGGCTCTATGTTCTGACCCTAATCCCAAACCCTTATACCCCTAATGTCCATATCTGTTTCTGATATTTCCTGGAGGTTTTAGCTTCAGTTAATTCTCCCTTCTCTGGGTTTGATTTCTCTTTTCATTTCTAAAGTCTGGGAATTTCCCTTACTTACCTTCAAGCTGGGCTAAGCATGCACAATCTTTGTTTTATTTTGTCTAGCCTCTGTCTGTGTTTAGAACAAGAACTGAGTCTTTACCATAGTCATTCCATCTATCATATTAACTAGTTGTCTAAAGATACATGACAGAAACATGTAAGTTGTACATCTTAGACCTGAAAGATCATGTTAATTTTATTTTCATCCAAGGAGTTAGAATTTTTATTCCTGTTACTGCTAACATAAAGTTTCTCTTTTCTTCCATGGACTTATACTTACATTTGACTTTTACAAGATGGATGAAAAGCAGAGTGGATAACCCTTCCAGACAGTTCTGCCTCAGTCTTGGCACTGCAGGGCCTCTCCTGAAGAATGAGGGCACACAAAGCTGGCTAGCACCACTGTCCCACCTCACTGTGCTGTACTTACAAGGATCCTCTCCTCTGCATAGGCCCACCTCAGCCCTGGCACTGAAGGGCCCCTTCCACAGAGGACCAGATGTATGCAAAGCTTGTTAGCATCATAGCTCCAATGCCCCAGCTCTGCGCTGTTCTTTGGCTGATCCACACTCTCCAATATGCTCTTGGCCAGAACCCATACAGGATGGTACTACAAGCCTGAGAGTTTGCAAGCAGCCCCTACAATATGTAGCACCATTCCAAAGTGATTCTTTCCCTAGAGAAAGATAACCATACACAACAGTGTGTGGCACTAAAGTGTCTCTTCTTCATAAGACCATTATTTTCAAGTGCAAGAGACATAGTTGCCTTTCCTAACACAGAAAAACAGAGGCAGAGAGTTAGAAAAAATGAGGAAACAGAGGAATATGTACCAAATAAAAGACCAGGACATAATCACAGCAAGAGACCTAAAGGCAATGGAGATAATTAATATGTTTGATAGAGAATTTAAAGCAATGGTCATAAAGATACTTACTAGAATTGAGAAAAGACTAGAGGACATTAACAAGACCCTTAATAATGATATTTTTAAAAAAAAAGCAGAGATGATGAACACAATAATTAAAATTAAAAATATACCACATGGAATAAATAGTAGACTAGACAAAGCAGAAGAATGAATCAGTGACCTAGAGGACAGAGTAATGGAATGTAATTAAGCTGAGTAGGTGAGAGAAAAAATTATGCAAAATGAGAATAGACTTAGGGAATTCAGCAATGCCATCAAGCAAAATAACATTCACATTATAGGGATCACAGAAGTAGAGTATGAAGAAAATAGGGCAGAACATTTATTTGAAGAAATAATAGCTGAAAATTTCCTGAATCTGGAGAAGGAAAGAGAAATCTAGATCTAGGAGGTACAGAGATACCCTAACAAAATCAAACCAAGGAGGTCCACACTGACACATAGTAATGAGTATAGTAAAGTAGTGATGAATAAAGAATGTTAAAAGCAGTAATAGAAAAGACAGTTACATACAAGGGAAGCCCTATAAAACTATCAGCTGATTTTTCAGCAGAAAATTTGCAGGCCAGAAAAGTGACTCTATATATTCAAAGTGCTAAAAGGAAATGAATTTGCAACCAGGAATACTCTATATAGCAAGGCTATCATTCACAACAGAAGGAAAGATAAAGAGTTTCTCAGACAAACAAAAACTAAAGGAGTTCATGACTATCAAACCAGCTCTAGAAGAAATATTAAATGGTACTCTTTGAGTGGAAAAGATATATGATAAGCAAGAGTAAGGAAAGTAGGAAATACAAAAGTAGTAAGAATAACTATATCTGTAAAAATTAAAGGACTCAAATAAAAGGATATTAAGGATGACACCATATACCTAAAATGTGGGAAGGAGAGGAGTAAAGAATAGGTTCAGACTTAAATGACCATCAATTTAATATAGACTGTTATGTACATACAATGTTATATACAAACAAAATGGTAACCACAAATCAAAAATCAGTAATAGACATGCAAAAAAGGAGAAAGGAATCCAAGTATATCATTAAAGAAAACAAAGTAACCTAAGAAAAGAGAGCAAGAGAATAAAGGAATGGAGAAGAATTACAGAAACAACCATAAACCAAGCAACAAATTTGAAATAAATACATACTTATTAATATTACTCTAAATGTAAATGTACTAAATGCTCCAATCAAAAGACTTAGGGTGATGGAATGGATAAAAAAAATATGACCCATCTATATGGTGTACATGAGACTCATTTTAGACCTAAATACACATACGGTTTGGAAGTGGAGGGATGAAGATGCATTTATCATGCAAAAGGATGTAAAAAGAAACCTAGGGTAGCAATACTTATATCAGACAAATAGACTTTAATAAAAGACTATGAAAAGAGACAAAGAAGGATACTATGTAATAATAAAGAAGACAATCCAACAAGAAGATATAACAGTTGTAACTATTTATGCACCCAACATAGGACCACCCAAATATTTTAAAAAGTTAATAATACATGAGTTAAACAATTGGTAGTAAAACACTGATATTAGGGGACTTTAACACCCACATAATGAAAAGATCATCCAAAGAGAAAATAAACAAGGAAACAGTGGCTTTTGAATGACATATTTGGACAAAAGGATTGAACAAATAATTCAGAACTTTCCTTCCTAAAACAGCAGAATACATATTATCTTCAACTGCACATGGAACATTGTCCAGACTAGATTACATATGAGGCCAAAAGACAAGTCTCAACAAATTGACAAAGATCTGAGTCAATCAATGCATCTTTCCTGATCACAGTGCTATGCGACTAGAAATCAACCACAAGAAAAAAATCTGGATGGACCACAGATACATGCAGTTAAATAGCATGCCACTGAACAATGGATAGCTCAAATAAGAAATCAAGAGAAAATTTAAAAAATACATTGAGACAAATGAAAGTGAAAATACAACAGTCCAAAATCTTTGGGATGCAGCAAAAGCAGTTCTAAGAGGAAATTTATTAAAATACAGATCTACTTCAAAAAGCAAGAAAAACTTCATGTAAGCAACATAACCTTACACCTAAAAAAGGCAGAAAAAAACAACAAACAATACAACAAAACGAGTAGAAAGAAGGAAATAAAAAGATTTCAGCCAAAATAAATAGAAACTAAAAAACAATAGAAGAAATAAACAAAGCCAGGAGTTGGTTCTTTGAAAAGATCAACAAATTGATAAATATTTAGCCAGACTCATCAAAAAAGAGAGAGGACTCAAATAAACAAAATCGAAGATGGAAGATAAATAACAACCAACACCAAAAAGTACAAAAGATTAAGAGAGTATTATGAAAAATCATATGCTAGCAAACTGGACAACCTAGAAGAAATGCATTCATTTCTAGAAACTTATAACTTCCCAAAATTGAATCAGAAAGAAATAGAAAATTTGAATATGCTGATAACCAGCAATGAAGTTGAAACAGTATTAAAAAACTAACAAACAAAAATCCAGGACCAAATGGCTTCACGACAAATTCAACCAAACATTTAAAGAGGAGTTAAAACCTATTCTCAAACTATTTTAAAGAATAAAAGAGAAAGGAAAACTTCCAAATTCATTTTATGAGTCTTGAATTACCCTGAAACAAAAAAGCAGATAATGACAACACACAAAAAAGGTGATCTATAGTAGGCCAATATATCTTATGAACACAGATGCAAAAATGCTCAACAAAATATTAGCATACCAAATCCAACAATACATTACAAAAATCATTTACCATGATCAAGTTGGATTTATTTCCAGGATGCAAGGGCAGTTCAGCATTCCCAAATCAATCAATGTTATATATCACATTGGCAAGAAAAGGATAAAAACCATATGATTATTTCAGTAGATGCAGAAAAAGCATTTAACAAAGTAAAACATCCATTTATGATAAAAACTCTCAACAAGTATGTTTAGAAGGAACATACCCCAACCTTATAAAGACCGTATATGAAAAACCTACAGTTAACATCATACTCAATGGTGAAAAATTGAGAAATTTTCTGCTAATGTCAGGAACAAAACAGGGATCTACACTCTCACCACTTTTATTTGATATAGTTCTAGAAGTCCTAGCCACAACATTCAGACAAGAAAAAGGAGCAAAAGTCATCCAATTGGTAAGCAAGAAGTAAAATTTTCACTATGTAAGATGACATGACACTTTATATAGCAAATCCTAAAGACTCCATGAAATAACTACCAGAACTGATAAATAAATTTGGTAAGGATGCAGGATACAGAAATCTGTTGCATTTCTATACACTAATACAGAAGTAACAAAAACAGAAATTAAAAACAATCCTACTAGCAATTGCACAAAAAATAATAAAATACATAGGAATAAACTTAACCCAGGAGGTGAAAGACCCATACTCTGAAAATTGTAAGACATTGATGAAGAAGTTGAAGATGACACAAAGAAACGAAAAGATATTCCAAAGTTGTGGATTGGAAGAACAAATGTTAAAATGTCTATATTACCCAAAGCAATCTACAGATTTAATGCAATCCCTATAAAAATATTAATAGCATTTTTTACAGAATTAAAACAAAGGATCCTAAAATTTGTATGTAAGCATAAAGACCCTGAATGGCCAAAGCAATCTTGAAAAAGAAAAAGCTGGAATTATCATAATTTTATATTTTAATTATACTACAAATCTGTGGCAATCAATACAGAATGGGACTGGCACAAAAAAGGACATATAGATCAAGGAACAGAATAGAAAAATCCAGAAATAGACCTATGATTATATGATAATCTTCAGCAAAGGAGGCAATAATATGCCATGGGAAAAACTTTCTTGAAAAAATGGTCTTGGGAAAAATGGACAGCAATATGCAAAAGAATGAAACTGGATCACTTTCTTACACCACACACAAAAATAAACTCAAACTGAAAATGGATTAAAGACCTAAATGTGAGACCTGAAACCATAAAAATCCTAGAAGAGAACACAGGCAGTAATGTCTCTGACATCGGCCATAACAATATTTTTCTAGATATATTTCCTGGGGCAAGGGAAACAGAAGCAAAAATATACTATTAGGACTACATACAAAACAAAAGCTTCCACATAGCAATGGAAACATCCACAAACTAAAAGACAGCCTATTGATTGGGAGAAGATATTTGCAAATGTCATAGCCAATAAAGGATTAGTATTCAAAATATATTTAAAAACATAGAAATCAACACAAACTCCCCTAAATAATTAGGGGAGTCTCCTCCCTAATTTTACATTTTACTATGTCTCCTCCTTTTTTTCTAATTAAAAATGGACAAAATACATGAATACACATTTTTCTCTGAAGACATACATATGGCCAACAGACACATGAAAAGATGCTCAACATCCCTCATCATCAGGGAAATGCAAATCAAAACTATAATGAGATAACACCTAACACCTGTCAGAATGGCTAAAATAAAAAGTACAAGAAACAAGTGTGGGCTAGTATATTGAGAAAGGGGAACCCTCTTATACTGTTAGTGGGAATGCAAACAGGTGAAGCCACTGTGGAAAACAATTTGGAGGTTCCTCAGAAAGTTAAAAATAGAACTACCCAATGATCCAGTAATTGCACTACTGGGTATTTATGCAAAATAAAAAAAAAAAAACTAATTCAAAAGGATATATGCATTCCTATGAATATTGCAACATTATTTACAATAGCCAAATTATGGAAGCAGCCCAAGTGTCCATTGACAAATAAATGAATAAAGAAGGGGCGCCTGGGTGGCTCAGTGGGTTAAGCCGCTGCCTTCGGCTCAGGTCATGATCTCAGGGTCCTGGGATCGAGTCCCGCGTCAGGCTCTCTGCTCAGCAGGGAGCCTGCTTCCTTCTCTCTCTCTCTCTGCCTGCCTCTCAGTGTACTTGTAATTTCTCTCTGTCAAATAAATAAATAAAATCTTAAAAAATAAATAAATAAATAAATGAATGAATGAATAAAGAAGAGGTGCGATATATAACTATTTTCTTATATATGTATTTTATGTATAGTGGACCTCAACTTTCTGCTCCTTAACACACTGGATAGAGATGACATTCATTGTCACGCTTTTAATGGGCATTTCCCATGTGCAAAGACTCTATCTTTTATATTTTTTTCTAATAATGTGCTGAAGTTTGTAAGTTCCTCAAAAATTTACTGCAGTACTGTGGAGATATATATATATATATATATGTGTGTGTGTGTGTGTATATATATGCGCATGCATGTGTGTATATATGTATATGTGTGCATGTATATACGTATATATATGTGTATGTATATATGTATATATATCCCTTTATATATTATTTATATACATATATGTGTGTGTGTATATATATATCCCTCTTAGTCATATCAATTCTGGTATACTTTTTCTTGAGTGAGAGATCAAGGATAGAGTCTTTGCATATGGGAAATGCCCATTAAAAGCGTGACAATGAATGTCATCTCTATCCAGTGTGTTAAGGGGAAGAAAGTTGAGGACCACTATTCCAGAGATGCGGTTTGCCTGAGTTTAAGAGGAACACATAGACTCTCATTTTGAAAAAAAATACATATATAACAAAATAGTTCAGTTATGGTTTAATCACAGGATAGCTCTTCACTGCTCATACTAGCTTTTCCTATCAGTCATCCAATATGTTAACCAATCATTTGCAGCCAGCTACACACCAGTGTCCTTAATTTCTCTGAGATTACAGTGTCAAATTGAATGGATCATTGAGATTTAGAAACCAGCTCAGTTAGAAATCATCTAGCTTTCCTGAGGTTAAAAAAAAATTAAAAATAAAATAAAATAAAAATCATCCAGTTTCAATGTCAAAAAAAAAAAAGAATTAATGTTTTCTAATATATTAGTACAGTGTTCAATCTACTAGAGACAATGTTGCCTTGCCCTTTCTATGTATCTAGAAAAGAAAGCAGCCTTGATATTCCAGAGTGATTTTATGCTGCTTTCTCCTCCTTTTTTTTCTAAGGAAGAAATTCCTCCAATTTCTAAATTCCTCCATTTTCTAAATTAAATGATAACAGCCATTGAAATGAATTATAAATTGTAATTGAGAAGTAACTATTATGAAGCTAAAGGCTGGAAGAGCATGTATTTCTTTTGGTAAGAGCCAAAGGGAGATGAAAAGTTGATAAGGCAGAAACATAGGTTAGCTGTCCAGATGGTAGAAACTGCAGCATAGTAGGTTTTTCTACATGCCCCTGAAAGAGTAAGATTTCATGAGAAAAAGAAGTAGGTACCAAAGCTAATTTATCAGGAAAGAAAGGAGAAAGGGAAACAGTTCATGGGTACTCTTATTTGGAAATGGTTAAAAATGTGTGTGTGCGTGCATATGCACACATGCGCATGTGTATAAGAGAGAAAGAGAGAGAAAGAGAGGGAAAGAGGGAGACAAAGGCAGGGGGACTCAAACTTTCTACTGTTTCTTGTTTTACAATGTATGTAAAGCAAGGAAATCTTTTTAGGGGTGGTATGGAACATGCCAATAGTTGTTTGTCTATGCTTTATACAGGTAGTACATAAGCAGGCCTCAAAGATGAGGCAGAGGACTGTGACCATGGTTAAATGTATGCACAGTGGGGCTGCATTAGTCTATGATTGTTTTGTAGGATAAATGGAGCAAAGTCCACTGGAGGATGAATTACTTAGAGTTATAGGTTTTACCAAACCTCTTCAAGTAGCCCTAATCCCAATAGAAGTTTCTGTTACTGAATTTCATTAAGGGTGAGTAAGTGGAACTTCTGTTGTGATTGTTTATTATCCCCATAAACCTCACTTATTTTCTCCTCCTCTATCTTCTTAGAAGGGGGACTGGTTGGCTCAGTGTCTAACAATACTAGTCTTCTCAGTCATTTTTTCCTTTCAAAGGCACCAGTTGTAGGCAAGGCTGAGACATGTTATGGAAAGAGTACTGGGGTCAGGTCACTGGAATTATAGCCTCAGCCACTACACTAAGTTGCTGTGATTTTTTTTTTATTATTATTTTGGACAAATTCATTCTCCAAAATAGCCTCAGTTTCCTCTTCTAAAAATAGAGTCTGCTAAGATTTTCTAAAGGACTTTTTCTGGATTGGCACTCTCATATTTTAAGTAGCTGGCCTAGAATAGTGAAAGTGAGTGTTAGGATTTTCCAGGTGGAGAATTGCTTCACTTGGAGACCTAGACCTAGAGTACCAGTCATTGATTCTTTAAGAGGAAGAGGATGTGGGTACCTCTGCCTTGGATAGGTTTTGGCTTTAGCTCCAAAGTCCCTTGGTTCTGGTGTTTTGTATCTGAGTCTGCCTGACCACTATGCCTGGCGTTCTAGTTCCTGTGTATTCCCTGTTCTCTATTTATTGCAGAGTGGTTTTCCTCCCTGCAAACCCTACCTTGCCTTGAACCCTAGTTCCTCTCTGCCCCCCAACCCCTGGCTGCTTATGTTGGCTCCACTGATCTTGGCTTATGGTCCTGCTTCCCATGATCCAGTGCTTTCCATATCTCAGCTTGACAAAGGGATTTTAAAAAGCTCCCTATGGTAAAAGACAAAGACTTTTCTTTGTAAAGAATATAAACTTTGTAAGTGGGAATTAACTCACTACACTAGCAAGTCTAATTCATACTCAGCAAATTAAGAAGACAGAAGAATTGAAGTAAGCAAATACTCTGTATGTCCATGTATTCAAGTATACATACAGTTGTGAAATAACCCATTTGGATTTAATTAATTCTTGAAAATTAAATGCACATGATTGCCTGCATAACACTTGGTATGTAGAAGAAAAAAACAGATAAATTCT
>NC_081575.1:41711748-41718573 GCF_022355385.1 Mustela nigripes
CAGGCAAGAGAGTAGTAAAAATAGAACAAGGATAACCATTACTTCCTCTGAACAAGGTCATCTTTTTCATTTCAGAACATCTGATTGGAAACAGAAATCTTTTTCACATTCTCTCCGTCTGCATCATCAAAAGTACTTGTGAATCCCTTATGAGAAGATCCCAACTTCTGGTACAAAGAATGAGTTACTAGTCAAATCCTACTATACCAGTTTGGAAGAAGAAATGCATCGATACAAACATGACAATTCTTACAGTGTATCTGAAGATTGATCCAGGTATTATATAGTGACTGACAAAAATACTAGGGTGTTTTCTGAGCACAATAGTGTGGTTCAAAATGTGGCTGTGGAAAGCTTTAAAAATATTTTGAAAATAAAATAAAAATAAAATGTGGCTATGGTTTTAACGTAGGTACCATTCACTTTGATAAGTCTTGTTGGCTGTTTGTAGGCTGTGACTCCAGAATTGATGTTTAAAATAGTCCCACAAGGATCCTTTAATCTTTCAGAAAATGGAAACATCAAGTTTAATGCCTCATAAAGAAAATGCAATCTAAGGCTATCTACAGATTACTGATCAGATTCGTGTCACATTATTGATTGTTTGAAGTCCCCTAAGGGCTCTTTAGTATGATTATTATTATTTATTTATTTTTTTTTTACTGCAAAGCACCCTGGTCTTGCCATTCATTTACTATATTTGGCTGCTTACTTGATTGACATGTTTTTAACTGCCTCCTTTGCCCACTTAAATCCTCACATTTCAAAGTCTAACTCAGATGTCACCTACACCACAAAGCTGACCCTGATTACACTATGTGTAAACTGACTTCTTTCTTTTCTCTAAAACCTATTTGCATGTGTTCATAGAGAGTTAAACATTTAGTCATGCTGTACTTCATATAATAATTATAACAAAAACAAGCTAAGTTTTTAGTATGTTCTAAGTTAGTCCTCACTCACAGAAACCCAATGAATAAGGTATTATTATTCTCACTTTTATTAATTATTCTCACTATTATTCTCACTTTATAAATGAGCTAATGGAGGTAAGCAGTTAAACATCTTGCCCAAAGTCACAAACATCCTAAGTGGCAGAAATGTAAAACCAGTTTGACTCCACAGCCAAAGATCCTAACCACTCTTCTATACTGCCTTTTCACAGATATTTGTCTCATCTTCCCAATTAAATGTATAGTCTTTAAAGGTGGAAACCATCCTATATTTTGCTTTCATTTCCTTAGAGAAACTAGCAAGGTACATAGTGTGCTCAATAGTACTTTCTTAATTCTCAAAAGCTTAGATCAAATTTTCTAATTTTTCTTGTTTTTATTTTACTTTAAAAAAGATCTTATTTGTTTATTTATTTATTTATTTATCAGCATATTGATTATGTGAGCAGGGGGAAGTGCGAAGGGAGAAGGAAAGAGACAATCTCTAACAGACTCGATGTTGAGTGAAGAGCCCAATGTGGGACTTGATCCCATGACACCGAGATCATGACCTGAGATGAAATTAAGAGTCAGATGCTTAACCGACTGAGACACCCAGGCATCCCCAAGTTTTCTTCTTTTTAAACTATCTTTCTTTTGTGGCATTAAATATACTTTTGTAAGCCATCACAAATTCATTCTGAAATAAAATAGGGCACAAATAATAAATGAATGCCTTGGAGTTCACATTTTTCCTTTCTTTTCCTGACCCTCTTAAAAAAGAAGGGAGTAAAGAAAACAAAAGAGGAACAGACACTGGGGTACCTGGGTGGTTCAGTTGGTTAAGTGTCTAACTTTTCATTTTGGCTCAAGTCATGATCTCAGTGTTGTGAGACTGAGCCCCGTGTTGGGCTCTGCACTGGATGTGGAGCCTCCTTAAGATTTTCTCTCACCTTTTCTCCTGCCTCTCCCCCCAACTCTTGTACACTCTCTGTCTTAAAAAAAAAAAAAAAAAAGAGAACAGACAAGATACATGTTGCTTTTGAACAGCTCCATCAAGGCAGTGTCAGCAATGGTTATATGCCTGTGCAAATTAACCAGAGTGCTGTATTCATGCAATAGCAATCAAAGATGGTCACCATCACTTCTTGTTTTTTTTTTCTATTGTATCTTGAATTCTTCTTTCCCCATGTCCATAAATTCCAGAAGAAGAAAGAGAGTGAGTTCAATGGATCAAAAGAAGAAGAGCGGAACAGTTATATTCTGTTTACTTAATAAGTTCAAATACATTTTCTATACTTTAAAAACAGAAGGATGCATGAACAACAGAAAAAGGATTTTGAAGCAAATTTTTATAGTTAGCAATATAATAACACAGGAAAAATACCTTCTTTATATGCCTTTGTTGAAAGGCATGATGATTAAAAGATACGGAGACCTATCATTGCTCACAGAGAAAGTCAGAAGCCAAGTTCTGAGTCTTATACCAGAAATAGCCTGAATCAAATTCTGAAACTTGAAGAAGTGAGATTTGGGGATCTTGTACATCCTCCACTGTTTATCCCCATTCCTTGGACTATATATAATTTACAGATCTGGTTATTACTTTATTCCTCCTTCAACACTAAGCCAACCACCCTGCTAGGGAGAAATTCTCTGTCCATCGTTGCTCTCCCCTTCCTTGTTGGTCTTCTGCACTGCTCCTAATCAGTCAGCCTTGCTAACTTACACACCTCAAAGAGCAGGCTAACATAATAATTGCTTAATACAGCAGAGCTTTTAAAAATTATTCTCTATTCACATGTTCATGTGAAGTTTTCAAAGCAGATGCTCACAGTCTTTTCTCTATCTCCTGTAAAATTCTTTCCCCATTCTCCAGGGAACTCTCCTGTCTCCTCAATCATCCCCACTCCTCCTGCCCTTTGGATGTAGCTCTTATCTTGCATGACTTTTTCCCTGTCCTTTCCTTTATAAAGACTCTAGAAAGCTGTGATTTTTTTCAGTATAAAAATAATAAATGCTTATAAAATTCAGTAGTGCAGAAAAAAATATTAATGTCCCTTATTCTCCTAATACTGTCACACACTGTAGCCTCCAAGTTATTCTGTAAGTAGGCTTATGGAAATAATGACATACATGTATTTTAATTTTTTATATATTTTAAGTTTTTATGGTCTCTTCCACAGGTATGCACCTTCATCTCTACAAGCATTTAACAAGTGTTTATTATGGGCAAGTTCTTTTCTTAGGTACTGAGGAGATATAAAGTTAAATAATACATGATCAGTCTCTGTATTCAAAGATTTCACAGTGTCACTAAGAACTATTTATCAAAGATAATTTTATGGTGTTTCTTAGATTTGTAGTTTCATATCACTTTTTCCTGCTCTATCTTCTGAACTATTCACAAGCTTCTGGGGCCAGCGCTGTATCTTATGCTTCCCCATATTTCTCACAGTGTGAGTATTGTGCAAACAGTAGGCTGGGAGTGATCTTGTTGGAAAAGGATCTCAAAGCCAGTTTTTGTTTTTCTGTTACCCCCTCCTCTGTATGTGACTAGAGCTAACTGGGTGGGACCTCTCAATATCCTTCTACCTTGGCCCATTCCCTATACCCTTTTTCACCTACTCCCTGTAGTCAAGGCCTGATTGTACACAACCTCTTTCCCTTGCAGCTCTCAAGTTAAGGAAACACTTAAAAATGATTTTCCTTAACTATTCAATTCAGAAAATAAAGGAATGCATCTTTCCCAATACATTTGGGTAGGAAACTGTCCATTGTGAGGTATATCTTATGTATGCGCACTGGCCTTCTGCCATACTAACGTTCATGACTGTACAATGGAAGAGGCAGCCTATTTGCACAGAGGCAAGTAAGTTTTGATGAGGAAAGATGTTCAATTTACTAGCTAGAAATGGGCTAGGAAGGCAGTTTGTAAACAGAAGAAACAGGGATACACATTTTGGAAGAAATACTCAAATTTATAATATCAAAAAACCTCTGCAACTAGGAGTACAGTTGGTAATGAAAAGACCCAATACTCCTGTTATCTCTGTATTTTGTTTTTTATCAGAACCACACAATAAAAAAAAAATCCGTTTTCTGCATGTGATTTTCTTGAGAAGATCATACATTGAGCTCCCTGAGGATAAAGAACTGGATCATTTTTGCCTATCCTCTTTAGTAGCTAGAATGCATTAGGCACCCAAAAGGTTTGAATTTATTTTTTTAACTAGAATACCCCTAATTTAAGGATAGATGGGTACAGGAAATGAAGGTTTGCTTGTTTTAATTAAACCTGTTTCATTTATGGCTTTTTTTTTCTGTTTTAAGTGATAGTGCTCTAGAGCACAGTTTAGTTTTCACTGCTATCACTTTTTAATTATCTGAACCAACCACAATGTCTAGGCCTTCCTTTAGTAGTCTATTTCCAATTATACTTCTTCTTATTTCCTTGTTCCTAATATTTGCCTTACACCTTCCGTTTTAAACTAAAAAATGGTTAGTCTTAGCTCTCCAAAGTTCTGTGAATAATTTCTTTTTTGTGTTTTCCTTTGTAATGTTACCTTGAACATACTTATAGACAGGAGGTAGATCCATGCTAGAATAGCATTTTATAGTTAGCAGCTTCTTTGTCTCCATGACTTTTTCCTTAGAACATTCTTGTTTTCTCTTTTTCTACTTTACATTTCAAATTTTCTTCTGTTTATCTCCTCTTTTCCTACCTTTTACAAGATATGTATGTATCATTCCAGATGTCTTTGCAAGGTCAAAATTATCTGAACATAATTACCCATGGCTATTTACAAAGAGGGGACAAGGATAACAGAGTTTATTGAAATCCATAAATAGTATAAGACCACATATTGTGTATTAGTTTGAACTTCTCTTCACAGTATTTTTCTCCAGAAGATTGCTAAAGGAGTGACTGACTTGGCTGTTAATTCCATGCATAAGGAAAGAAAAAGCAATACAGTAACTTGGTAGGTAAAAGGAAGAAAAATAAGCCATTCAAATGACAAAACTAATTCCAGAATAGTTGCCAGTTATCTGTGTTTTTTATCTTTGGCCTAGACATACATATACACACTTAATCTCACCCACATATACACTTGTGTAGATATTATTATTTACTGTGCTTAATATCTATCTATCTATGAATGACATGGCATTTTCCCCTGAATTATTTACATCTGTCTCTGCTATATTCCTTTTACACTGTATAGGTATGCACATGAGTGTATATGTACCTCAAAAATTATCTCAAGTAGGACCTATTAACAGAAGTAATATATCTGCTATATACATAGGTCTGCTGATGGCCTGAAGAGAGGGCAAGAAAGAAAATAATAGAAAACAGCTCAATAGGAAATGTGTTCTTCAAAATTTGCACTTAATTATATAGCATATAATAAACTTTAACATTAAAAATGCTGATAATTTAGAACAAAGACTGTTAAAGCCAGGAAAAAAATAGCATAGATAAGATTTAAGAATGGTATTTATTATGCCAAAAGCTTTAAAAAGGAAAAAGATGTTAATTTATTTAAAACAATTATTTACACATAAACAAGTTGTTCTTTGCCAGCCATTTTTGTCTACTTGTTAAGGTTCTACTGGCAACTGAGGTCAGCCTAGGTGTGGAAAAATTACTATTAAAGGAAGATAAGAGGAAGGAAAATAAGGCATTTGAAACAATATAATAACATATATATTATTCAGACATCTTGAGTTGATGAAAAATTTTTTGCTATATATTTTTTCTTACTCAACCATTTTTAACAACTCAATGAAAAAGATATGTATTTTCAAAACTTGATTTGATTTTTTAAACCTGAAATTAACCTGTATTCTACACTAAACAACCTGAAAATTAGCCTATTGAAGTGTATGAGACTTACACAAATGATTTCTCTGGCGTGTACTACATTCTGTTCTATTACAGTTGTATATACTGTTGATCTCTCTTACTATGCTATAGGCTTTGTGGTAGGCTCCATAACTAACTTCTTTGTAACCCCTGTGAAGCTTTGCACAGTGTCTTGCACTTAGTATGCGTTCAGTAAATGCTAAATTAATTAGCTAAACTAGCTTCCAAAAATACCTCACTTAGGCAATGCTTCAACATTTACGTTTTAAGTACTTCATGTACTTGTAAGTAATGCATCTACATGTTTTTAAAATGTATCTTATAATTCAAATTCTTCACTATTTTTGAATTGCTTTTTCACCCAACTTAGTCTGAGAAGTAAGACTATGCTGTTTATTTTTACACAGAAAAGCAGACACACCTCTGATACTCACCAAGAGTCTTCTGAAGGACGTACAGAAAAGAGTAGATGCAGTTATTTAGCAAAAACATTTGCATATCTGTCTTTAACAGATTCACAATATACAGAATTAGAAGAGAACTTTGAGATCATTAATGCCTCACCCTCTCACACTGTAGAAATGGAGCGCACAAAGTTTTAAATTACTGGTCTAAGAACACATACTAACTGTTGGTAGAACTTGCAATGCAATACAAGTACCCTGCCTCTAAGTTTAACGTTTTTCCAATATAGTAGCTACCTCTGGTCCTTACATTGAGACCATTGTCATACCCTCCAAACAGGTTTTGTTTGTTTGTTTGTTTGTCTGTTTTTGCCTTCAATGCCTTACTCCTTACAATATGTCTTATAGATTTTTACCATGTTCATATCCCCTAAGCATAGATTCATTCACGACACTATTCTTTAAAATCTGAAATAGCTTTCATAATCTACCAATTTAGATGATTCTCAATAAGGGGTAATTTTGCCTTACAAAAGGATATTTGGCAATATCTGGAGATATTTTTGGTTGTCACAACTGGTGGAGGGAGACTTATTGGTATCTAGTGGATAGAGACTAG
>NC_081575.1:41718673-41751629 GCF_022355385.1 Mustela nigripes
CGCAACAACAGAGAACTATGTGGTCCTGAATGTCAATAGTACTGAGGTTGAGAAACGCTTTTCTGGAATTAGGGAACTTTCATCTCCTCATCTCAATTTTCTTTTCTAATCTTATTTTCCACTGCCTCTGATACTTAAAAAAAAAAAATTAGACTACTTTTTATTTCTTGTACATGTTCCATACTTTTCTATTGCCTTGATTTTGCCTAATTTGGAATGGCTTTACTCATCTTTCCATATTCTCCTTATTTGTTAAAAACCAAATTATATGCGACTTTCTCCATAAAAATTTTCCCCAGTCCTTACAACCAGATCATCCTTTTCTCTTCTCAAGCCTCATAGAAATTAATATGTAGGCTACTTAAAAATATATACATTATTTTGGGAAAGTCTGACTGTTAGACTATGAAGCAGCTATGAGAAAAATTAGATTAAGCTTGGAGTCCAAAGACTTAAAACTCCATCAAGGTGTTTAACCTTAAACATGCAATTTAAGCTTACCAGTCCTCATATTTTTCATCATTGAAATAGGATAAATAATGTCTAATTCCTAAAGAAAGCGAAGGGAGGAAGTAAAATTATACGCATGAAAATGTTTTGTAAGTTTTAAAGCATTATGCCAGTGTGAAGGATTGTTATTTTTACTGCAAGGGGAGCTAGCCCTTGAAAGGCAGGTAAAGCTTCCATGTAACCTTGTGTAGGGAAAAAGAAATGCCATTGACCGTACTACAAATTTTCTGGCTGACCTTGTGTGAAGGCAGGGCATATGCTTAAGTCTACTTTAATTTTTCCTGTGAAGAGTACAGTGTGTTCTTTATGCCTTGTATCTACCTAGTGTGGTGGTAAGGAAAACACTTCCTCTGGAGAAGAAAGAGAACAGGTGAGTGCACCAGCCAATTATTCACAATGGGATTGCCAGGGGCAACAAAAGACCTGCAAAACAATTTTCTGCAGTCAAATCCATCCAGCTCATAAAGAATGTCATAATTTACTTCCAGTTCCTTGCAAGGGCATTTTGGAAGTGTTGTCCTTGCCATTTTATAATCCCCAGGGTGCAAGTATCTTTTGGTAGCCAAAGTTTGGGAATAAAATACATGACAACTAGTAAGAAAAAACCTGACAAAACCGGGCTTTCATTCTTGGATAATAACCTACCATATTTGTGGGGTCTGGCTGGCTATATTTTGTATAAAACAAATACCTATGGAAGTTAGGGCTGGCTAAGAGGCTCTGGAGCTTGAGATTATAACTATACAGATGTTTCACACTAGAGGTCACTCTTGCAATCTAAGAACAAAATTCTGAAACTAAGAAAACACAGCAAAACAAAACAAAAAGCACATACCTATCAATAACAAACACCACAATACAAACACAGTATCATGCAAAAATTAAGGATATAGTTTTTCATTTGAAATCTACGAGGATGCTCTTAAAATGTTCAAATGGATAGATAATGGAATGAATAGTCATTATTGAGTATAAGGGAGAGTTAAAAAATAACAGATGCTCTACCTGGCAGGCAGGCAGGTAAAGAGCCTTCCATGACTTGGAACATAAACCCACAGCTGCACTGAAGTGATCAGCTTGATACAGATCTAACTAGACTAGAATGACATAGACCTTTTTAACTAAGGTGTTGGCTAGAGGAATTGCAGAAATTCAGTATATATACTATACTACATTTATAGTAAAGAAGAAATACTCTCTGTGCCCAACTGTTTTAAGAACAGCAGTTTTTATTGCGAAAATTAATTTCTTAAACAGATGTCAAATGTCTAAATGAGTAGATTAGAATCCTGTAAGTTGTTTCAAGGTCTAGGCACATACTTGTACATAACAGACCACTATATGTTTTATAATTTAAGGGTTCCCACTCTCCTCCTGCTTCTCCATACCCTTCATCCCTCCCGCAAACTTAATTGGCCTACATAGTGCCTGCAATTCCATCTATCATTCCTTCCTCAGGTTAATGCATTTTACTTTCAGGTGTCCCTTATCAAAATCCAAAAACTCCTGGGAGAAAAACAGGGGTAAGAGATAAAGTTATTCTCATCATCCAATTTTAATTCACGTTTAAGGTAGATCCTCACTGGGGCACCTGAGAGTAAATCCCAAAGGCAGACAGGATATGTGGTCCAAGAGGAAATATTAATGTGGTTCAGAGGAGGGGGAAGGCAGATGTGGATGATGAACATGGTGCATCACTGAGGAGCACTTGAGGACAGGCTGTACTGAAAAAGACAATGGAATAGTAAAGATTTCAATTTTTTTCAGGCTATTAGTATTAAAAAAATTCAAAAACCTTTCAATCTTCAAATTGGATCAACATGATCACAAGGATATCTTTTTCATTTTTCTCTATAACAAAGGATGAAATGCTTAATACTATTAAATAGATTCTGATAAACAAGTTCTAGACTGGTAATAAAGCAAATGAATACTGAAGTAGTAAGTCTGATCTTTCTGACATATTTTCTTTCTTATCAGTGTGTTTAAAATAAAAAACAAAACCATAGAAATGGGCTTTGATTTCCAAACCTAAAACGTTTTGTTACCAAAGAACACCAGCAAAATGTCACCATAAAGTCCCACTGAGATTTAAGCAATTTTCAAGAACTTCAATCTCTAGTACTTAGGAGAATGGTAGGCAGTTATATTTTATACTGTAATAAGGGAAATCAAATTATAGGATTTGAGTCCAGGAGAGTAGGTAAGTCACTTAGGGAAATTCTTTTCACAATGTACATGTCTGAAGAAAATCAAATGATGTGTAAAGTTCTGTCTAAACATGGAGAATAATGTGGTTATGACTCAATTACCTCAGTAATTCAATGTAAAAATAGCCCACTTTTGCCTCAGATTTGGCTCCCTGCCAGATTTGTCCAGGAAACTGACTCTCAGAAATCACTTTTCCCTGAATACACTGATGGAGCCAAAAGCAGTGTAGAAAAGGTAACCCTTACTGAACAATTTAGCTCACTTCAATTTATATTGCTGTTTTTACTGTACTCTATAGCCTTAGGAAAATTTATCTTCTCTTATTAACACCAACCATTTCCATAATGAGTGAAAAGTAGGAGAAATAGCCAGAGAGAGAAAAACTCTTTTGGCAAACCAAAACCAAAAGAAACAACACAGATTATATGGAGATAAAGATACTACTGAGAGAAATTCAGTAGATACTGGAAGATAATTAAAAGGAGTAATCTCCTATTTTCTCTTACCTAGAAATTAAAGGTTGATGGCCAATAATTTGTTCTCTTTGCAACAACATGAGCTGCTTATGATCGTGTAACTCAAAAAAAAAATCAATCTTAATCAGTGACCTAGAGAAAAGGATAAAAAACCCCAAGAGTTTATGTGCAGGGTGTGTTTTATCCAAAAGAGAAAAAATAAAGCCATGTTAAAAATAACTAAGCCTCTCTAAGAAATGTATCTCACTTTATATTATGACCCTTGAGAAAGAGTAGAGGTTTGTCCAAGACTAGAAGAGAATTGATTTTAAACCTCATCCCACAGAGGATGTGGAAGATGAAGCAAGAGCCATGGCATCGTAGGTTAAACTATTCAAAGAAAGGGAAATGTACCAAAGGGAAAACATTTGTGGTCAGGCGTAATATTATTTATTCATTTTTAAATCTATGACACAGGATAAGCAACAATTTGTCTACATAATGTATTTTTACTTCACTAGAATGCATGATCTCTGAAGGCAAGAATTTTTGTAAGCAAGGTTCACTGATGTTTTCAGAGCCTAGAATAATAACTGATGTACAGTAGGTCCTATATAAGTATTTGCTGAAAGTCTGAATGACTAAAGTGTATCTCTTTGATGTGTAAAAAAATACATATCTAGGAGTATTCTGAAGATTAATTAACAATGCATATACAGGGGACCAATCTAGGTTTTGTGGGCCTAATGTTTCCACAGTTCAAGTGGGTGTCTTTAGAAAAACAATACAAAATTACAAATATAGAATTAGGTATTGAGATGCCTAAATTATAATCATAACCACTATTTCTGCTTCTGTACCTTCGCTTGCTAACCCATGAGGAGATGGAAAATTACCAGCAAACTTTCTATAGGCACTCTGTAACCACACAACCCCCGCCCAGAATCGAACCTAGCAAAGTGGCTGCTCCCGGACCCCCACCCGGCTCTGAGCAGAGAGATAACAGCCATCTGGCACCAGAGAAACCCCCACCCAGAATTGGACGTGACAAAGTGACTGCTCCTGGACCCCACACCCAGCTTTGGGTACGGGAGATAATAACCATCTGGCACCCCGCAGCTTGACGGGGAGACCCCGGCCAATCCTGAGGTGACACATACCCTAGTGGTGCCAACCAAGCAGTTTGAAGAATGACAGCCCTTTGACCTAACCAATAATCTGTTCCCAGCCTTTTCCTGCTCTGTAGTGTGCCAGTCATATTATAGCGTTGATTTATGATTTTCCCGCGGTATGTAGTGATTTGTCACGAGATACTATGATGTATGCGAAGTCCCTGCCTCCCCAAAAATAGTGTATAAAAAGTGCTGTGATCCTGAGCTCAGGACCTCTTAGCGTCACTGGCAACGAGTGCATGGAGGTCCGGGATAGAACTCGTAATAAACGACCCTTGCTGTTTGGCTTTGACTCTGGACTCTGGTGGTCGTCTTTGGGGGGTCTCGGAATTTGGACACAACAGTATAAAAGTGAATATAGTTTTAGAATAAGAAAATAAACCACTTTGCATCACCAAAAATGTACCCTAGTGACATTTGTAGAAAGTAACAATTTACTGGAAAAACCATACTTGGCTGTTTAAGAGTCATTCATGCTGTATGTACTCTTCTCCCTTGAACATCCCTTGTAGGAATTACATCCTAATGCTCTGATCTCAGTCTCAGGAAGAAGAAGGGAAAAACTGTTGGCTTGTATAACTATGTTGTTCATGCAGTGATTTTGTAAAAAGGGCCTCCAGAACCTAGTGCAACAATGTCAAAAATTCCCTGAGTTATAACTTTCATTTTTTAGCATGAATTTTTAGAAAAATATTTAATGACAAAACATCTACTAATTCACTAATGCTTTGAAATAAACTGACATTTTAGTCCTCACATTTGTACACAACTCAAAACATCATATACACACATGCTCATAAAATGTAATATTGATCCAGTCTTCAAGTGTCATGTGTGTATATGTCTAGAGAGAATGAGCTCCATGGAGAGTGTCAGAAAGAGAGAGAAAATCCTAACTAGACTCTATGTTGAGCGTAGAGCCCAACACAGAGCTCTGAGATCATGACCTGAGTCAAAATCAAGAGTCGGCTGTTCAGCCAACTGAGCCACCTAGGTGTGGTCAAAACCCAATTTTGACCTGGGAGGTGAGCAGCTTAGGACTGTCCATTCATCCCATACATGGGTAGGTTTTGGAATTCATGTTTTTATACAAAGATAATACATATCAAGGAGATACCTACATTTCTCTTTTTAGATTTTTTGGTATTAACTTCTAATATAGTAACTAATAATGTCATCTAACATTTATTGAAAAATTATTTTGTTTAGATTTCTCCCCAGGTTAATGCCATTTAGCTGTAAGCCTCATGGAAGGAATATGGATATATACTATTTGACATTCTGTATTTGGTAGCACAGAGATTTTCAATGTGAAAACTTACTTTGTGTCTGAATGTTTTTCCTGAAAATATGATAAATTTGTTTCTTCACTACCTCACTTATCTATTGATTCAGAACATAATATTAGAGTAACTGTCTACTGGGATTGAGACCAAAAGCTAAAATGTAGCTGTTTACATGGAAATTCAAAGTTAGAGTACTCAAAAGCATTTTTGTTGTTGTTAATTTTAAGAACACCATTTACTGTATTTGTCTTTGCAGTTTTCATGATACTATGTAGGGAGATATGTATATAGTTGCTAAGGAAACAAGCTACATGATGTAATAGCTCTTAAGAAATGAGATTCACCTTCTTCAATTTTGGATGCTTGTTGCTTCCTTCATTCACTAATGATTCCTAAGGAGAAAGAGAAAGAGAAGGAAAACAATCTCTTTTCTAGAGAAAGAAGCCATTAAAGGACCCTTCTTCCTTTGTAAAGCTCAACTCCTCAGATTAACCTTAGTCAGCTCAGCATTTTATACCTACTGTCCTTTTGGTATGATCACTAAAAGATGGCTTTATTTGGATCTGCATTTTTGTTACAAACTTCTTTATTGAGTTTCCCATTATGTAGCTTGGAATATGTTTCATAGAACTGCTATAACAGTTATATGAAATCTCAAGTTATATGAAATCTCAAATGGGTGCCTAAACATGGGCACCCATTCCAGATAAAAAAGAAGTGAGGAAATACTTGCATTAATTTGGGACCTCAGGAAGGGGTGAGGTAAAGGCAGGATATGACAGTACGTAAACAACATAGTCCAGCCAGGAGAAAATATCAGAGGTTCAGGAGTCTTGTGTTCTAGTTTAAGCTAAGGTACATCAGACAAATCATTTAATCCCTCTGGGTTTAAGGTAGGTACAAATGTTTCTTCCTGTGCTAAAGGTAAATGATAATGTTTACTTAACTTCATGTGAGAATTAAATACATTTATCTCCCTCACTACACATTCAATTAAGATTGTTTTATCTACTAAATATATTTTGAACCTCCCCCTTTCTTTTCATTCAATTTATAGCACCTTAAATCTTCTTACATGGATTACTCTAACTGCCTCCTATACTTGTGTTGATTTTTTTTTTAAAGATTTTATTTATTTATTTGACAGAAATCACAAGTAGATGGAGAGGCAGGCAGAGAGAGAGGGAAGCAGGCTCCCTGCTGAGCAGAGAGCCCGATATGGGACTCGATCCCAGGACCCTGAGATCATGACCCGAGCCGAAGGCAGCGGCTTAACCCACTGAGCCACCCAGGCGCCCCCTTGTGTTGATTTTTAAAAGGCAACAAATTCTTTATCGTTCATCCCATCAAGAGAGAAATTCTATTTCCTCACCCCTGAATTTGGGCTGTCTTTGTGGCTTGCTTTGACCAACAGAATGTGGCAAAAATGACAAAGAGATTATGCTGAGTGAAATAAGTCAAGCAGAGAGAGTCAATTATCATATGGTTTCACTTATTTGTGGAGCATAACAAATAGCATGGAGGACATGGGGAGATAGAGAGGAGAAGGGAGTTGGGGGAAATTGGAAAGAGAGGTGAACCATGAGAGACAGACTATGGACTCTGAAAAACAATCTGAGGGGTTTGAAGGGGCGGGGGTGGGAGGTCGGGGTACCAGGTGGTGGGTATTATAGAGGGCATGGATTGCATGGGGCACTGGGTGTGGTGCAAAAATAATGAATACTGTTATGCTGAAAATAAAAAATAAATTTAAAAAATGACATTGTGCAACTTCTGAGCAAGGACTCAGGAAGCTTCATAGCTTTTGCTTTTATTTAACCTCTTGCTGCTCTAATGTTGCCATGTATACCAGTTTCCTATTGCTGTGGTAACAAATTCCTGCAAATTCAGTGGCTTAAAATAACACAAGATTTATCACATAGTTTTGGAAGTCAGAAGTTCAAAATCAGATTCACTGAATTAAAATCAAGTTGTCAGCCCATCTGACTGGTTCTTTTAGAGGCTTGGAGGAAGAATCTGTTTCCTTATGTTTTCCAGCTCCTATAGACCACCTGCATTCCTTGGCATATGATGCCTTTATCCATCTTCAAATCTAGCAGTGTAGGGTATTCAATTTTTTCCCCAACTGTCTCATCTCTGCTCTGTCATTACATCTCATTCTCTGACTCTGATCTTCTTGACTCACTCTTATAAAAACCCTTGTGATTAGATTGGGCACACATGGGTAATTCAGGATACTATCTCAAAAATGATTTTCCATCTTGAGATCCTTAACTTAATCATATTTGCAATGTCTCTTTTGCCACATAAGGTAATATATTCACATGTTATGGGGATTAGGAAATGGATGCCCTCAAGGAGGCATTATTCTACCCACCATTCTATGAAAAAAAGTATGGGCTATCCTTCTTGAAGATTAAAAAACACAGGGATAGAAAGGCCCAGGAAACAGCTAGCACAAATGATCAGACATGCATATGAGGCCCCAGGAGGGACCTGCAGAACAGCTGAGCTCAGTGCAGCCTGAATTGCTGATACACAGTATCTTGAGCAAATGGTCCACTAAGTTTTGAGAGTTCTTTTTTTCAGACAGTGGATACATCATTCTGTCTGGATGCAGAGTTATTACCTAATTGCTTCCCAAACTACTGTTGGAGTGATCTTTCTAAAATGCAATTTGTACTTCAAACTTTGTATTTTTTTTTTTAACCATCAGGGTAGCCAAAGTCACTTTGCATGGTATTCAAAGCTCTCCCCAATTTTAACTTTGCCAGTATCTTCAATCTTTTCTTTCCTTCAACATTTATATACATTTTTTTTGAAATGTGTGTTCCTGCATCAGCAAACGTCAAGCTCTTGCTAGTGCATATTGATTTATAATTGTCTAAATACATATCTGCTTCCCTCCCTAGACTAGCAACTTGAAGCTACGGATGTTCCTTCACTTATATATGGTAGGGGATGAAAAAGTTTTTCCTTGACCATTTTAGAGTTCCTGGCTGGATCTGAAAATTAAACTGACAGAGAACAGAAGAAACACACACAGATTTATTTAAGTGACATTGTATATTTCATAAGAAAGTGAAAACCCAGAAAATCAGTCAGAGCTGAGTATTTTATGCTAGATTTGATGAAGAATGGGCAGTTGTTTAGAAAAATAATAGGTTAATGAGTATGAAGTAAGTGTACTAAAGTAGGAAAGATTTAGTAAGGCCTGTTTGGATTCTTCTAGGAGTCCTTTTGTTTCCAGAAATAAGGTTGCTCCTTCAAAGAAAAGGGAGGGCACCTCCCACATGAAGGTTTTGTGACCCGTTTCAGTAGTGAAGGGTATGTAGGAAGAGGTCAGAGTGATTTTCCTGCTTCTGCTATTTTCTCAAAACTCTTCAATTTAAAATATTCAATATGCCAAGATGCCGTATTTGGGGCTAGCATGTCCTGAACACCATCATTTTGCACTTGTGTAGCACTTAGCACAGCACCTAGGATATAGCAGTACTTAATAATTATTCAATGAGCCAATGGAAGAATGAAATATCTTTTGGTTTTCAGTAATGTCCAGTTTGATTGTTTTTTTTAAATTTTTGCATTTTTTAGATCATATGAGACAACTTAGTAAGATTTAGATGAGATTCTCCAAATAATAAGCTCATACCACATTGGCCTAACTACTAGAACTTGCTAGTTGTGCATAGACATTATTTCAATTCTGTGTGTTTTAGTTTCTTCACCTATAAAATGGGGACAATATTAGTGCCTATTTTATGAACTTGTGGAGAATAAATCAATTAATGCATGTAAAGTGCTTAGAAGATGTATGGAACAGAGTTAGTGTTATGTAAGTACTAATAATAATTATGATGATAGTGGTGGTAGTAGTGGTGGTGGTGATGTTTCCTCCAAAGTCTGTGCGAGTGTATGAACTCAGTTGAAGATTACCTGGAACAATACTAAATCAAGAATGTAATTTGCAGTATTTCCAAAAAAACTAGTTATAGGATGTATTCTAAAACAAAACTGTTCTCAGTTACTTCTATATGTGAAAAGAGTATTGTTTTTCAGTGGAAATCTACATTTCAGTGGAAAAGTTGTGGCCTGTCTTATTCTAGCCTGTTTCCTTCCTTCCTTCCTTCCTTCCTTCCTTCCTTCCTTCCTTCCTTTCTTCCTTCCTTCCTTTCTTTCTTTCTCTTTCTTTCTTCCTTTCTTCTTTTCTTCCTTTCTTCCTTTTTTTCTTTTGTTGTTGAGATGGAAAGCAAGCCAGCATAAAGGAGGCGTAGAGGAAGAGGGAGAGAGAGAATCTTAAACAGGTTCCATACCCAGCGCAGAGCCTGAGGTGGAGGTCCACCTGAGCCAAAATCAAGAGTCAGGCACTTAACCTAAAGAGTCATCCAGGTGCCCCCCTGTTCATTTTTTTTGAGTTATTTGTAACTGTTTGCAAATTATAAATCCTATCTTCCTGGGAGAGGTATAATTGATTTCCTTCCCTTCACCCTCATAGGAAAAACAATTTTGTCTCCATTCATAATTCATATAAATACTATTTTATTTATTTAATTTTTTGCTTGTTTGTTTTAAACATTTAATTTATTTAGTTTTTATTTACATTTCAGTTAACACATGGCAAAATTTTGTTTTTTTTAGATTTTTACTTAAAATTCATGAGTTAATATACAATATAATGCTTGTTTCAGATATGCAATACAATGATTCAACAGTGCTCCTTACAACAATTACATTACTTAATCCCAATCACCTAGTTAACACATTCTCCAACCCACCTCCTCTCTGGTAATCATCAGGTTGTTCTCTATAGTTGAGTATGTTTCTTGGTTTGCCTCTCTCTCTTTCTTCCTGTTGATCATCTGTTTTGTTTCTTAAATTCGACATAGGAGTGAAATCACATGGTGTTTGTCTTTCTCTTACTTATTTCACTTAGTATAATACTCTATATCTGTTCATGTCATTGCACATGGCAAGATTTCATTCTTTTTTGTCTGAATAATATTCCATTCTGTATGATTACCACCTCTTCTGTATCCTTTCATCAGTGGATGGACACTTGCACTGTTTCCATAATTGGGCTATTGTGGATAATGCTGCTATAAACATCAGGGTGCATGTGTCTCTTTGAATTAGTATTTTTGTATTACTTGGGTAAATACACAGTAGTGCTATTGCTGGATTCTAGCATAGTTCTACTTTTAACTTTTTGAAGAACCTCCATATTGTTTCCCAAAGTGGCTGCACCAGTTTCCATTTCCACCAACAGTGCACAGATATTCCTTTTTCTCCATAGCCTTGCCTACACCTGTGTTTCTTGTGTTATTGATTTTGGCCATTCTGGAATGTGTGAAGAGAGTGCATTGTGGTTTTGATTTGCATTTCTTTGATGATGAGTGATGTTGAGTATCTTTGCACATGTCTACTGGCCATCTGAATGTCTTCTTTGGAAAAAAAAATGTCTCTTTGTGTCTTCTGCCCCTTTTAAAATTGGATTATTAGTTTTTTGGGTGTTGAGTTTTTTAAGTGCTTTATATATTTTCGATACTAACACTTTATTATGTCATTTGCAAATATCTTCTCCCATTCTGTACATTGTCTTTTAATTTTCTTGATTGTTTCCTTCACTGTGCAGACGGTTTTCTTGTTTGTTTGTTTTTAATGAAGACCCAATAGTTGGTTTTGGCTTTTGTTTCCCTTGTCTCAGGAGACATATCTAGAAAGATGGGGCTATGGCATGCCACAGAAGTCACTGATTGTGCTCTTTCTGGAATTTTTATGGTTTCAGGTTTCACATTTAGGTCTTTAATCCATTTTCCATTTATTTTTGTGTATAGTGTAAGAAAGTGGTCCAGTTTCATTCCTTTGTATGTAGCTGATCAGTTTTCCCAACAACATTTGTTGAAGACACTGTTTTTTTTTCCCCCCATTGGGTATTCTTTCCTGCTTTGTCAAAGATTAATTGACCATATAGTTGTGGGTTCATTGTTGTGTTTGCTATTCTAGTGTACTGATCATTGTGTCTATTTTTGTGCCAGTACCATACTGTTTTGATTACTATGGCTTTGTAATTTCACTTGAAGCCCAGAATTGTAATATACTTTATCCTATATATATTTAGGCACTTTTGTCTTTTCCTTTAAACAGATTATAACATCTGCTTGGCTCCCTCATTTTGTAAGAGTAAAAATCTTTAGCACATGTTCATTTTATAGCAATATAAGAGTCATAATTTTTACCTTTTTCTTAAAAGTATCTTTTAAGTTTTACTCCTGGCATGTCTTCTCTTGGTTCCCATAGGTGAATCCAAAGTGGCAGTAAAACTATGTTGACTGTGTTTTTCTAATTTTATTTTCCCTCTCTACTAAACTTGTTTTAGGTTTGTTTACAGCCAATAAATTATTCTTCACTGAGAATATGGTTTTATGATTTGACCATTTGGTGATCTTTGTAAATAGACTGTTCATAGAAATATATTCTTTGTTAGGGCAAAAGACAACAGAGAGTATAATTTCTTTGCCTTTTTGATTGGGGATTTGGTTTTATGGTTTGATCATTTGGTGATCCTTGTAAATTGATTAATAGTTGAATCAATTGGCCCAGTAGGAACCAAGAGAGCTTGTGCCTGTTAGACGAGAGACAAGAGGAATTCTGGGTTATTAATATTTTCTGATTGTGTGCCTGTCAATTTTAAACTCATGTCTGTTAAGTATTTCTACCTACTGAGAGGAGAATAGCTTTTTTTAAATTTATTTATTTTTTAATTTTTTATTTTTTATAAACATATATTTTTATCCCCAGGGGTACAGGTCTGTGAATTACCAGGTTTACACACTTCACAGCACTCACCAAAGCACATACCCTCCCCAATGTCCATAATCCCACCCCCTTCTCCCAAACCCCCTCCCCCCAGCAACCCTCAGTTTGTTTTGTGAGATTAAGAGTCACTTATGTTGAAAATAGAACTGCCCTATGACCCAGCAATTGCATTATTGGGTATTTACCCTAAAGATACAAATGTAGTGATCCAAAGGGGCACATGCACCCGAATGTTTATAGCAGCAATGACCACAATAGCCAAACTATGGAAAGAACCTAGATGTCCATCAACAGATGAATGGATCAAGAAGATGTGGTATATATACACAATGGAATACTATGCAGCCATCAAAAGAAATGAAATCTTGCCATTTGCGACAACATGGATGGAACTAGAGCGTATCATGCTTAGCGAAATAAGTCAAGCAGAGAAAGACAACTATCATATGATCTCCCTGATATGAGGAAGTGGTGATGCAACATGGGGGCTTAAGTGGGTAGGAGGAGAATAGCTTTTTAATAAAAGATTTTATTTATTTATTTGACAGAGAGAAAAATCACAAGTAGGCAGAGAGGCAGGCAGAGGAAGAGGGGAAAGCAGGCTTCCTGCTGAGCTGAGAGCCTGATGCAGGGCTTGATTCCAGGACACTGATATCATGATCTGAGCCGAAGGCAGAGGCTTAACGCACTGAGCCACCCAGGCACCCAGGAGAATAGCTTTTTGATGTAAACAGGTAAGTTACATGCTTCTGTGTTAACTTGACCCATGGCTGAAATTTTAGAATTGAAATTATAAGGGTTTTCTCTGTGTGGATGTGCTATGGGCTGAACTGTATAGTCTCTAAATTCATATGTTGATGCCCTGACCCCCAATGAGCCTAGAGATGGGGCCTTTAGGAGACAAGGTTAAGTAAGGGTGGGGCCCTAATCTAATAGAACCATGGCCTTATAAGAAGAAAGAAGGATCTCTTTCTCCACTGATTTTGCCTTCGTAAAATCAATTCCTAGATGTAAAATACAATATAGAAAAATATAACCTCTGAGTTATTTTTAAGGCTTCCTGAAAAAGAACACAGATATGATTTTCATAAAAAGAGAGGTTATAGAAGTAATTAGGTTTATTTGATATGTTACTATTGATGAGTTGTATGGGGAAAGTTTTCAAATCAGAAAAGATGCTCAACCTTCTCTAACTTAAATTTGTGTGGGTAAAATGTGATTAGTATAAATACTTCAGAAATTGTATACAGTGTGGGTTGTTCAAGAGATTTGTCAAAGCCCTTGCTGTGCATAGTATGTCATGGCTTTGATTTTTTAATTAGAATCTAGGATCTTCTAGGCCATTGGTTTTCAAATGGAGATTCATACCACTTACCTGTGGAAATTTATTAATATAGAGATGTTTAGAATGTACCCCACACCAAATCACTTTACTTGATATGAATATGTTCTTTATATATTCTTACTGTATGCTTGGAATATTCATTGTATATTATGTCAGGATTATTATATGTTTTACGATTCCTTTCTATGTAAAAATTATGTTAATCTATTTCAAAATATTACATATAATGTTCACTGTCTTTTTTGAGAATAAGGTTAACTTAACTACTATGTTTATAACTATTTTGTCTAAAATATTTTTGGACAGACTTTACTATTTTCTTTTGCCTATCAAAAAAATAACACAATTTTCTTGTTAGTTGCATTATTCTTCTAATGAAATCAGTTCAGATCTTTCCCTTTTGAAAGTTATCTGCAATAAATACCCCCAACCATTTTAAGTATTTTGTCATGTATAGATTTTTTTTTTAGATTGAAGTATAGTTGATATATTACATTAGTTTCAGGTATAGCATATGGTGATTTGATAATTACATACAATAAAAAATGTTAACCACAATAAGTGTAGTTACAGTTTGTCACTATAAAAAACTATTACAATATTATTGAGTATATTTCTTATGCTAAACTTTGTATCCTTGTGACTTATTTTGTAACTGGAAGTTTGTACCACCTCTTAATCCCCTTCACCTATTTCACCTGTCCCTCCCCCTCTCCCCTCTGACAACCACTGGTTTGTTCTCTATATGTATGACTCTGTTGGTTGTTCATATTTGTTTTGTTTTGTTTTATAGATTTGACTTTTTTGTTTGTTTTACTCTGATGCTTCTCTGGAGGTATTTGCAATCAACTACAGGCCTGTCTGCTTCATCAAGAAAAGGATTATGCCAAGTACTTTTGGGTACAGGCTTCTGCTAGCACAAGATCCTATAGAATAAGAATTCATTATATAAGACAATGAAATAGTGTGATTTGTTTTTAAAGAATATTCTTGATATTTTAATGTTTTATTTTCTGGTTTCATAAAAAGTCTTACATTTCTTTTTAAACTATATCTATAACTCGTAACAATTTAGTAGACTCTACTTTTGTAAACTGAATGAAACGTTTGTAAATGATTTTATTCTCCTTATCTGATCCCTTCACAATTCAGAAGCTCTACTGAATATTCTTATTATCATATCAATGTAGTTATTGGCATAGGTTCAATAAGAATCCGTTCCCCCTTTATTAGGGCATAATTGAAATTATTGGTTATACAACTACAGACTCACTGAGGATGTTATATTTGAGAATTATTCTCGTTTATCAGATGTAATCAGATATTTTTAAAAGACTGTAGTTGACTTTGTAAAGCCAAAGCTTAAAAAACCCTCTTGGGAAAACTGGCCTGCAACCTGGCTTCCAGCATTCTTAGACTTAGAGATATGTAAGAATGATAACATTCTGGCAGACTAGAAACCTAGGATATTTTAAAGACCTTAAGAAAAGAAGAATTCACTTAAATGTATTGGTATTACAGGTAGAATCTGGCTTGCTCCCTGCCTCAGGACTGCAAATAATAATAGTCTTGTAAAAGTCCATTCTGATATTCCTCATGAAAATTTCGATCAAAGCAAACTTCAGAAGACTACCCGGCAAATTAACACACTTGCTGCATCTATGTAAATAATCAGGTCAAATCTGAGACAAATCAATTTTGTGATGAAGGTAATCTTCCTTTGAGATAGTTTTTGATCAAAGGAGGGTAGAATTGTAATAAAAAAAAATCAGGCCTATCTGATAGAAATTTAATTGATTCCCCCACACCACTAGAGAGAAGATAGTTTTGTTTCCATTTGCAATTCATTTCAACATTTTTTGACTCTATAAAAATGTTTGTTCTTTTGACTTTTCTGCTGGTCCAGTTATAATACCTGCTTGGTTTCTTCATATCACATTAATAAAATAAAACTTTAACCCATATTTATTTTTATATCTGTGTGAAAGTCATAATTATACTTTGTTATATTTTAATAGATATTATTTTGACTACCTTCCTGAGTTTATATGTTCTATGAGGGAACTTTATGATTTAACAAAAATGATTCATAAAAAGAAGTGCTTGACCTGCTATCACATGTAATCTGGGTGACAACTTAAATAAAGCTTTAGTGTCATTTCAGTTTCATAGTCTGTTCTTCACCCATTTTCCACAATGATTCCAAACAGCAAACAAATCTAGAGAATCAGAAGCTGTAGAGACTAAGAAATTACTTTTGCTATTACATGCTACTAAAACAAGACAGAGTTTTCTGGAAGCCATCTTTGATGTATTTGTAGGATGTAATTTATCCCCTAACCAAATCATATTTCATCTTCTTCATTTATGCCCCATTTCCTCTTTTCCTGGTTGTGTATGCATATTTTAAAACTAATGTGTCTGCTTGTTAACTTATTTTCTATTTTAGTTATAAACAACATAAATAAGCTTTCATTATCTTCTAGTTTTCAAAAGAAGACTTAAAATAGCTGTTGGAATTTGATGAGACTGGGTATCTATCTCCTCAAGGCCCTCTGCATGGAGTGTGTGTGTATGTGTGTATGTGTGTATTTGTAAAGTGTTGGAGACTCTTGATCTTAATCTTGTCACTGTGGCTATTATCCTGTTGACTCCTACTATGAGCTATTAAGAAGACAGGAAAAATCAAGAAATCAAAGGTAGTTGATTCTATAACCCGAAGGGCAGTTACCAACTCTAGGTCTTCCTATAAAATGTGGGCTACTATATCCAAATCCATTAAGTCTATTGTTCATCTATTACCCATGTATCATGACAATACTAAATCTTACTAAAGTGCCTATGTACTATCTGGTTTTTTGAATTTAAAATTTTTTTGTTTCAAGTTTTTATTTAAATTCTAGTTCATTAACATACAAGGTAATAGTAGTACAGGTATAGAAGTTAGTGATTCATCACTTTCATGAAACACCCAGTGCTCCTCACAAGTGCCTTCCTTAATACCCATCACCTGTTTAGCCCATTCCCCCACCCACTTGCCCTCCAGCAACACTCAGTTTGTTCTCTATAGTTAAGTCTCTTTTATGGTTTGCCTCTCTCTTTTTTCCCCTATGTTCATCTGTTTTGATTAATTCCACATATGAGTGAAATCTTACAGTATTTATCCTTCTCTGACTTATTTTACTTAGCATAATGCACTCTAGTTCCAACCACATCATTGCAAGCTGCAAAATTTCCTTCCTTTTTTATGGCTGAGTAATATATATATACATATATATAACACAACTTCTTTAGTATTTGTATCTATCCTTTTTCCTTCTACGCTTTCCTTCTGTTGTCCATCTCTACTCCCTATGTGTTTATGGACATATTTTGATTTGGGTCACAAATCAGAAGATAATGGATCCATAATTTTGATATCTGTAAGGAATTACAGCTCCAATAGATGACAACACTCCTAATTTTTACTTCACTAGTAAAGGGCAGAGGGTACAGCTTTCCTCTCAGGAGATCTTCCTTTTGGAATAGCTTCACTTTTCTAATAGGCTATGACATGTTAGTAAATTTGACTATACTGTAATCTCCATAAGAACATTTTTTTGCTTTAAGTTTTATTTTAAGATTTTATTTATCTATTTGACAGAGAGAGAGATTACAAATAGGCAGAGAGACAGGCAGAGGAGGTGGGGGGAGCAGGCTCCCTGCCAGGCAGAGAGCCCAATGCAGGGCTTAATCCCAGGACCCTGAAATCATGACCTGAGCCAAAGGCAGAGGCTTAACCCACTGAGCCACCCAGGCACCCCTTGCCTTGAGTTTTAATTTAAATTTATTTAGTTAATATATAGTATAATATTGGTTTCAGGAATAGAATTTAGTGATTCATCACTTACATACAATACCCAGCAAGTGCCCTCCTTGATACCCATTATCCATTTAGCCCTTCCCTCTGCCTACTTCCCCTCCAGCAACCCTTAGTTTGTTCTTTACACTTAAGAGTTTCTTTTATGGTTTGCCTCTCTCTTTTTTCCTCTTGCATTCATCTGTTTGTTTCTTAAATTCCACATATGAGTGAAATCATATGGCATTAATCTTTCTTTGACTGGCTTATTTCACTTAGCATAACATTCTCTATTCCATCCCCATCATTGCAAATAGCAAGATTTCATTCTTTTGATGGTTTAATAATATTCCATCATATGTACGTGTGTGTGTGTGTGTGTGTGTGTGTGTTTATGCCATCGGATAATTTTCTGGTTCTAAATGACCACAGTAACTGAGTTTGAGAAACCTTGGCCTAGCGTGCCAACAGTGTTATCTATCTGATATTAAACCACTTGTATTTCAAATAAGGACTGCCCATAAAAAACAAACAAACATTTTTTTTTTACTTTCTTAGAATCAGACTCTTAATATTGTCTGCAATTTAACCAAGGTATTTCTATTTCCTTGATTTAGAGCCAAGTGATAAGGAATGGGGAAATTGTAGAAGCTTAAATAATACAGAATGGGAAAGTAGTGTGAATTTGGAAGTGTGCAATACATATAGATGCTAAGTGAATAAAATCGTTCTATGAAGTTAAGCAGGCTTTACTTATCTTATGAGATCCAATATTTACATTTACTACAAACAGGAGCAATGTTTTAGGAGGAGATAGAACTTATGACATTTTGTTTGATCTGGCAGTGCTCAGTGACAATTTTCCCTTGTAATCTAAATAATGAACTTTAAAAATCTTCAATGCACAGAACTGGAAACTGGAAGATAGAAACTATACTAAATTATTTACATTATTCAATTACAGAGTAAAGTGCCTCTTTATGAAACACAAGTGTTAATCAAAAGTTGTAATAACTAAAACAACAAGAGTACTAATAACTCCAAGAGACATTTGAAATGTTAAAAAATGTGAGGTTTACTTTACATAGGAAACAGTAGAAAATTACTGTGTGCCTTGTCAAATATTATTTAACAATTAAGTTCTATGTCCCACCTGATTATTTTTGTAAATAAATATGCAGTCACTAAAGCATTATGACTTAGTATCTTGTTGTTTTTCTGATATAATAGCACTAGTTGAGGGAAATGAAAAATACATGTAAGTATTATCTAGTTTTGACAAACTGCTATGTAGTTGCCCATTCAATTGTTGCTATGTAATTACTTAAGAGGCCATTCATGTAACAGTTCTTTTGCCTTGGGTGGCAGCCCCTCCAGTATGGTACCAAATAGAATCTAAGGTGTAAAAGATCTCCCAAGATTTGTATCAGTAATCTTTTAAAGATCCCTTCAGTCATGTAGATATTCATGTGATAGAAATTCCTTTTGGCCAAAGTGGTAGTATTTGGGTACAAGGGAATGTTTTTATCCTACATTGTTTTAGTTGGCCCCAATGTTGCTAGCTTTTGAGAAGTTCTTAACTGAATTCTAGTGAGCCTAATGCCATCAAAGAAAAGACAGGGTTTTTTTTTTTTCCCGTGGTCTCTTTGTAATCATCTCTGACCTCCTATGGAGACACTGAACAGTTCTCCTGCCTTCCAACTGACCAATAAAAGAGCAATTGTGTTTGAGAAAATGTTTATCACCACCAACAACCTATATCAAACTACCATGAGATGATGGAAGTTACTGAAAAGTATAAGTCTATTCTGGCCTATGATGTTTCCATGATCTTGAAAGAGGTCATTACCTTTTACCAATGGGGAATGGTACACATTTGGACACAATTTTTTCTTTTAAAAAATTTATTAGACTTCTGGTTCTGAGAAGATGAAGCAGATGTACTTTTCCCTTTTCCTCTGCTAAGTACAACTTAAGTTCTGGATATTATATATGAAATAAACATAAGAAGACAAAAGGCAGAGAGAAAAATACAGACTAGGGATCTCAGGATGCAAGGAATGACATGATGGTGAGTTTTCTGGGTTTTCTTTGTGTCTCACATGTTCCAGATTTGTTGCTCAACAATCAGCAACCTAGAAATGTCAACAAGCACAAACAAAAGTCCAACAAAGACTTGTCCTCTCTAGCTAAATGAGCAGGAAAAGGAAAGCCTAGGAAAATAGAAAACCTTTAGACAATAATCACCCTACTCTAGGTAAACATCATACACACGAGTGGCCCCACTCTTATCCATGCCAGGAAAGACTTACGGGGGGTGGGTCTAGATATCTAGTGTCAGGATGCTGTAACAAGGTACCTTAACATCCCTATCATGGTAGTATCAGAGAAGGTCAAATAGGAAGTCAAGACTTTCATCCCCACCAGCTGTAACAAGGTCCACCATTCTCCTCTCCCTTTGTGGTGTCAGTGGAGACAATATGGGGAGTCTGGACTTCTGCCCTCACTCAGTTGAAATCAGACATCTCTCCACCTTTCCACTGAGTTGCTGTCAGAGGAGGCATTTCACCACTGCTGAGTGATAATGAAGTCATTCACACTATGGTGTCAATGGAGAACATGGGGGAGACTGGAACTCCCACCCATTCAGCAGTAGTGAGGAAAGCCTCACTTTGAGTGTCAATAGAGGCTGAATAGTGAACCTAAACTTCTACCTTCACCAGGCAATAATTAGATGATGATCCCTCCCATTTTCCTCAGATAGAACATTGTCAAAAGATAGTCAGTTAAGGGGTATCTGGGTAGCCCAGTTGGTTAAGCATCTGACTCTTGGTTTCGGCACAGGTCATGATCTCAGGGTCCTGGGAATGAGCCCTATGTCAGGCTCCTCATTCAGGGCAGAATTCTACTAAAGTTTCTCTTTCCCTCTCTTTCTGCCCCTCCTTCTCACTCTCTCTAACTCTCAAATAAATAAATAAATCTTTGAAAAAGAAAATAAAAGAAAGCCAGATAAAAGGAAAGGTTTAAATAAAAGCATAATAGAAAAACATCCATATTTAAATTGGAAACTACTAGGCAAAATCTAGGCAAAATTTTCCTAGCAAAAACTAGGCAAATATCAACTAAATGAAAAAAGACAATAGATATAAATTCTGAGATGATAGAGTTGTTAGAATTATTAGACAATTGTTTAAAGAGCCATGATTAAAAAAGTTTCAACAAACAATTATGAAAACATTTGAATCAAATGAAAAAATTGGAAGCTTTAGTAAAGAATAGTATTAGCAAATAATTAGAAGATATAAAGAAAAACCAAATGGAAATTTTATTTTATTTATTTTTTTTCAAATGGAAATTTTAGAACTGAAAAAATACAATAATCAAAGTAAGAAACCCAGTGGTTGGCCTCAACAGCAGAGTGGTAGGAATAGAGGAAAGAATCACTGAAATGGAAATAAAACAATAAAAATAACCAATTATGAAGAAACAGAGAAAATAAACTAGAGAAATTAAACAGAACGTGTGGGACCTGTAAGAGGGACTAAAACAAATGATGTAATATTTATTCATTGGATTTCTAAGAAGAGAGGAAAATGAGGATAGGACAGGAAAAGTACTCAAAGAAACAATGGCTGAAAATGTCTCACAAATGGCATATGACATAAACCTACAGATTCAAGAAAGTGAATAAACTCTAAGCAGGATAAACATAAAAAAGAAATCCATACCAAGGCACATTACATTTAAATTTCTGAAAATAAGCACAAAGACAAAATTTTGAAAGTAGGCAGACCAAAATGATACATTACTTATTAGGTGAAAATTATAACTTTTATGCAATCTATTCTTGAAAATTACAGCTGGTGCTAAGGTAGAAAAGGAAATAAATGGCATGCATATTGGACACAAAAAAAGTAAAACTGCCTTTATTTGCAAGATGACATGATGTCTATGTCAAAAATTCCAAATAACCTATAAAAAGAAATGCCCCCCTAAAGCTTATAAATTCAGCAAGTTTTCAAGATATATTATAAAGATTCAAGAATCAATTGTATTTCTATAAGCTATCATGAAATCATGGATAGCAAAACCAGAAATACAAAAACAAAAAATAAAAATAAATAAATAAATAAATAAATAAATAAATAAAAATAGGATGACATTTATCATCATTAAAAAACTTAAATGCTTAGGTATAACTCTAACAAATCTAAAAGGAGGATCTGAATAAATGGAGAAACACGCTGTATTAATAGATTGTTACATTCAACCTAGTAAAGATGTCAGTTCTTCACAAATTGAAATAAAGTTTTAATTCATTCTTATAAAGTTCCAGCAAGACTTCTTATATGTATAAACAAGATTATTCTAAATTTATATGTAAAGGCAAAAGACCTAGAATAGCTAAAGCAATATTGAAAACAAGCAACAAAGTGGGATAAATTTGTCTATGTATGTTAAAGATTTATTGTATAGCTACAGTCATCAAGGCTGTGCAGTATTAATGGAGAAATAGACACACAGATCAACAGAACAGGAAACCTAGAAATAGACTGACACAAATATGCCCCGCTGATATTTTACAAAAATGTAAAAGCAAGCCAATGGAGAAAAGTTAGACTTTTCATCAATTGGTGCTGGAATAATGGGATGTCCTTAAGCAAAAATAATGAACTTTGAAATAAGTCTCACAATTTATCAAATAAAATTAACTCAACACTCCAATAAACAGATAATTCAGCAAAGAAAGGGGAAGAAGACCTGAACAGACATCTCTCTAAAGGCATACAAATGGCCGAGAGACAGATGAAAAAGTGTTCTACATCACTCAGCATCAGGGAAATACAAATCAAAACCACAATGAGATACCACCACACACCAGTCAGAATGGCAAAAATTAATAAGTCAGGGAAAAACAGATGTTGGCAAGGATGCAGAGAAAGGGGAATCCTCCTTCACTGTTGGTGGGAATGCAAGTTGGTGCAGCCACTCTGGAAAACAGTATGGAGGCTCCTCAAAAAGTTGGATAGAGTTACCCTATGACCCGACAATTGCACTATTGGGTATTTACAATATACAATATACAATTTACAATATAGAAATATAGTGAACTGAAGGGGTGCTCACACCCCAATGTTTATAGGAACATTGTCCACAATAGCCAGATTATGGAAAGAGTCCAGATGTCCATTGACAGATGAACGGATAGAAAAAATTTGGTGTATACAATGGAATATTACACAGCCATAAAAATGAAATCTTGACGTTTTCAACAATGGGGATGGAATTAGAGGATATTATATTAAGCAAATACGTCAATCAGAGAAATACAATTATCATGGGACCTCACTGATATGTGAAATTTAAGAAATAAGGCAGAGGATCATAAGGGAAGGGAGGGAAAAAAATGAAGATGAAACCAGAGAGGGAGACAAACCATAAGAGGCTCTCAGTCATAGGAAACAAACTGACAGTTGCTAGAGGGGAGGAGGGTGGAGGGATGGGGTAACTGGGTGAAGGACATTGGGAAAGGTATGTTTTGTAATGAGCACTGAGTATTATATAAGACTCATGAATCACAGAGCTGTACCCTAGAAACAAATAATACATTGCATTTTAATTAATTGAATTTATTTTTTTAAAGATTTTGTTTATTACTTATTTGATAGACAGAGATCACAAGCAGGCAGAGAGGCAGGCAGAGAGAGAGGAAGGGAAGCAGGCTAGCAGCCGAGCAGAGAGCCTGATGCGGGGCTCAAACCCAGGACCCTGGGATCATGACCTGAGCTGAAGGCAGAGGCTTTAACCCAGTGAGCCACCCAGGCCCCACTTAGTTAATTGAATTTAAGTTTAAAAAAAAATCTGAAATATTTGCATATGGGAGCCAAAGTTAGTTTTTGAATGGGGCAAGCCAGGCTTTCCTCTATGTAGGTGATATACAATGTTTTTATCTCTCCTATCCTTCAGTGATAAGTACATTTGCAGAACACTGAGAAAAGTGGAGCAATGGAACCCAGAAGGAGGACTGAATGAGACTTTACTGATGCAGGGAATCTTTTTTGTTTTGCTTGTTTGTAGAAGGTAAAGGATCCCATTTTTTATCCTAAGGTATTTTAAAATCTATATAATTCACAAAAATACATAACTTTATTTTTATTTAGACACTAATGTTGAAAACATTGTTAAATCACAAAGAAATAAACTAATTGTGAGGTGTAATAAACATAAAATTGTTAGATAATTTTAAAGCTATTTGAATTAGATCTTAAAACTAAGTGGTTTTTATTGTTTTAGCTTTTAAGTTGGGAAAATTCATAACCTATTCTGTTTTTTGCAATCCATCTTTGCTCAAAGAAGCAAAAACCCAGTTTGAAAAAATGTACAAGAAAAGAGACAAAAAATAAATTCAATAAACATATACTCAGCTAGTGAATTAATGTTTTATTTCAGTAACTCAGTAAATAACTAACAGTGAAATTGATTTCTTCTAATCTGTCAAAATGAAAGAAAAAATATCTTGCTGTTTGTCCTTTTTATAAAAACAAATAATGTTAAATAGTATTACAGTGGATGTAATTTTAAAAAATCAAGTATTCCAGAGGTCCATCCATAAAAATACAACAATTTGCTCTTGTAGTTTGGTTTTATTCACTCTAATGATAGGAGAAAAATAATAAATTATACTACTGTGTTAAGGTGGCTAAACTTATACCCATGTGTGCACACACCACCATACACAATAAGGGCTCATCAAGTTTCTTTTGATCTAAGGCTTAACTCTTTGGGTATAACCATTTAGGACAAGGGTTCAATTATGAAAATCTATTCTGCTTTTAATGAAAGAAAGGATTAAAATCATATAATTAATTCTATAGATGCAGAAAAGACATTTGATAAAGTACAACATGCATTCATAATAAAACCCTCAACAAAGTAGATTTAGAGTGAACATACGTCAACATAATAAAAGCCACATATGAAAGCCCCACAGCAAACATCATACTCAATGGAGGAAAACTGAGAGCTTTCTCCCTAAGTTCAGGAACAAAACAAGGATGTCTAGTCTCACTACTTCTATTCAACATACTACTAAAAGTCCTAGCCACAGTAATAAGACAACAAAAACAACAAGAAATAAAAGTCATCTAAGTCAGTAAGGAAGAAGTAAAACTTTCATATTTGCAGATGACATGATACCCTATATAGAAAACCCAAAAGACTTCACCAAAAAACTACTAGAACTGATAAATGAATTCAGTAGAGTCACAGGACACAAAATCAATGTGCAGATCTTTTGTATTTTTATACATTAATAATGTAGCAGCAGAAAGAGAAATTAAGAAAACAATTCCATTTAAATTTGCACGAAAAATAATAAGATACCTAGGACTAAAACTAACCAAAAAGGTGAATGACCTATACTCTGAAAACCATAAAACACTGATGAAAGAAATTGAAGATGACAGGAAAAAAATGGAAAAACATTCTATATTCATGGACTGGAAGAACAAATACTGCCAAAATGTCTATACTACCCAAAGCATTCTACATATCTAATGCAATTCCCATCAAAATAACAACAGCATTTTCCACAGAACTAGAACAATCAATCCTAAAATTTGTATGAACCACAAAATACCCCAAATTGCCAAAGCAATATTGGAAAAGAAAAGTAAAGCTAGAGGCATCACAATCCTGGACATCATGTTATATTACAAAGCTGTAGTTATCAAAACAATATGGTATTGGCACAGAAATAGATACATAGATCAATAGAACAGAACAGAAAACCCATAAATAAATGTACAGTTATATAGTCAACATTTGACAAAGCATGAAAGAATATTCAATGAGAAAATGTATCTTCAACAAATAGTTTTGAGAAAACTGGTCAGCTATGTGCAAAATTATGAAAATGGACCATTCTCTTATGTCATACAAGAAAATAAATTCAAAATGGGTTAAAGACATAAATTTGAGACCTGAAACCATAAGAATCCTAAAAGAGAATATAATAATTTGTCTGACATCAGCCTTAGCAACATTTTTCTAGATATGTCTACTGAGGCAAGGGAAATAAAAGCAAAAATAAAGTATTGGATTTCATCAAAATAAAAAGCTTATATACAGTGAAAGGAACAATCAAGAAAACTAAAAGGCAACCTATAGAATGGGAGAAGATATTTGCAAATGGCATATCCAGTAAAGGGTTAATATCCAAAATATATAAAGAACTAATAAAACTCAGCACCCAAAAAAATGAATAGTGCAGTTACAAAATGGGCAGAAGACATGAAAAGACATTTTTTCCAAAGAAGATATTCAAATGGCCAACAGACACATGAAAAAATGCTCAACATCAATTATCATCAGAGAAATACAAATCAAAACTACAATGAGACATCACCTCACATCTCAGAATGGCTAACACACACACACACACGAAAAAAGCATTGGCATGGATGTGGAGAAAAAAGAACTCTTTTGCACTGTTGGTGGGAATGCAGACTGGGATAGCCACTCTGGAAAACAGTCTGGAGGTTCCCCAAAAAGTTAAAAATAAAACTACCCTCTGAACTAGTAATTGCCCTAATGTGTATTTACCCAAAAATACCAAAACACTAATTCATAAGTATACATGCGCGCCTATATTTATAGTAGCATTATTTGCAATAGCCAAATTATAGAAGCAGACCAAGTGTCCATCGATAGATAAATGGATAAAGATGTGGCATATATACACTACGGAATATTATTTAGCCATAAGAAGAATTAAATCTTGATATTTGCAACAACATGGATGATACTAGAAAGTATTATGCTAAGCGAAGTAAGTCAGTGAGAGAAAGACAAATACCGTATGATTTCACACATATGTGGAATTTAAGAAACAAAACAAATGAGCATAGGAAAAAAAATAAAGAGGCAAACTACAAAATAGACTCTCAACCAGAGAGATCAAACTGATGTTTACCAGAGGGGAGGTGGGTGGGAGATAGATAAAATAGGTGATGAGGATTAAAGAGTATACTTCTCATGAAGAACATTGGATGTTATATGGAATTGTTGAATATGGTACTCCTGAAAATAATATAGCACTGCATGATAACTCTACTAGCATAAAAATTTTAAAAATACATTATTAGATTCAAGGAGAATTTGGAATAAATTCCTAGGTGATAGACTGATAACAAATTAAGGACAGATAGGAATATATAGGGATGTTCTTAATTTTTGAGGTTGATGTCATGGATAGCATCATCCTACCACAACCATACATATCTTGATGGTCTTGTCAAAAATAGCATGATTGAGGGACGCCTGGGTGGCTCAGTGGGTTAAAGCCTCTGCCTTTGGCTCAGGTCGTGATCCCAAGGTCCTGGGATCGAGCCCCGCATTGAGCTCTCTGCTCAGCAGGGTGCTGCCTCCCCCCTCTCTCTCTCCACCTACTTGCGATCTCTGTCTGTCAAATAAATAAATAAAATATTTAAAAAAAAGAATAGCGTGATTGAGACAGAAAGAGAATGACAGAATAAGACTGAGAACAAGAGAGCACAAATAGTTGCAGTGGCAAGGTTAAAAGTAAATTTTGTAGGGCCTATAAATATGACAAGTATATTGTCTCTCTTCAAAAAACTTAAATTGTTTTAATGGTTAAAAATATTAGTAGAAAGGGGCGCCTGGGTGGCTCAGTCATTAAACATCTGCCTTTGGCTCAGGTCTTGATCCCAGGGTCAACCCCACATCAGGCTCCCTGCTCAGCGGGAAGCCTGCTTCTCCCTCTCTCACTACCCCTGCTTGTATTCCCTCTCTCGCTGTCTCTCTCTCTCTGTCAAATAAATAAACAAAATCTTTAAAAAAAATTAATGGAAAGTTATGTGTAATATATGTGTGATCCATGAGTCTGGGGCAAGTCAGAAGTAGAACAAACAACATTCTGAACAGTGAGTTGTTGCTTTCTTTACAAACAGTGTATGTGCTGCTAGTACAGCTAAAACCAAAACTTTTGGTCTGAGAGACTGAAAAATCCACAATATCCTTTGCAAAATTTGTCAACTATACACTCTGTGAAAGGAAAGGGAAAAACCAAAAAAACCACATGGCCAAAAGGGATTGACATGATGACCAGTAAAATCTAAGGTAAAATCCAAGGTACCACTTATTAAGAGGGACCCAAAGGAGTGATGTCTCCACCTTGCATGAAAACAAAGCAAAGATAAGGCATGTATTCAATATTCAAAGGAAAAAAATGAAATAACCATTGAGCAATATACTCTTTGCAGACTAACTATATCTTGCCATTTTTGGTGTCCTGGGACACCTGATAAACTGTTTTGCACAAAACACATGCTCAAGAAATATGTTTTGTCTTTTCTCTTCTGATGAATAATAGAAAAATAGGCTGTCATATGAAGACTTGTTATTAAGGTATTGTGATTCTTTTTCTTTTACCTGTCTCCACTCCTAAACAAAGAAACAAATAATAGAATCATGTATATGTAGAGCTCATTTTTTCCTTTCTTCTCTTACTACCTGCTTTCCTCCACAATGCCCAAATGATTAAAAAAAAATGAGAACAAAAAATTAAAGACAAAGGTCAACCTCCCAGTGTTTCAACTCAAAAACCTGATTGCAATGATCAAAGTTTCTGTCAGATGTATTATGTTGATACTAATGATCTAATTCTTTACTCAAGAAAATATCATTGTTAGAGGAATTAAAATCAGAAAAGAATACTGATCTCATTGCTACACATTCTACTCTCCAATTAATGGTTTTTTAAGGAACCAAGTTTATAGGTGATATGGCAAATATATTATCTCCATCAAAAATGCATTCTATTTTGTACCCTAACATTGAAGTAATAGATAGATGCAAAATAAGATGAGTTATTCATAACATTTTTGCAGCCAGATATGTTCACTGGAATGTAAGAACAACAACATTGTCTCGACAATATTATAAAGCCTGACAAGCCAAAAGTTACAAAGTAATTGGCAATAAAGAAGACAATTTCAGAATTAGAAGATAAATGCTTATTTTCTAATTAAACAAATTATATATATATACACAAACGCACATACATATATATGTATGTGTGTATATACAGACTAAATATTGGTGCTTGGTGTTTGAGTTCTGGCTTTTAGCCCAAGATATATTTTTGTCTTCAGGACAGAAAAGTAATACTTGGAGGCACCTGGGTGGCTCAGTGGGTTAAGCCTCTGCCTTCGGCTCAAGTCATGATTTCAAGGTCCTGGGATTGAGCTCAGTGGGGAGCCTGCTTACCCCTCTCTATCTCTCTGCCTGCCTCTCTGCCTACTTGTGATCTCTGTCAAATAAATAAACAAAATCTTAAAAAAAAAAGAAAAGTAATACTTGGACACTTGGTAGGAAGCAAATTCCTGGCTCAACAAATCAGGAATATGACATAATTTTATTTTCCTTAAAGCAAAGTACTACTGACATACAGCAGTAGGAAACATGGAAATACAATTCTTAGTGAAAAGAAGTCATGTTGTATGGTCCTACTGAAGAAGCTTTACTCCCAGAAGGAGTGAAGAATTTTCTTCTGAAAATGAGAAATGAGGATTTTCCACCATTTCAGTTATTTCCTTTTTTAAAAGAGAGAAAGAGAGAGAGAGAGAGGCAGGGGGAGAGGAGAGAGAGAGAGAGAGAGAAGGCAGAAACAGGGGAAGATGCAGAAGGAGAGGGAGAAGCAGACTCCCCGCTGGGAGCCCAAAGTCAGGCTGGATACCAGGACCTGGAGATCATTACCTGAGCCAAAGGCAGATGCTTAACCATCTGAACCACCCAGGTGCCCCCATTTTGGTTATTTCTAGTTTCTTGAAGAGGACCAGATTTGAGACCACTTCCAAGGCAAGCCACTTATGAGCTTCTCTTGAGTTAATATAGATGTACTCCATATTAATATTAAATATTAAATAAGACTTTCATTCAAAATGTCAAAGAAAACCTCTTCATTTTCAGTTTAAACCTTCATGTCTCACAGGCTAAGTAAAGTGATTAAAGCAGGTTAAAAAAAAAGTGGAATTTTGGCCTATGAAGTATTGACCTAGAGAGGAAATAAATGGCCTAAAAGAAAAGCTAACTTCTGCTTTTCCGTTTTCTTAGGGGAGAAAGAGACCTAATTTCTGTCTTCCACTGGTCTCTAGAAATATTGATGCGAGTTTATAATACTTCACAAGATTTTTCTGGATTGAAGATTTTTAAAGAGTTAAGCATTCAGTTTCAACCGTCACCTCAAAGTTCAAAGGATGACTAACTCACAGCCAAGTCACTGGACTCTCCAGGGCTTGCTTTCAGCATTTCCATGGTCTCTTCCTTATCCGTGGATTAAATCAAGCACCTTTGAAGGATATAACTTGTAGCACTCAAATTCTCTAACATAAGGAGTGTGCACACAATATTTGTGTGTGTAAATACACACACATTGTGAAAGTTACAAAATAAGACCTTAAAATCAGTTTATAAAGGAGATTGATATTCAGCCTCCTGATTTATTCCCCCAAATAATATGTACAGGCAAACACACATACACATGCAATACATTAGATGGTCCTGTTCCCTTTGTTTTTATTTTGTTTTTTTTTTCATTATGTTGTGTTAGTCACCATACAGTACATCATTAGTTTTTAATATAGTATTCCAAGATTCACTCTTTGCATATAACACCCAATGCCCAATGCAATATGTGCCCTCCTTAATACCCATCACCAGGCTAAACTGCACAACCCTCCCTTCTAAAAAACCCTTGTTTTTTTTTCCCCAGAGTCCACAGTCTCTCGTGGTCCTGTTCTCTTAAAGCATTTAATCCCAGAGAGGAAGCAGTATATATTTAGAGAAATTTTGAAGACATTTCTTTAAGAAAAATTTCATGTGGATAATATATTTTCAAAGGTGAGAAAGAGAACGCATTTTTTTTCTCTTTCTTTCTAGGTTTTTTAATTACTCCACTTCCAGGAGAAAAAATATCATAACTGTCTACCTCATTTAAAGAAAGAAAATTCTCAGTAAATGGAAGGACAGAAGGAAGTAAGGAAGGGAAAGAAAATGGCCGATACATAAAATGTCATTGTTATGTCAGAGATGGTGTGAATCCCTTTGCCTGGATTCATTAACTCACTAAGTTTCAAAAGTGTTCTGTTTTATACTACATCTGCAGTGTGCTATTACTTTGCCAGGAAATTGGGTAAAGGCTCTGCTTTTAAGCATCACAAATTATTTCTATTATTCTGTTCTGTTACATTCTCAAGTATTTTGATGCCAGGCATAAGGAAGAAGGGGAAATCCAAGTGGCCACCAAAACAAAACCAAACCTGAAATCCAGATGGTATTTTCTAGGGACACCAAAGGTATTTTTTCCCCATTCCAGTATTACACAGTACTACTCAGTTCAGCACCATGTTGGTATTGTGTCTTTTGGTTTGTTTGGCTCTTGTTTTTCTTACTGACCCTTATTGCATTTTCCTCTGTAAGTGTGAATTTACTCTTATCTTCCCATCTAGACTGTGAGCAGAGGCAATATTTTACCCTTCTCTTTTATTCCTCGGAGATCACAGCATGGTATTGGGTACACATTAGATGTCCAGTAAAAATCTAGTAATGAAGTGATAATATACCATTGATGTCACAGTTTACTTCACCAGAAACTGATCACCCTTCTTATGCTTCCTTCCCTTCCTTTCTTTTCCCTTCCCTTTCCTTTCCTTCTCTTCCTTTTCCTTCCTTCCTTAGAGTATTACATTTATTGTGGGCCTACTACATACCTTGCATTTAAATGGCATGAAAATTAGTATGAGTCACAGATTTTACATGAAGAAATATTAATATTGGGGTGCCTGGGTGTGCTGTATGTTAAGCATCCAACTCTTGGTTTTGGCTTAGGTCATGATCTCAGGGTTGTGAGATCAAGCCCCAAGTCAGGCTCCGCAATCAGCATGGAGTCTGCTTGGGGTTCTCTCTCCATCTCCCTCTGTCCCTCCTGCCTTTGCGTGCTCTCTCGCTCTCTAAATAATAATAAAAATAATAAAACTTTTAAAACAAAACTATTGAGATTTTCCATCTCAATAAATGGTAAAGACAATGCATATTATAAATTCAGAAAAGGAGACATTATTAGGCTTCACTTAGTTAAAGGAGGTCTCTAAGAGACACTGTTAGAAATGAGCTCTAGGGTGCCTAGGTGGCTCAGTCAGTTAAGCGTCTTCCTTTGGCTCAGGTCATGATTCTAAGGTCCTGGGATTGAGCCCCACATCTGGCTCTCTGCTCAGACAGGAGTCTGCTTCTCCCTCTCCTTGTGCTCCTCCCCCTGCTTGTGCTCTCTCTCTCTCTCTAATAAAAAAATAAAATCTTAAAAAAATAAATGAGCTCTGGAACAATAATATATGCCTCACAGTGTTCTTGCAAATACTAAGTAGGCAAATGAATTTGAAGGCTTAACACAGTGTCTTAAACATGGTAAATAATTGACAAGTATACATATAATGATGAGAATTATCATGATGAAAAAGATGAAAAAGAGGATTAGATAAAAAGAGAGGCTTGTAATTTTTAGGTAGTAGAACGCATCTAAGCAAAGGGTAGATTTTAATAGTAAGCATGACATGGTGGGAACAATAATAGGTGGCTCATTCTGAGGAATAAAAACAAGAGAGGAAGGTCCATGTCAAGATTGAGGAGGACTTTGAGTGTCAGGTTGATGCATTAAAACTTACTTTTCCATAGGCAATGAGGACCCCTTGGCATTTGATGGATTCTTATTGTGGTCTAATGGTTCTTTAGATACTTTGACTAAGAGGCATACCATGTACCTATATTTCCCCAATGCAACTCAGTGCAAAGAAAGATTCAGGCAACCAAATGAAAGTTTTTATCTAAAAGTGTATATTGGGGAGCCTGGGTGGTTCAGTCAGTTAAGCAACTGCCTTCAGTTCAGGTCCAGGTCCCAGGGTCCTGGAATCAAGTCCCACACTGGACTCCCTGCTCCACAGGGAGGCTTCTCCTCCCTCTGCCTCTACCTCCTTATCTCTCTCTGTTATGAATAAATAAAATCTTTTAAAAAAAGTTATCTATTAAGTGGATTGACAGTTTCTCTCTTTTTTTTTAATATAATTTTTTATTTTTTATAAACATATATTTTTATCCCCAGGGGTACAGGTCTGTGAATCACCAGGTTTACACACTTCACAGCACTCACCAAAACACATACCCTCCCCAATGTCCATAATACCACCCCCTTCTCCCAAACCCCCTCCCCCCAACAACCCTCAGTTTGTTTTGTGAGATTAAGAGTCACTTAT
>NC_081575.1:41756629-41777009 GCF_022355385.1 Mustela nigripes
GCAATCTTTAGATAAGCTATCTAGCTGATCTCCGGCTAGCTGAAGTAGTCTCGGCCTGCTACTTCTCCGTCATCTTGACTCCTCCCCGACAGTTTCTCTCTTTGATTCCAGCCTCTTACCCCTTGCCTAAGAATGAGCCAAATGATTATTTTGATGTAGACACAGCAAACATGGCTTCAAAGACATACACTCAATGAAGGCCAAGTGAGAAGATTATGAATTACACTGAAATTATTATTGTATGGAATCACATTCTCCCATATTGCATCACACACTGAAATTATAAAACAATAATTAGCAATTAAATTGGCCTCAAACAATGTGCCAAATGTTGTGCAAAGTCTCTGCATGTTCTCAAATGATCTGTCCAGGAGAGTGAACACAAAGCTGAAAAGTGGGAGAATTAGCAAAAGGAGAAAATATATAGCTGAAAAAGAAAGGAAGAACAGTGGTGCAAAGTCACAGCTTTCACTAATTTAAGAGAGTAAAGAAGTCATACAATAAATTTCCATAATGGGTAATAACCCAGAAATTGAAACTTCATTAAGTGGAAATATAATGCAAAAAAACACACTGTAAAAAATAGCACCCTAAGGGACATGGTGCAAATAAAAATACAGGCTTTAAAGAATCATAGAATTTAAGAAAGATCTTGATCTATTCTTTTGCCCATATCCCTGATCTAACCTCACCTCAATCATCTCAGACAAGAGAGAATCTATCCTGTTAGAAACCAAACTGTAGAACAGCCCAGAGGTAATTTCTTAACCTACATAGTGATGTATTGCGATGTGTGACAGCCTTCACTGCCAGTAATTTCTTTCTTGAACTTCCTAATTCTATAAGTGTCATTTCCTGTGGCTCCACCCTCACTGCAGATGGAGAACATCTGGTCCTAATGATTGCCCTTCAGGTCCTAGAAGATCATTACTAAATCACCTCTTATCCTGCTTTTCTACAGGCTGAACAATCTCAATTCCCTTTGGTTTTCTCTTCTTCAGTGTTTATCATTTCTTTGCTGGGATAGATTTATAATAAGAAAAACAATCTTGCTGTTTTCATGCCAAATAATCATGCAATTAAATCTCTAACTTAAAAAAAGAGCATATATCCACCCAGGTTTCTAAGGCCAAGAATATTTTAAAAATTAGGCTTTTTTTTTCCTTTTCTCAATGACAAATGCCAGTGGAAAATCTTACTTAACCTAAAAAACAGTATTTCTCTAAGGAATTGAACTGTGCAGAAGAATTATTTTTTGCTGTGGACAGAAATCAACCTTTTTTTTTCCTGTCTTCATGGGTAAATTGTGTAGCTACATAAAAGGAAAAATTACTCAAAATGCCACAGACATAGGAAGTTTTACCAACTTACATAGCCTCAGGCAAGGGTTATATTCCTGAACTCTGAACTCACCTTTCCTAGTTCTCCTCAGTAACCTAAATAAAGCTAATGGTGGAGGAAAATCTCCAGGCTTTCATATAATAAAGTAACACTTTTCCCAAAACCTAGGGGAAAAATACTGTCAAAGAGTTGAGAAATTCATAATCAATTTTAAAATATACTAAGCCAACTCTGACTCACCCCTGCAATTCAGATGAAAGCTTTATGAATTGTTTCCAAGGCAGTATAATTTACCAACCTAACTGTACATTTATAAAGTTTTGATGATTTGTTTGGCTCTTCACTTGGAAGCTGAGCCCCTAGGTTCCTGGTAGAATCAGGCCTAAGTCCCATACTAAAGACGTAAAATTGATTACCATGTGAGCTTTTTTAGTTTAATTCTGTTACATAGGCACTAAGAAACTTGTGAATCTGTAATAGAGATCTGGTGTTGTGCAAATGTGCTGTTTTTAATTTTTAATTTTAATTTTTAAAAAGATTTTATTTATTTATTTGAGAGAGAAAGAGAATGAGAGAGAGAACACGAGAGGGGAGAGGTCAGAGAGAGAAGCAGGGAGCCTAATGTGGGACTTGATCCTGGGACTCCAGGATCATAACCTGAGCCAAAGACAGGTGCTTAACCAACTGAGCCACCCAGGCACCCAAATGTGCTGGGGTTTTTTTTAGTTTTTTTGTTTGTTTATTTGTTTGTTTGTTTGTTTTTTTAAGAGAAGAGTCGACAAGGAATTCCATTCAGGGTAAAATGCTATCTTTTTTTATGTGCAGTACAATATTATTATTTCTATAAAAAGAAGATTTGAGGAAAATGTCATATTTTTAAATGAATAGCAGGCATTTCCACCATGGCCTATCTGTTTGATATAGTAAAAATTTGAAGACTATGAATCCCAATAACATTGGTCACAAACAAACAAAAACACATAGGGAACCTTGGCATTAACTTACAATAATAGTTGGAACTCAGCTACTCTGTGAGAGCTCCATTTCTCTCCATCATCATGAAGTGCTCCTCTAAATGTCCCTGTAAACCAGTGACTCTCAACTAGGAGCAATTTTGCCCCCCAGAGACCTTGGCAATGTCTGGAGAAAGTTTTTGTTGGTCATAACTATGATAGGGCTACTGGCATCCAGTGGATTGAGGCCAAGGATGTTGCTGAATGTCCTACAGTGCACAAAATGGGCCCCCACACAAATAATTATCCAGCCCAAAATGTTAGGAATGCTAAGGTTAAGAAATCTTGGCTTAGCTTAAAGAAGGCCCTCTGATCGACACCACTGATTGACACCACGATCTAGGGAAAGACAGCTTTTGTAGTCTGAAGTTTGTGTCACATTCTGGTTTTCTCAGCATGTTGTTCTTCTACTCATGTGCTGCATATTTGGCCCGCTACCTTGGTCCTCCTTATTTTCTGAAGGACGGGAAGACCTCAGATGATTCAAGATACTTTTCCTTACCTCCTTATGAAGACTATGCCAAGTTCTATCTCTAAAGGTTGTGTACTTCCTGCTGCCTGTTCTTCGATCTCTACTCTTGTCAGAAGTTCCTGAGTAAGCATATATACTTTCTCTTATGAGATGACAGGATTGCTCCTCTCGAGTTCAGAGATAGCCAAGCCGTCCTGCCCCATTTCTTGAACACTTCCATTTCTACCCCCATGCAGATTTCCCACACACCATTTCCTCCGGTTTTTTTGCTTCTACCCTATTGTAGGTTCTGGCTGCACTTGTGTACACTCAACTCAAATATTTGTTGGGAAATTTTCTACATTGTGATTTAAGTCTGGCTAATATTTTTTCAAGTTCATAATGACTATAATTTAGTAATGGAAGCAATATGAGTCATTCTGGTTAATCAAACACTTTGGTTAACTGAAAGCCATTAGAGATGCCATGTGAAAATCACTGACTGTTTTATCAAGGAATTGGAAAGAAACCAAATAAACTAAATATAAACTATAGCGAATATCATTTAATCTCTACTTGACAATTTAAATGGCCCATTATGACCTTTTATTGCCTTAGGGTCATTATTAGAATCCTCTGTCTCTGTCTCATTTTGCTTGACTGATGCTGGGTAGGGGAATCAGTTCAATTAAGGAGTTGTGGGGAAAAGAATTAGGCCCTTAGTTAAGTACTATTGGGTGACTAAGGAAAGGGAATAGAGTTTACTCCATTGTGGAAATCTGTTGCCTACATCTTGATGATTCTAGAAATCTAGTAACAGAAAACACGGGAAGTAGAGAGCTAAAAATGCTGTGTTGCCTTAAGTTGCATAATGGATCTCCCAGTTATAATTTCCTATTATCAGCTACCAGTAATGCAGAAAGTGGTACTTTTGCAATTTAAAAGGCTTTAATCCTAGCTTTAAATAGCCTGCTGAATTTCCTCACCCATTGCTCACTAGGTGTGTTATTAGTCTGCTTTGCCTTCACCCCAAGGCTCTGAGACCACACTGATGCTTGAGGATTGACTGTACTAGGAACCTGGCTGTGTTGTGCTTTCCCTACCCTTTCAGTGGCTTCACAGGAATTCTCAACACTCAGACAAGTACACTAACTTCGTGGTCAACTTGCTTGTGCCTTTTGCCAAAGGAGGGTCACAGTTTTGTTTTGTTGCCCTAGAAAACAGAATATAATGCTCTGTGCTAAGTATGTTAAACACCTAAAAGCTTCTCTTTCACAGCAAATGCTACGTCATGAAGATGCAGTCCCGAGGGGATCAGAATTTGCCCTCCTCCCATTTCTTTCTTCTTGCAGCGCACTTCACTGTTCTACATATTCCCTGGAGTATCACAGACCTGGTGAAAGTGTTGAAGATAATAAAGATAGCCATATCTGCAAATGTGATTATTAATTTGCATCTTAGGGGCGTCTGGGTGGCTCAGTGGGTTAGGCCACTGCCTTCGGCTCGGGTCATGATCTCAGGGTCCTGGGATCAAGTCCCACATCGGGCTCTCTGCTCAGCGGGGAGCCTGCTTCCTCTCTCTCTCTCTCTCTGCCTGCCTCTCTGCCTACTTGTGATCTCTCTGTCAAATAAATAAATAAAATCTTTAAAAAAAATTTGCATCTTAGAACTTGAAATTCACTTTCTTGCTTCATTACTCCCTTCACTGTCTGTTATTTTCTTGTCCCCTACCAGCCTGAGATAACCTGCAAAAGGCAAGCTAGACAAATTCCCAGCATTTTAGGCCACAGGCAGAATTTCCAGGAAGCCAGGCCCCCATATTGAACATTTCCTACCACTCATCATTTCTACTAGAAAAGAAAAAAAAAAAGTACAATTCTGAGTACCAGAAACATTTCTGAGTCCCCTCTGTGGATTATTTTTTTCCTAACGAGAAAGTGCTATCATTCATTTACAAAGCTGCCATAAGTAGGAAATAAGATCTGCCATTAGTAGGAAAGTTCTTTACTCATGAATCTGAATAAATGTATCAAGTACTTACCATGTGATGGGGATTTTACATCTATATCTATTTATATTTATTTCTATATCTATTTTATGATTCTTCCCAGCAACAAAGCAGATTCATATTATGTACCTCATTTTACGCATTTGGCAGCAGGGTCAGAGAACTTAAGTGAAAAGTTTATGTTCTTTTTCTCATACTATGCTATAGTTACTGAAGCATTAGACTGCTCACCAGGTCTAGCTTGTGAACAAGTCACTTGTCAAGTCACCTGATAGAGTTCCTGGATATATTGGTTCAGATCCTTTGAGAAGCAGATGCCATCACAGGATTAGACATGAAAGAGCTTTATTGTGGGGGTGGGGCAACCTGAGAAGGAAATGGGGCGGAAGTGAAAGGAGGCCAATAAAGCCAACAGATTGTGATGCAGTTCTCAATCTTGTGGAGAAAAGAGGGAAGGAATAAGGGTTAGTTAATATGAGTTTTAAATTGCAGAGCAATTCTTAAAAAAGTTTCAGCAAAGCCAGTCCGGAATCCTTGCTAAAGTCATCCATCAAAGGAGTCTTGTATCTCCCTGGAATGGACCTGCCATTGTGTTCTTTCCATGTTAAGTCATAGGCTGGTGGCGGTCTATGAGGAGTTGGCCCCTAAAGCAGTGGTATATGCAGAGCACAGCACCTAAGGCTATTAGTTACACTCTCCCATAGTGGTAAAACTGAGAGACAGATTTTCATTTCTACAATGGTTATATATGTGGGGTTAGATTCACGGGTCTACTCAAGGCCTTTGATCTAATTAGGAAAGTTTGTTTTCCCACATTTTACTAACCAAATTCTTTTGAAGGTGGAGGTTCTGTTTATTCATTTTTGTATCTTTCACAGCACCTGATAGGCACAAAATAGGTGGTTGGTGATTGATATGGACTGAATATCACTTAGCTAGCAGTAGTCTTCCTTCTTGCAAAGTAATAAAAATGATTTTATGACACTTTGCAAAAATGGGATGATAACTTCCTTAAATGGCTCCTAAAATGACTAGCCCTAAAAAAAAAAAAAAAGCTAACAAACACTCGTAATTACAATTACAACCATTAAGAATAATAGGAGCAATTATAACATTTTGCCCTTCTTAATCTAGACCCTCCTCACAGAATGAAAAGCTTCAGGATTTGAACTATTCTACAAAGCCTCCCCAAATCACTTCTAAATCAACACACACAGATCCAGACAGACACGCACATATGCACACACACTCACCCTTCCACACGTTGCTGTGATGTAATTTCAACTTCATAAAATACAATCATGTCTTCATTCTGGAGAGCAAAACAGCTCTAAACACACAGAAGAACTGCCTTAACCCACAGGGTCATATTTAAGGCAAGTAAGAGGACTTAGGAAAGCTCCTGGTTACCCAATGTGGAGTCAAGTTCATATCATGGGCAGGCTAGGAAGAGAAAATAGGAGCGAGAAATAAGGCATCTGGGAGAGCTGAAGTAAGAAAAGGCATGAGAGAGAACAAAAGAGGAGAAAGGATAATAAAGCTGAACTTATGCTAGAAATAGTAGCACAGCTGTAATAATGATCCTGGGGGTTGACCATGGTGGCCAAGGTTGCAGATTACACCTGTCAGTGCTGCAGACACAAGAGCTCAGTTCTTTAGGCAATCAACCTGAATAAACACCAATCATAATATTAGCTGCCATGTGTTGCACACCCATGTGCCAGGTTCTGTGCTAACCACTTTATCTGTATCTCAAATAATTATTTAAATATAAGCTTGCAAATTAGATATTAGTATACTCCCATTTTCAGATGAAACAACAAAGTTTTCTAAGATAACTCCCTTATGGACAGTCACACAGCTAATAGATGGCAGAACTGAATTAGGAACCCAGTTCTTCTAGATGAATTTACCTTCTATATACTACTTTGCTTCCTCACCTATCAAGACCACGTAGACTATCAAGATTATTTATAATATGTTGTATTTAATATTTGGGGTCTATAAGATTACACATGGTCTCTGCTATCAAAGACCACAGCTTTTTACTATCTGATTAAAGAAGGTAAACTCAACCTCTTAAAACAAACATACGAAAGCAACCCAGGAATCCAAAAATTACAAAAATGTATTGGGAAAAGGGAATCATTATAGCAGCTTCAAAACTGGGCTGCATCCATCAGGCAAAGCTTCCTGAAGACTTGGCAACTTTGAGCTACACAATCAAAGAGAGAAGAAAATATATCATGGTCAGGTGTTTATGACAGAAATTTGCCATCATTTTATAAGAATAGAGAATGCAGGACTTTCTACAGAGCCACCTGGAAAACAGTGCTGAAAACTAAGACATCAGGTCAGAGACCTTGTTTCTGAAACAAGAAGTATGATAGAAAAACTTGCTTGAATATATTATTGTACCATAAAACAACATTGTCACTATAAATAATATGGGTCATCATCACACAGTGTTGCCACTGGGTGAGATCAAATCACCAGCACAAATGGCACCATCTTGAACAATTTCAGCCAAGATGCCAAAGGCTGACTGGGCATGAAAGGTGACAGATGGACAGTGCCGAAAAGGAGATTGCCCAGCTACTGACACTATATAAAACTTTGTCTGGGGGCGCCTGGGTGGCTCAGCGGGTTAGAGCCTCTGCCTTCGACCCAGGTATGATCCCAGAATCCTGGGATCGAGCCCCACATTGGGATCTCTGCTCACCAGGGAGCCTGCTTCCCCCTCTCTCTCTACCTGCCTCTCTGCCTACTTGTGATCTCTGTCTGTCAAATAAATAAATAAAATCTTTAAAAAAAAAAAACTTTGTCTGGCTGTGAAACTTCTGAAACAGAGCAAGTAAAATTCTGGGACCATCAACTTGAATCTAATTTTCTTGTAAAGAAGCAAAGAACGAGAAACATGACCCATGGAGAATACATATATTAACTGTTTTCTGCCAACCTGTGGCATTGTTTCTGTCCCCATCCCAGACCTTTATGTGGTTTTGGCCCATCTCTATACATACCAAAGGATACATACAAAAGTCCAAGTGTAAGCAAAAGCACTCTTCCTTAGGTCTTTATCCTTTTACTCACTCATTTCAACCTGGTCTCCTTTTTCTGACTCTCAGACCCTAAAGGCCCCACACTCTGGCTGCTAAATCTTACCATAGGCCCTCCTTGCTTTGACAATGCATTTAGCCTTCTCTGGTTTATTTACCTTAGCTATCTGTATACAATTTTTAGCCTTCAACTTTGTACATACCATCAGCTTTACAAACACCTGCAGCTGTGGGTGAAGATAGTCCCACCATCCACTTCAGCCCTGTAAGGCCTACACTAGTTATGCCAGCTTGTCTGGAATTATTGCCAAGATGGGAGATGGGACGCCCAGCATAGAATATTTCTCCACTCAAAAGACACTTTTAAAAACCCAAAATTTGTATTGGTTGCATGTTCAGGCTTCTAACAGCCCAAAGGGATATTATGGGGGACAGAGCCTTGTCAACCAGGATAATTAATTTTAAGGTGTGAAAGGGGATTGTGTTTTGAGCAGAGCAAGTGATAGCAGCATGCCCATAGAGGCAGTTGTGATAGAGTGGAAAGAAAACTAGCCTAGTGTTAGGAGAACTGGGTGTTAGCCAAAATCAACTACAAATTATTGTGTGAGCTTGGGTCAGTCCTGTCCCTTCTCCAGGCCTTGTGTTTTGTTTTATTTAATAAAGAAACTATCCAATTAATTGACCCCCTGGGTCAATTCCACGACTCATAATCTAGGACTAATTTATTGCCCAACAGGTAAGGGAAGAGGGAACAAATGACTCTATGAACACCCAGAAGCCTGATTTCCAATGAGGCAGCTTTATCTGGAAATAAAAGCAATAAATTTCACAGCTAAATAAAATAGATCAGAAATTGGACGTTAGTTGTACATTCTCGATCCAGGGAAGAGGGGTTTAGTTAGTGAGTAGTAATTAATTTGGAGCAAAGACTTCTAGTGGACTTAAGAGTTCAGTAACAGGGTTTTTAATGAAAGTAGAATATAAGTGAGTAATGATGTTTAAATGATGGTGCTTAAAGAACACTGAAGGTGCTCAACTGACGTGGTGCTCAACTGACGTCCAATGTCTTCTCTGTTATTCTACCACTACACCGTAATCCCCACATTCTTTTTTTAAGATTTTATTTATTTGAGAGGGAGAGAGCACACACAAGCAGAGGGAGCGCAGGAAGAAGGAAAGGGAGAAGCATGTTCCCTGCTAAGCAGGGAGCCCTAAGTAGGCCTCAATCCCAGGACCCTGAGCTGAAGGCAGATGCTTAACCAACTGAGCCACTCAGGCATCCCTGTAATTCCACATTCTTTGTATCTATTAGAAAGAATATATATTAATATACTAGGGAAGTATACCACATAGCTAGAATTCATCATTTACACCTGAGTACAAATTACTTTCTTTACACTATCCAGGTACCTAGAAGGGCACTGAGGCTATGGGATGCAAGATAGCTAAATGTTGATGGGAGCAGGGTACCAAGGGGGAGTGAGTTCAGGAGTCATTGTATGAAGGGGAAAATGTCCCAGAATGTGTGGGGGGGGTTATTTAGGAGTAGAGATCAAGTAACTTATTATGCCTTTCTTCCCTAGTAGGGATCTCTAGGCAGTCAGTGAACATTGTAAGGATATACAGAATTTGAAAAAACCTTGTGGCATTAGCGGGAAAATAATACACAGAAGGGTCAGAAAGTGAAAGTGGAACCAAAAAGCTTTGTAAATATCAGTTGTAGACATACAAAAAAAACATAAAGGTTCAAGCCTTTCTCCTGAGCTCCATACCCATGTGTTCAATTGCATACTGGATATCCACATCTTCATGTCCCACCAAACACCTCAAAAACAAAACATGATCACCATAGAAGATGTCAATGGCATCCATAAATATTCTGTACTCTCCATCTTGGTTGATGGGATCACCTTTTAAGTACTTTGTCATCCAAGTCAGAAATATAGAATTCCTTCCAGAATCTTTCCTTTTCTTCATCATGCCATCTCTCTTTCAACTACCACTATGCCTATAGATCCAAGGCTATGTTTTTAAGAAATTCAAATATTTGTTATGCCTTCTCCATTCTCTCTGCTGTTGCCTTCATTTAAGTTCACCTTGCTTACTGTCTGGATTATTGTAACTGTCTCCTAAATAAATATGCCTGTATCCAGCTTTCTCCCATGATAATGCTGTCAGGTCCTCCATAATGCTGAGAGTAATCTAAGATTTCTAGTGATGTGACACCTTTGCACACCATTGGCTTCCAGTTACCTACCAAATAAACCCCAAATTCCATTACATGGCTAATAAGACATGGTTTGTAATCTACCTTTCTATTCTCATCATCCATCACTTTTTATATGTTCCTTTTATTCTAACTTATATAAAATTATTTCTCTTTCACCAACTTGCAATGCTAATTCATATCCATTTGCCTCTAAATATTTGAACTCCTCCATCCATCACTCATATTGAACTAGCTAACTTCTCACCCTTTAGGACTTAGCTCAGACATCACCTCCTCAGGAAAGCCTGTATTTTTGGCCCCTTTGCCTATCTCTCCAAAAGATGAGGTATGCTTCCCCTGAGTTCTCACAGAAGTTTATGCTTAGCCTTGCCATAGATTTTGTCATGGTGTCAAGGTTTTCTAGCTATTTTTTTTTTTTTTGCCTCTCTACTAGCTTGTGAGCTTCTCAGACAAAGGTTGTATCTTAATCGTTTCTGTATTCCTTAATAGAATTCTTGGCATAGATTATGTGCTTAGTAAATGTTTGATGAATGAGTGAATGAGCTCAAGAAATTTGTTTTAAAATAAATTGTTGGATATCATACTCAAACCTCCAAACACACTTTCAAGTGCAAATTAAGGATTTTTGTGGGTAGACATATCTACTAAAGAAATCCATTTTCCAAGGGGCTCACATCCTTATAGGCTGACTAAATTGCAGAACTTGAGTTGTTAGCCTAGACTTCTCTGATATTAAGTATTTTGAACCTAAATCTAGCTATTTTGTGCTTAATTTTCATGAGTATTCCTTCTATTTTCAATGTTGTATTTACTCAGCCATTAATTCCCTTTATAAAGAACTACCCAATTAGGACTCCTACAGTGCCTACACTGGCATTGTTGCACCTGTCAATCAGTTCCAGCCATTAACAGATTAGTTGGGAAGCCCAAGAGCCTGGGTTTAAGGGAGGGGGAAAAACATAAATGGCCAAACCTGTTTGGCTGTCTTAATATCTTTTACTCAAAAGGCTTTGTGTACCTTAATGACCAATCCTTACATTACTTTTTCAAAACTTTTGAAATGGTTTAGGGCATTTAGGCAAATAGCTTGTTAGACTGCCCCAGACATCTGTGCACAATGAAAGCAAACACTATCAGCAATTTAATCTCCAAACACAAAAATCTGCCCTATATGATCCTCTTGTAACAGGGGCTCAAGGATGTGGGTATTTTGAATCTACTGCAGCATTATTTGTAGTTACTGCACAAGAGAAAATAACTAAAATAGCAAGAAGATTCCTGTCATGGCTAATATGGTGGGGGAAGGGAGAAGGGATACTGAGTAGAGGTGTTTTATTATAAATCTGTGACTGGTCCATGTTGCTACTAGCCATTCCTGATAAGCTAGGTCACTAAAATTTTCTGCAAATTCTTTTCTTTACTTTTTTTATTTCAACATTCTGTTTAATTTAAGGATAGCTGACACATAATGTTACATTAGTTTTAGGTACACAACATAGTGATTCGATAACTCTTTACATTATGTGATGCTCACCATAAATGTAGCTACCATAGTGACAGATGATAGCAAATTTATTTTAAAGTGAGCTCTTGAACTTAATTAGAATCCCCACATAAACCCAAATGAATTTAGATATGAATTATATCAACAGTAACAACTACTTAAAGCTCCTCCTATATATTTCATAAAACATAAGTAATTCATATAGTCTTTAGTTAGATATAAAACATAGATATGGATAGAGAGATACAGTTGTGGCTTTTCAAAGATTCTCTTTAAAGTTTTAGCAGACATAAGTGTGGTAAAGAGTAGGCTTGAAGTTTGACATGACTTGAGTGGCTATAATAAGAAACCAGTGACTCCACAATAGACCATGAAAAATAGTATGCCTGTCACTTCTGCCAATAGGCTTCAAATCTTGGTTCCTTTAAGCTCATGGCTTTTCTGAGTGAGTTTGTGGGGGCAGTTTTTCCTCTTCTATTGTTGTTTTTCTTCTTTTTGGGGACAGAGAAGTGAGGGAATTAGATGAATGCTTATAAAATCTATTTAAGTATATTTTAGAAAAATAGAACTGGAACTGGATGGCTATTCTGCAATAAAGATGAGCAATGGTGATTATTGGTATGAAGATAAAGTAAATTTTAGAAGTAAAACACTTGTATGGGGAAATTAATTCTAGTTTTCTACAAGGGTTCACCCTTTTTTAAGGCTCTTCACTTCTTTCTATTATTATTATGTTCATCTATAGCTCATCTATCTACATCTATACTAGATGTATAGTACATCACTAGTTTCTGATGTAGTATTCAATGATTCATTAGTTATGTATAACACCCAGTGCTCATCACAAGGCTCTTCATTTCTGTAAGTTGTCATCTTTCATTCTAAGCACAGAACTCCTCTGCTTCCAGGTATGTTATAGATTTTCTGTTACCCTTTTAAAGTTTCTATTTTCAATATCTTCCTGATGGTGGCATTCTGAGTGCTGCACAAATGCTAGATTCACAAGAGTGAGGAATTAACATGGCTGTGTATGGAAAATGCCCAGTGAAGACTTATGGTAAGTTGTGTTCCATGCAATGCAGCAAGATCCTGTTGGTTCTTATGGGAGAATAAAAAGGTTATAATCATAACACAAGTTTGAAAATCTGATTTGAAATCATAAACTTATATAACATGGAAATATCCAGAATAGATTTAAAATTTGAAATAATTACTGACTTCTCTCCTAGGCACAAATCTGACAAAATCCATACTGGATACTTGTATGGAATACTGAACTGGATAGGACTTAATACTAACTGTGAAACTTAGAAGAAAAGAAAAATAAAACTCCTGAAACAGAACTTATATTTCTACTTAGATTCACTCCATGGCTAAGTTGTTAAACATTCTATGTGTTAATTCATATTTAGAAATGAAATACTTATTCGATCAATAGTGTAATTTTCTTCTTTACTATTTCATGAGGCATCACTCCTTGATGATTCTGGACAAGAATAAGAGAAAAATAAAAGCCATGCCAACATAAAAGCCTGAACCAGATCAGGGGAATCCCAGTATATGAATAAAAAGGTCTGCTTTTTTCAGAAGAAAGTCTACCCAGTACCATACATAGTGCCCATGGTATATAAAATCCCTGCTACCAAAACTGAAATATTTTATTTTTAGTAAGATTTAACTCAATTGCAATTCAATTTCTTCCTACAGTTTTCATTATTTAAAATTATATTCCTCTCCTTTTCTTTTCCCTTGAAGAGTTTTATTTGAAATAGTGATTCATTTCAAATGCTTTTGTATTCATTAGAATTACACTTCTTCCATACCAATAAAGGAGCTTCTGGAAAGCAGGAAACCTTCCCAGGTATAAAAGAAAGCTATCAGTATTACAGGGCTAATGAATCTGTAGGTAACCTGAGGATCATAGAGTAGAATTTTCAGGGTAAAATGTTGCTCTTTTCCCTCTTCAGAATGACAAGCCAGAAGGTAAAGCTATCTATTTTCTCCTTCAATTTGTCCTTAGTAAGCATGTCTTCTTTTATTAAAAACTTCTTTGTCCAAAGAGCAAGGGAAACAACACCAAATAAATAACAAAACAAAACAAAGACTCTTTCAAAAATCTTCAGGAGTAACAAGTCTGTAATGTCTTCCAAGCAATGCCAAACCCTGATGTTTACCTGATGTTCTTCCTTATGTCTAACCATAGTCTTTCCTGCTTCAATTTCTGGTTATTTCTAATTACAAGAAAAAAAAAATGAGAGGCAAACTTAAAAGGCAGACTATTCGACCTGAGTCTTTCCTATAGTATGTCTGAGTATGCAAATGAAAGGATATGGGGGCGATGCCAAATAATTTAATACTAAGAACATACAATTAGCATTCAGTTTCTTCAGACACTTGTATCATGCAAGGACAGAGGGATGCAAAGAAGTATGTCTAATCAGATTGAGGGCGTCATTTTAGAATTTCCTCTTTATAAAATTTAAATTTAGCTTTCAATTTCCTAGAGTGACTATTCCAGATGGGCCAAGTGGTTCAGATAAAATAGAAACTGACCTACAATCAGTCTCTCCCTTCAAGGGAAAGAGAAATAGATCTTTGTTGTGGTTGTTTTTTTACTTCTAAGTGTCTCGGCATTGCTGTGAGGTATATGCACTTTCCGTTTCAGATGGAAAAAGTGCAAGAACGAAGTCGGAAACAAGACAAGTGATATATATGCAGAGATAAGACTTTCTTCCTAGTAGACAGGAAGACCTAATAACAAGGTAGCTCTTCCTTCTTTCCTTCTTCTTCTAGCCCCTCCCAAACTTCCCCTTCCTGTTTTCTCATGATCCCGACACTGGTAAAAGGAAAGCTACCTGTTTATATTATAATTTGGAACATACAGCCTTTATCTCCTACTACCCAATAGCCCAGAGTTAGGTTCAGAGCCATTTTATTTACCGTCCCCCTTAAACTTTCAGCTCAGTGACCTTGATGTCAGACACTCAGGATGAAGCCAGGGTGGTGAGTTGCAGCTGTTGCCTGTAATGTGATCTCTTAGGGGAATGCCTGGCCCCTTGTGCAGGTTCCTATAAAAGCAACAGTACAAGGTCAAAACTCATCTCAAATATCATCTCTTTGGGAAGCCTTCCCTGTAACTCACCCTTGTCTCCTTATCCAGGGCTCCAGTGTTTCATGGTTTTTACCTCTATCATAGCATTCATCATGCTACACTATGCTATGGTGATTTTTCTGCCTCCTCCCTAGGCTGTGAGATATTTGGAGATGCTAACTCTTGTCTTTTATCTGTATCTTCTATGCCTACCATAAAGTCTGGCACATAACAGACTTTCAATTAATGTTTGCTGAATAAATGCCAGGTTCACTTTAACAAGGTCTGTATCTGAGGGTCACCTGGAACGGTGTAAATTTACTCTGTTTCCAACATTTCTACAAAAACTTAACTATCACAGAGTTAACATACTACATTATTATCTAATACCTTGACACCTCCAATTAATTCATTTCTTATAATTCCTACTAAATTTCATATTAATTTCATATTTTATTATACTTATATGAATAAATGTTTATATAGGATATACGTTATAATTAATTTTACTTAGCCAAGTAAGGTGTTAAAAGAATCAGACACAAGAAAGTCACATTTTGATAGGACCAAGCTAATAAATGACTCTTTTTGTAAATTGACACTTTCTCCTCTTAACCTTACCCTTCCTTTCTTTGCCACACTGCTTTTCTATAAATCGTGCCCCTTCTCTCCCTCTCTATTGGTTATTACTCTTCAATAAACAATAGGTTCTGTCCTACCCTAATCTAAAAGAAACTTCCCTTAACTCTTCTGTCATCTCAAGCTACACTTCCCTACTGTTTACCTTTCTTTTCTGATCCTTCTAAACTGTCGACAGAGTAAGTTGATACATATAACCTCCACTATCTTACCAGCCACTTATTCCATAATCATTCTCACATCCGTCCTCTCCTTCCCAATCAATCTTTGTTATTTGACTCCTATTCTTATTACTCTGCTGAAACCTCTTTCTCAAAGAGAAATTTAATGGCAGATATTAGAGATTAAGAACATAGGCTTCAGAATTAAACAGATTTGGGTTTAAGTCCAGGCTGTGACTCTATGAGGCCTTGATCAAGTTTCTTAACCTTTCCAAATTTTAGTTTTCTTGTTTTTAAAATGGGGGCAAATAACAGCCCCTACCTTACAGTGGTTTTGAGGATCAAGTGGGACAATTCCTATAACGTGACTGAATATAGTATCTGGAGCACAGAAAGTGATCAAGAAGTAATAACAATTTAACCTACTATAAGTCCTGATTCTCTTCAATTCTGATAGCACTTGACACTAGGGACTAAAAGCCTTCTTTTGGCATCCTGATCTTCCATGGCATCTACCACACTGAAAACTTCTGGCTTTCCTCTTACCCATCTAACTGCTTTTGTTTTCATCCATATTGCTGATAGCTGTTCATCTTCATATGCCATCAGTATGGCTGTGTCCTAAATTTCTGTTTTTGACCTATTCTTTTCTCTTTATCAATCTTTCCCTCTATGAAGATGAAAATATGAGTCTTGAATCAGGGATGAGGTTATTGCAAATCCACAGCCACACTCATCACTCTCCCCTCTAAACTGGTTTTCCTCCTGATTTGGCTCCTTCTGCCACTAGCACCACAGATTTGGCTTTGCTACAGCTAAACTGTACCATTTGCAACCCTCTAAACATGCCACATATGCTTTATGGTCTCTGCAGTTTTGCTTGTATTGCTTATTTATTAAAATTCAACCCATTCCTCAAAAACTTTCTTATTATCTGTTCTGTGAAATGTTTCCTATCAATATAGGTTCTGAAATGATAATTCTAGTTCTACTACATTTTAGCAATGTAACCATGGGAAAGTTACGAAATAAATATCTTAGTTTCAGTTTATTCATTCAGAACATGATAATAATTATGGTCTCTAACTGATTGAGTTGGTATGAAGATTAAATTAAATGAGAAAAAATAAATGAGAAAAATTTCTTACAAAAGTGCTCTGCACAATATTTTATATATAATGACCTCAGTAGACACTAGTAGTTATTTATTGTTGTTGTTGCTATTGTTACTACTACTACCACTGCTGCTGCTGCTGGTACTACTTCTGCTACTACTAGTAGTAGTATATCTTCATTTGGAAATCGAGAGCATTTGAGTTCTACCACTTTTACTGAACTTTTCTAATTCTGACTTTTATTTGAACTATTTATCTACATAGCTGACACTTGTCATTAACCTCTTCCAATATTAGAATATTAGAACAAGAACCATGTCCTCCTTTCCTTACTATGTAAGGTCTCAATATGTTTTTGTTGAATTTAAGTAAATTGAATTCTATTTTCTGCTGATCTCTTTTGGCATTATTCTTTGTCCCCTCCTGTTTAGTTCAGTTCCAAAGGAAGCAGTAGTGATTAGTGTAAGAATCTAAGACATTTTTTGGTAATATTTTCCTTCTATCATTGAATAGATTCTGGATTTCCTTTGCCTCATCTCTCATGGGAAATTGTTTGCTTAGGGATTGTGTTGACTGGGACTAAGTGGGTACAGGGATTAGCCTTGGAGTTAATGGAAGAAATTGTAGGTCTGATTATAAGAAATGGAAATTCTATCTTTCTTGTACTCCTTTCAAACACTATCATTTATACCTTCTTTTCGAATAGAGAAAGTTGACAATATTATTTATTTATTTATTTTGGTGTATATACCCTTGGGCACTAAAAAGCATACAAGAAAAGTGGAAGATGCATTCTCAATCCTAAGAAGAGCTCAGTTAGCTCTGTAATCTCTTTCCTGAGCTATCACACAGAACCCTAAAAAACAAAGGAAAACAGAATAAAAACTATCCCTATTAGGAGCATTATTAGCATCAAATTTTAACAAAATCGAAACAAATGCATTTGTCATTTGTCCATGTACTTTCCCCCTGGTTTTTGTAGGTTAACCTCTTTGTGGTCCCCAATACATGCTCAGGACCAAATGTTTTCTCCCTAAATTTAAATGCAAAATTCACACTCAGATATAAATCACCAAAAACAACTTAGGGAGTTTCAGTGGGTGTGTGTATGTATCTGTATATTACATTTTAAACAGAAATCAAAACGTTAAGTCTAAAAGATGTCAATTTGATGGTCAGATTTTAAGCATTAGCCAAGGGATGCCTGGGTGGCTCAGTCAGTTAAGCATCCAACTCTTGATTTCAGTTCAGTTCCTAATCTCAGGGTCATGAAAGTGAGCCCAATGCCGGTTTCTCAGTGGGCATGGAGACTGCTTAAGATTTTCTTTCTGGAACCCTCCTACACTGTGGGAATGCAAGCTGGTGCAGTCACGAAGGAAAACAATATGGAGGTTCCTTAAAAAGTTGAAAATAGAGTTACCTTACAACACAGCAATCGCACTACTAGTTATTTACCCTAAAGATACAAATGTAGTGATCTGAAGGGGCACATGTACCTGAGTATTTATAGCAGCAATGTCCATAATAGCCAAACTATGGAAAAACCTAGAAGTCCATCAACAGATGAATGGATATGTGGTATATATATACAATGGAATACTGTGCAGCCCTCAAAAAACCTGAAATCTTGCCATTTGCAATGACATGGTTGGAACTAGAGGGTATTATGCTAAGTGAAATAAGTCAACCAGAAAATGACAATTATCATATGATCTCTCTGATATGAGGAATTTGAGAGGAAGGACGGGGTGAGGGGAAAATGAAACAAGATGGGACCAGGGAGGAATAAAACCCAAAAGAGACTCTTAATCTCAGGAAACAAACTGGGGGTTGCTCCGGGGTAGGGGAGAGGGATAGAGTGGCTGGGTTATGAACACTGGAAAGGGTATATGCTATGGTGAGTGCTGTGAATTGTATAAGACTGATGATTCACAGACCTATACCCCTGAAGCAAATAATAGATTATATGTTAATAAAAATTATAATAAAATAAAAATAAAATAAAGTAAAAAAAAGATTCTCCCTCTCCTCCTCCCTCTGCCACCTTATCCTGCTTGTGTGCATACTCTTTCTATATAATAAATAAACACATAAATGAATGAATGAATAATACACATTAGTAAATAAGTGAAAGTGGTGGCAGAAATTCTGAGAAATAGAGGCTTTCCTAGCACTTTTGAGTTCACAGCATATAGGTCCCTGCTCTGCCTGCCTACATATAATGTCCCATCTTAACAAACTTGCTGTCAAATTGATATACAGCTCAATAATGAAATCATTAATTTTCCCTTGTTGTTTGTGAATTTCAATACTTAAGGTCAGCAGCTATTCCTGTGTGCATAGTCTTTGAAGATCAATAAACAAAGGGGAACCTAGTATAAGCTCAAGAGAGTTGATAACTAGGGGGTCACTCTGGATTTAACATACCTTCCTATGGGAAAACTAAAGCAAAAGATAATTATCAACAAACATCCTAAGTAAGGGCTTATAAATTTATGAAGGTGTTCATTCTCTCTTAGTTCCATAAAATGCTGCAAAAAGACCTAGCTTACTTGGTTCTTGGTTGCCCCCTTTATCTACAAGGTCTCTTGGACAGAATGCCTGACAGTAAAACAATATTAATTAAATAATCAAATTAATTAATTAATTAATTAAACAGCAAAGAATTAAATAGCAAAAATTGCAGTAGAGAAGCAGCACTGTAAGTTTCAATCCATTTGATATATCTTCTTTTTTTTAAGTCTATCTTCATATTTGGTCTGTAACCCATATTTCTCTTTCTCTCTGAGAGGTGAGAGAAGATTCCCTGACTGGGAAGAGAATGAAATGAATGAATGTGTTGATGGTACACCATCACACTTGAGCACCAAGATAAAGTTTCTGTGCCAAATTCCTTTCCTCAAGACAGCAAGGAAGAGAAACTTGGTTTTATATAAAATTTGCACAACTGGGTGTGGCTGAAACTCCTCTCAGTGAGAACTGGCATGTCTGATTACATCTGTCTGGGACCATGGCTTTCCCAATTTAGAAAGTTAACAATTTGGATTTGTTATATTTGGAATCAGGTCTTCAATAATTACAAATTTTACGCAAGTTATATTACATGACCTTGGAAGGCACATTATAATGGAAGGATGGAAGAGCTCACAACCTATTAGAACTCAAGTATTAAAACGTTTTTCTATTCGGCAAAAACAAACCTGAGCTAACATCTTGCTTAAAATTTGGAATTATTTCCTAAAAGTGAGATGTCTTGGAGTTAAACACAAGAATGATTGTTGCCAAGAATTATTTTGAAAAAGTTATTCCAATTCCCTACTCTACTACTTTCAATAAAAAATGACAACTTTGAATTTTGAGGCTATTACTAAGTCTTATTCAATACTGACAGAATAGGAATATTAAAAATCTATAGTCTCTCAAGCAGGTCAAATTCTGAGTTCTCGTGTCAATGTCAAATTCTATCAGATGTTGAAAGCCAAAATGTCTTATTCCCAGCAACATATGGAAACCTAGAGGAATAATTCATTCATTACTTTTAACAAAAAAGGATTTATTGACCATTTTCTCAGCATCTAGCCCTAGATGTGGTAAAGAATGCAAAAGTATATGACAGGCCTTTAATATCAGGGCATTTATGAAGACCACATCTGAACATTTTGAAGGTCAGGGGCCAGGGACTTCTTTAATTTAGTATGGCTGTCAGCAAAGTTAAGCCATAGTAAGTTCAGACAGGCTTAAGGCACAAGCAAGAAAAAAAAAAAAAAA
>NC_081575.1:41777109-41819713 GCF_022355385.1 Mustela nigripes
GGGGATAAAAATATATGTTTATAAAAAATAAAAAATTAAAAAAAAATAAGGTACAAAACATGGGGAGATGAGGAAGGATTAGTTAGGAAGAGGGAAGGCCACATTGGGGACCCAAACATTAGGCTGCCTCCCCCTCTTTAATTAATATCCACACAAACTTTAAAAGTGTTGTATTCCTTAACTCAAAAGCCAATCCTGGATTAGCTGTGATTTTGTGCTAAGACAGCTGAAAGAAAGACAAAGGACAGGGATTTCTAGTATGCTTGAATCATTTCATCTGCCTGTTACAATGTCAAGGCCTTAGACATTCCTAAATTTGCATTGAGAATGAATCTTGCCTTCTCATTGCATAAGACACTGAAGCTTGAATAGTGCTGGGCCAATTTGCTTTTTATTAAGGAGGCTAAATTTCTAGTCAATAAGGGAAATAGACAATTATATTGCCGCTGGAGAAGCAGGTCAGGGTTGGTTTGTTTATTCATTCCTGAAATTGGATTCTGGATGCCAGAGAAAAGAGGGACCCATTTCTGAGACTGTGTCAGGGCAGAACGTCCTCATCAACCCTCTCCATTTGCTGTGAAGAAGGATCAGATGGGATGATGGATAGTCATGGTGTTCATGGTTATTGAATATGCCTTATCTGAATTCTCAGCAATTAGGGCTCTTCAGTTTTAACCTTTTGGCTGGACTATACATTTCACCAGATGTACCAGAAGCAGTGACTAAATTTGTCTTTACTCCTCTGGCACTTCCTATTTGCCTGAATAACTCAGATACAAATGTGTTCTATTTTAAAAATTCTGTAGACATGTTTGCAAAGTACAGTTATGAAATACGCCCCCCCCACCTTATCACAATTAGATTTCGTACAAAAAGGGCATGCAAGTTCTCTGGGCTGCTTTTCTGGAGATACACATTTCCTTTGAAGAATTCTTACCAAGTAACTGGATCAGATCCCTGATAAATCCTCCTCAGTCTCCATTCTGCCATTCTGGATGACATAGGCAAGAGTTCCATATTAGCATATAATCACAGAATCTCAGAGGTAGAGAACTAGAGACCATTCAGATATCCTCACCACTTAAGAAGAGGGGCACACCTGGGTGGCTCAGTCAGTTAAACATCTGATTGTTGATTTTTGGCTCAGTTCATGATCTCAGGGTCCTGAAATCAAGCGCCATGTCAGGTTCCATGCTTGGTGCGGAGCCTGCTTGTGATTCTCTCTTCTCCCTCTGCCCCTCCCCCAACTGTTCCCTCACTTGCACTCTCTCTCTCTCTCTCTCTGAAAGAAGGAAAGAAAAGAAAAGAAGGAAGGGAGAGAGGTGTGGAGGGGGGGAGGAAAGAAGGAAGGAAAGAAGGAAAGAAAGGGAGAAAGAAATTGAGGTTATCAATACCCAGAGAGTAAATAGGATTTGCTCATGTTGCACAGCAATTTATGGTAGAGCTGGGATCTTTGACGGGCAACAGTGAAAAACAGCTGCATAAGAAATGTAGTATTAGGTATTTCTGTTTTCCTTTCTTAGGCAATTTATTCTTTTAGTTTTTCGCTTTTCAGTTTATTGACACTTAACATCACTTAATGCTTATCTTACAGACAGCTTTCTTTCCCCCCCGCCTAAAACATAAATGAATACTAAATTTTCCATTTAGGTTAAAACTTTTAAGGGCAATTGTTGAGTCTTGTATAATGTTGCTCTCCATAGTGCCTTTCACAGTTCTTCATATAATTTGTTTGATAAGTAGATGGAGGACCAACAGAGTTAAGTAAAAAAGAGCTCTGACTTTGAAGCCAGACTTAGTTTTCATCTCAGCACTGATGTATACTGGCTATGGGGCCTTGCGTAAGTTGTTTACTATATTGGAGTCTTAATTCTACATCTATAAAACAGAACTAATAATGCTATTTACCTCATTGTGGTGTTGTGACAATTGAGGTAATTCATATAGAGTTTTTGGCGGTTATACTAGTAAATACTCAATAAATGATGGCCATGCGTATCTCTTGGTGAAGGCAAGAGTGAAGACTTGAAAAGTGAGATGGCCACTCTCAACAGGATGCTTTTGGAGAAGAGTTTAAACAAAGGGTCAAGAGAAGAAATTGGATAGTTCCCAGCATTCCCTTGGGTTAGGGTTTAGATTACTGGTTTTGTTTTTGTTTTAATGTTGGCTCAAATCCAATCCCTAGAATATCTTGAAACTGTCAAAACTAAAAGGGGCTTTAGAGATCACTTTGTTCAAACTCACTTTATAGAGTTGGAAACTGAGGCTGAGAGAGAAACTGAATTCACCTTGGCCACAAATCTTGAGGTGAAACCATGCTTTGAGTTTTTAAGGATTTCTTTCCATACATTTTCTTTATTTTTTAAAAAAAAGATTTTATTTATTTATTTGACAGACAGAGATCACAATTAGACAGAGAGACAGGCAGAGAGAGAGGAAAGGAAGCAGGATCCCCACTGAGCAGAGAGTCAGATGTGGGGCTCGATCCCAGAACACTGGGATCATGACCTGAGCTGAAGGCAGAGGCTTTAACCCACTGAGCCAACCAGGCACTCCTCCATACATTTTCTATATAATGCCTCCTTCTATACATTTTCTATATAATGCCTCCTTCTGTAAGGCATATCAGATTTCAAACTCAGTGAGAAAACACACTCCAAAGCCATATCACATGATTTGAGCATTACCTAGCATTTTGGATTAGCCATGCCTCTGTTCCTCTTCTTCATCATGAATAGTCAAATAAATGATAGCATAATCTGGGAGTAAACTTGGACATTTAATTCCTAAAGGGTATGCATATGTGGTGTGTGTGGGTGTGTGTATCAGACCATCCTGCATGTAGTCTCAGTGACTGAAATATACAGAAAAGAAAAAGAGAAGGTCTGTCAAATAGAAGACTGAAACTAAGTTTACCAAGTCAAAAGCAAACTGCTATGGCAATCTGGGCTTCATGGTGTAGGAGAGAGTAGCACCTTGGAGTATTCTCTTTCTTTAGGGAAAGGAAATCTGGAGTGGAAACTGGATGGGAAAATGTGGCTTTTTAGCTTCTGGCTTTTTCCATGAAGCAGCCAATCTCATCTTCTATTTCCTAGCTGTGTTGGTATAACTGTCATATGAACAAATTGTACCATTCCAAAGGAAGAGATTAAAACAAACAAACAATGACAACAATAACAACAAAAAAGAACCAAACAAACACAAAAAAACAGGAATCAAGCAGCAGGCTGAAACATCTTAAAACAAAGTTCAAGAAATGTTTTTCTAAGTTGGCCAATTCGGAATCAAGGAGACCTGGAAACAGGGAGACTATGGCTTTTAGCTCATTGGTTAGTCTTGCCAAGGCATGGGTCATTTCCCCCAAGACAATGCAGGGAAAAAAATTATCTTTGAATGGAAGAACTATGCATCATCTAGATCATACCCTTCCACTATATCTGATACTAGTCTTTAACTGTTTTTGAGCAATTGTATAACTCTGTGAACTATAGATAACTGATAGCAATGTGAAATAATTCTTATCCCCAGATATTTAAATTCTATTCACTGAATGTTCAATGGTGCCCCTCCACACTCTTTGGAAAAAAAATAAAAATTTCTTCTATTTGTACATCCATTTCAATATTCCTGATCTATAAATATGGCTCTCTCTCTTTTTTTTCTTGAATCTATTGTGTAACTTCTCAACCATTTCTTCATTAAAAAATGAGTTAAATTCTTTAATATTTGTTCATTTTATCTGGATAATTCATGATTTTACATATTTTGGTAAATCATTTTTTAACAGTAATCACACCATGGATATAAAAATACCTTACCCCTTGGTTATCTAGACAACACATGCAAAAGATAACAGATTTTAAAAGTTAGGAAGGCTTTAGTGAATAACTCAGACCCTTCAGATATAGCTATTGGCAAGTTGTTATTTCCTCCTCTTGGTGGTCTAATCTCTTCGTTGAACTACAGTAAGCAAGTTGGGTCTTTTCATTTTTGAAATGGGCAGTGAGACCAATGCACCATAGCATCAAAGTAGCTCCCTGAGGACAGCCTGCAAGGCTATTTGCAAAAGATGTAAAAGGCACAGTCAGCACCAAGAACATGCTCCTCCTCCTCCCACCCCACCCCTTCCATCCACAGATACACAATCTCCAGCAAAATACTCTGCTGACACAGTCTTACCTGAACAGAGCAAGTAAACTTTCACAGAGATAGTGTAGGCAAGGATTTCAGCCACTTAGGTGCCATTCTTGAACCTGCCATATGCAGAATGGCTGAGGAGAGCTGACTTTGTGAAGCAAACCACCTTTCTTAATTATTGAATGGGATTCTGGGACACATGCTCAGCAATACATTTTTGGGCCTATTCACACCCAAGCCAAAAAATGATGTGATAAAACTGTTTTCACTGGAGCTCAGGGATAGATTTGATTTCAAATGGTGATCAGCACAACTTATTGTCATCAAGAGAAAAACTTTCTGACTGTCTAAGGGTTTTAAGTACCAAAATTATTTCTTAAAGAATAGAAAGAGAACTTCAGGTTGAAGGTAGATAGGATGTCGGGGGTGGGAGGTGGATAAGGGATAATGGAAGTAAGTGTTGGCCAGGTAGGGGGGAGAAACATTTTAATATTTGTGGCTCAAATGTCAATTCCTAGACTTCATTTACATATTCATTTTCTAGCTTAAAGCAGCATTTCCTGACAGAATACTGTATTTGGTTTCAGGAAATAAACATCCTGCCCTTCTTTCTGCCAGTAGTTACTGTATGATATTAGGGTAGTCACTTAGCTTCTATGGAATTTACTTGTAAACTAGAGTTATAAGCGTAAAATGGATGATGCTTGTTCTGAATTGGAAAACAAAATTATAATCTTTAAAGGAGTATGCTAAAAATAAAATAAAGGATTATGCTAGAATATTATGTTTAAATATGTTATTATGGATGATATTATATGTTTTCAAAATGTATTTAAATAAAGCAATAAATTTTGGTCTAACCCAAAGTGCAGTCTTAATCTAGAAAATTAAGATTTTCTAAAGGGCTATATGAGGGCTTACTAAAGAAAGAAATCATTTTAAAGTACAGAACAGGCTTGTTCTTTAATTTAATTCCATTAAAAACAATAATAGATAAAAAGAAAGACAGTTTCTGAGATGAGTTGAAAATCTGTTTCCCTCTTATTATTATTTTGTATTCTTGTCACTAGTACTGCAGATTCCTGGGCCAAACCTCAGACTTACTTAGTGAGAATCTTCAGTGAAAGGGAAGCAAGAGTCTGCATTCTATATGATTTCTCCAAGTGTTTCTGATGCACACTGAAATTTGAGAACTGCTAGGCTTAGAAAACAGGAGTGATTTTAAGGACGGGTAGAGAATAATACCTTGATATAATTTAAATGACTAGTGTGAAGAATTTTTCAATTTTTTGTATATTTATTTAAACACCCAATAAAAATTTTCACCTCTCAAACACAGCTGTCACTGACCATGTTTATATTTTAAATCTTCCCCCAAAACCAAGGAGTCTGAAATTTCTATTCCTCATACTTAGAAGTAAAGGACAGCATGAAAACCACCAACACATTTACTTTTTTTTTCCATTGCTCTGGGTTGTTCAGGGAGTTCTGGGTATATCAGCACAAGTTCCACCTGGAACCACTCTGAACTCAGATAATAGATTCAATGAGCTCGAAATGGGTTGTTGACCTTCTTCCAACTCATTAATGCCTTTTGGCAGCTCTCCTCATTTCTCACTCCTTGTCAGCTTCATTCTAAACACACTTTCTTGTGGCATTTCACTGACAAAAGGATGTGTGTGCACCTCAAAAATTCAAAGCACCCTTTAGAAAGTCTCATCTGACACAAAAAAGCAAGGTTTGAAAGCATTTCATTGCATCCCTGCTTTTTTCTTATGTCAGGTTTCTCCTATTCTGAAATGAATAATAGCTTGGAGAGCCTGTAAGTCTGTCTAATATATTTGCTAATACATGCTTAACCTGTCTTCAGACCAGCAAAGAATATTCCAGCTAAGGTTTTTGTTTTGGTTTGGTTTGTTTTTCCCCCATTTTATTTTATTTTATTTTATTATTTTTAGTGTTCCAAAATTCATTGTTTATGCACCACACCCAGTGCTCCATGCAATATATGTCCTCCATAATACCCACCACCAGGCTCACCCAATTCTCTACACCTCCAAAACCCTCAGTTTGTTTCTCAGAGTCCACAGTCTCTCATGGTTTGTCTCCTTTCTGATTTCCCCCATCTCACTTCTCTCCACCTCCAAACATCCTCCGTGTTATTCCTTATGCTCCGCAAGTAAGTGAAACCATATGATAATTGACTTTCTTTGCTCAACTTATTTCTCTCAGCATAATCTCTTCCAGTCTTGTCCATGTTGATATAAAAGTTGGGTACTCATCCTTTCTGACAGAGTCATAATATTCTATTGTATATATGGGCAATGTCTTCTTTATCCATTCGTCCATTGAAGGTCATCTTGGTTCTTTCCACAGTTTGGCAACTGTGGCCATTGCTGCTATGAACATTGGGGTAAAGATGGCCATTCTTTTCACTATATTTGTATCTTTGGGGTAAATACCCAGTACTGCAATTGCAGGGTCATAGGGTAGCTCTCTATTTAATTTCTTAAGGAATATCCACACTGTTCTCCAAAGTGGCTGCACCAACTTGCATTCCCACCAACAGTGTAAGAGGGTTCCCCTTTCTCCACATCCTCTCCAACACTTGTTGTTTACTGTCTTGATAATTTTGGCCATTCTAATAATGATGGTGAACATTTTTTCATATGTCTGTTAGCCATTTGTATGTCTTCATTGGAGAAGTGTCTGTTCATGTCTTCTGCCCATTTTTTGACGTGATTATCTGTTTTGTGGGTGTTGAGTTTGAGGAGTTCTTTATAGATCTTCAATATCAGCCCTCTGTCTGTAGCATCATTTGCAAATATCTTCTCTCATTCCGTGGGTTGCCTCTTTGTTTTGTTGACTGTTTCCTTTGCTGTGCAGAAGCTTTTGATCTTGATGAAGTCCCAAAAGTTCATTTTCGCTTTTGTTTCCTTTGCCTTTGGAGACATATCTTGAAAGAAGTTGCTGTGGCCAATGTTGAAGAGGTTCCTGTCTATGTTCTCCTCTAGGATTCCTGACTCATGTTGAGGTCTTTTATCCATTTTGAGTTTATCTTTGTGTATGGTGTAAGAGAATGGTCGAGTTTCATTCTTCTACACATAGCCGTCCAATTTTCCCAGCACCATTTATTGAAGAGACTGTCTTTTTTCCTGCTTTGTCAAAGATTATTTGACCATAGACTTGCAGATCCATATCTGGGCTCTCTACTCTGTTCCACTGGTCTATGTGTCTGTTTTTGTGCCAGTACCATGCTGTCTTGGTGATCACAGTTTTGTAGTAAAGCTTGAAATCAGGCAACATGATGCCCCCAGTTTTGATTTTCTTTTTCAACATTTCCTTAGCAATTTGGGGTCTCTTCTGGTTCCATACAAATTTTAGGATTGTTGTTCCAGCTCTTTGAAAAATGCCAGTGGAATTTTGATTGGGATGGAATTGAAAGTATAGATTGCTCTAGGCAGTATAGACATTTGAACAATGTTTATTCTTCCAATCTACCTAAGGTTTTAAACAGAATTTAAATAAAGCACTCCTAAAGCAATGTGCTATAAATTCAGATTAACAAGCTTTGGGAGAGATCCTGAAACACACAACTTATTTTTCTCTTTTGAGTTATGATGCAATGGAGAATATCTGAATGGCTCTCTAAACATCTGTAGGTAGTTTTAGAAGTCTGAAGTGATGTTTGAATCTGAAAGGACAAAGATTTCTGATTTTTTCTAACTATTTCAATTCACCTTGAGCTCTCTTTTCTGGATGTACTCAGAGGCAGCACCATAGTGAATAGTAGTTTATTGCTCTCCATTGTTATATTGGGGGATTTTAAACTCTCAACTGTCTAGCTTGCAGGCACTTGAAGGCAATAATCTGCTCCCAAATAATCTGTTTCTCCTCCACCCCTCAAAAACCCCTAGCACACAGTGGACACTTAGAAAAGGTTTGTCAATTGATTTGAGGAAAATATCCTCCAAACCATAATGTGTTCAGTAGTTAAAGATGAGATGCAATTTTTAAGTTGTTAAGCAAGTGAGTCTTGAGATGTCAACATGCCTATCAAAATTAAATATGCATAATAAGAGGCCTAGTCATTGTGGCCATTTCCACAGGCATAATTCATTACTCCTTCCCCTGTGCTCCCACAGAATATATTTAGCACTTTTTTGATCAAGCCTTTAATAGAGTTCCATACGGATCTGTCATACTCATTTGACTATGAACTACTTTTTTAAAAGATGCATTTGAGATAGAGAGAGAACACAAGCAGCAAGAGAAGGAGAAGGAGAGGACAGGAGAGACTCTCAAGACAACTCCCCGCTGAGCATGGAGCCCGACTTGGGGCTCTGTTTGTCTCACAATCCTGAGATTATGACCTGAGCAAAATCAAGAATTGAACACTTAAATGACTGAGCCACCCAAGTGCCCCTTGACTATGAATATCTTGAAGATACAGATCATGCTTACAAATCTTTAATATCTCCAAGACCTAGCACAGAGCTTGGCACAAAGGGAACTATAAATTAGTGTTTTATGATATATATGTACACATGTGTTATGTATGATTCAGGGTTAGGACTCTTCATCATTATTTTTACAGGGTAAGAATGCAAATGGTTTCCCAGGCTCCCTTTAGATTCTAGTACTATGGTTCCATAAAAATAGTATAGAAATTAAAGTTAGTAACATTCAAATAAGACAACTATGTCTAAATACGATAAAATATAAACAAGTTTTTATGATTTGGATGTGAAGGTTCACTCAATGGTGACTATGTAGAAGAGACTTATTCTTTTTCATAGCATTAATAAAGTTACCATTTATTATCTACTGCATGTTTGACACTGACAGGTGCTTTTGCATATATTAAGTATTTTATTCAGTTTAATTCTCGCAGCCACCCTTCTAGGTAACTATTATTACTATGTTTCAAATGAGAAAACTGAAGCTTAAGGAGGTTAACTTATTTGTTCAAAGTCACACAAAAAATTAGTAGCAGAGCTATCCATGGAAATTATCCTTGGTTATGAATGCATGCCATGTCAGTATGACTCCAGAGCCTAACTATGGTATTTGATGGTATCACTACTGGCAAAATGAGCTGGTAAATGGCTAGCCAGTATATAGATTCAGCCACCTCAGAATATAGGTTCCAGCCCCATATCTAGAAGTAGACTATACTTGTGCAAATTGCCTTAAATACCATTTCCTTCCACTCTTGTGTATAGGTGATCTCTGATTAGAAAGGATTATCTGGGGAAGATTGGAGGACAAAAACTAGGCATAGGAAGGCAACTTGAAGTGAGAGTTGTAGATGCAGGTAATGGGTAAGTGGAAGTATTAATGAGAAAGATTAACCACTTTTTATGGATTGATTGTACATTTGTATATAAGCTTCAGGTGAGTTATAAGAACAACCGGTGGGGTTTCCTTGCTGCATCCTTTTGAGCTTCCTCCTTTCAAATTACCTCTCCAAACACTGGCTGTGACTGTGCACATTGTACCACATAGTCCCATTGGCAAGATCAGTTTAGAACAATCACCTGGCATGATACAGCCCCAGATTACCTTTCCAACTTTATTTAGAAGTTGGTTCCTCTGGTTCCTCTTCACTATTCTCCAACTACACTTTCCTCCTTTTAGGTCTTTGACCAGGTCAAGCTCTTTCCTTCTTCAGGGCCTTCAACCAATTTTTAAGTCCTTCCTTATTATTATTGTTATTATTATTATTCCTTTCCCAATATTGGCTAACTCCAATTCACCCTTTGAGTTTCAGCCTGAATTTCTTTCCAAGAAAAAACCTTTCCTTTGGTACACATTGACCCAATTTAGAATATACTCTTACTATTATGTCTTAATGCACCCCATTCTTTTCATTGATTACTTCTTACTATTAGTAATTACATGTTTATCTTTGTGTTAGTTTAATGTCAGTCTTTAAAACTGAACTCTAAGCTCCACAAAGGCAGGGGGCATATCTTTTTTTTTTTTTATCACCAATTATATTCTCAACAGATGATACCATGATTTATTTATGACAGGTGTTCAATAAATGTTTGCTGAATAAATGAGTAAGTCACCATAACTTATGGAAGGATCTTCATGTAGTGATCAGAGACAGTAGAATTTACTTAGATTCATCTAATCTACAGAGTGTCCTAATGATACTTGGTCCTAGAACTGGAATAAACTTCCCCTCTGTTGTTGCTTACTAGATTACGTGTGGGGTATCAGGCCCATGTTTAGAATTTTGAGAAACTGAAGAGTACTCCAAAGAGAGGTAATAGAATGGTGAGTGGGAAAGAAAACAAATCTTATCAAGCTACTACTATATCAAACGCTATACTAGTGGTGTGTGTGTGTGTGTGTGTTTGTGTGTGCGTGTGTGTGTTATCATTTGTAACACAAGTAGAATAATGCTTAACCAATAATATTAAATGCAAATTACCTGTTAATTCTCACAAAATCTCTTGATAGTAATAGTTCCCCCATTTTAGAGTTCACATAGTAGGGAGTCAGTGTTTGAACTCAGGTCTATATAATTCCAAAGAAAAGGGGACAGTTTTTTAAGCCAATCTCACGTGAGAAACAGATGTGGAACCTAGAAGAACCTAGGGGTGGGGGCTGTCACAGGTAGCTGAACAGTGTTAGCCGTATTTAAAAATACAAACAACTGTCATATAGAAAAGGATTAATCTTATTCAATATTACTCAAGGGAGTAAAAGTAGTAGTGATGGTTAGGGTTATAACCAACACAGAAAGTTACTTTTCTAAAACTCAGCACACTTCAACCATGGAAAAGGCTGATTTATAGGATGCAAGTTCCTTGTCATTGGACACATTCAAAGAAAGTCTAAGTGGCCATCTATCCATCCTAGAAAGGATTATTTCAATGGAAGGGAAGCTGGAAGAGATTACCTCAATGAATCCTATAAACTCTCAGATAATATAATTGAAAGGTAACAGAACTGTAACAACACATCCCATTTACAATACCCAGAATGAAAATTTTGGAAAACAGAAAAATTCCTACTGAGAAACACACTCCTGCTGTTCTAGTGTCAGACAGCTGTTATGTATTTAGCTATGCATTTTTTTTCACAGGATGTGATGCTTAGCTGAACTAGTATTTTGAAATCCTAGGCAGCCTCTATACTTGTATTATTATTATTATAATCAGTATTAATTACTTTTAATTCAGCTCACAAAAATAGGTATTATTTATTGTGTTACTACTAAATATATGTTTAAAATGTATGCAATGTTCTAAATGAATATTTTAAAACATTTGATTGTTAGGCCATTATTAAATTTGGTATAATTGTGATTTAATTAAAAAGGAAAAGGATCTGAAATAAACCAAGTGGAATTTTCCAATTTGGAGAACTCTTAAAGAACACTTACTAGGAGTATTTAAAATTGCTTGGTACTAATGACAGAGGAGTGTCATTGCTCCCACCTCTCCCACATACACACATATTTAAGCCAGAGGGAATATCTGGATGCTTCTTTGGAGCACTGGCCTCAGTAAACATAGTAAGCTACACAGATGGTCAACTTAATGTCCCCATCAGTAGTGCTTCAGGATGTGTACGAGGTAGTAGCTTTAGAAAATCAGAGAATAAAGACTTTATCCACTCTGAGGACATAATTGTAGAGCAATATTTACACATACAATTATTTTAAGCCAAACACCCTCAATCAGTAATTGTTGTGAAAGACAGCAACAGCTTAGAAAGAAAAAGTAGATATAGATTCTACACATGTCTCTTCCCTGTAGACTAGCATGTCTCTGTCATGTGTAAAGTTTCAGACTTTACCATTTGTTCATCATTTACCGATCCTTTACTGAGTCCTTCAGACTTTTTTTTTTTTTGAAAGGATCACAAGGAAAAAGGCATCAATTTTACCTTAGACTTGAACCTTATTCCAAAGGAAGGCCTCATTACTAAGAGGAGACAAACTTGGTTAGAAACCAATGGGCTTTCATGATACTTCAAATTCACACTATTGAACATTACTTTGCTTAGATATTTGAAGGCTTATTTATTAATTAAACAAATATTTGTCTTAGTAAGAAACCTTCTGAGACAAGTTTGTCCATTAATAGGTCTTTAGACAAGCCTCATCCAAAATGTTCAAAAACTATTTGGAGTCCTCAAAGCAATTATTAATGTGTTGTGGATAATGCATATATTAATTAAACATCTGTTGAGATTGGATATATTTATGACATGTTTAGAAACGCTTTCCTTGGGAGCTAAAAAACAGTGGCAGGAGAAGAGAAACCATAGGTAGACCTTTATGTTGAAGGATATTGGACCATAAGTTTCTTTGCTATTAGGACATCTCTTGGTCCTTCCAGAATGGATAATAAAAGAAACTTCAAGTCCACTATGTCTTTGAAAACACTGAATAGAAGAACCTTCAAGTCCACGAAGTGTTTGAAAACACCTGAAAACCCAATGCCATGGTTTCAATTCCATGTTAGTTAATGATACTCATTCTGTTTCATGGCCATTAACAATTTAGATTCAGGAACAAAATCACATTTACATTTTTACCATTATTTAAAAATGATAGCTTTAGAAAATGCTTGAACAGATACTTTCTATATATCTTGTTGATTTTTAATAATCACCTTCAGCTTATTTCTAATGAAATTTGTTTTTGAAATACCCATTGTTTTTAATGTTATACTTTCCATTGCCTTGGCATTTGGGGATAGTTATATTTCCTTCTAGAAGAAATGTTTTCCCTTCTACTTAACAAAGATCGTAAGAGATGAAAGGCAATATAACATAATGGTTAAAAGCATTAACTCTGGAATCAAACAACATGTTTGAAACCCTAGTCTGCCATCCACAAGCGGTAAAGTTTGGGTCAAATTACTTAAGCATCCCTAAGCTTAGTATTCATCATTTTAAGAATGAGAATAATAATAGAGTTTTTTATGAAAATGAAATGAGATACATTACATAGAGAGCTTTAACATTGGATCTGGACATACTATGTACTCCATTAATGACTGCTATTACTGTTTCTTTTTTTTTTTAATTGATTTTTTAAAGATTTTATTTATTTATTTGTCATAGAGAGAGAAGCGAGAGCAAGCACAGGCAGACAGAGTGGCAGGCAGAGGCAGAGGGAGAAGCAGGCTCTCCACCAAGCAAGGAGCCCGATGTGGGACTCGATCCCAGGACGCTGGGATCATTACCTGAGCCGAAGGCAGCCGCTTAACCAACTGAGCCACCCAGGTGTCCCGCTATTACTGTTTCTATTATGATGCAATGTATATGGAGGCTAAAGTACCATGAGATCTCCTGCATTATTTATTAATTCTGTAATTTGGTCCAAATTGCTTTACTTTTCTGAATCTGTTTTCTCATCTGTAACCTCAGGATGATAGCAGTAAGATGATAGCAAATCTTACCTAGATTTGTTGTAAGGATCAAATACTGATGAATATAAATTACTTAGCACATAGTAGGAGTCTGTAATTATTAGCTTAAAGAAAACTGTCGAGGGCGGATGCTCCAGGGGTCCGGAGATCCGTCAACCGCAGAGCTTTGCAAAATGGCGCCTGGCGATTTGCCAGAAAGTGTGTCTAGAGTGACTGATCATAAACAGGAAGTACTACCTATTGGCTGTTGAACTATTGCTATGCTGTGGGTACTTGGTAACAAGCTTAAGATTGGTGGATGCATATCGCTGTCTATGCTGATTGGCTTAGCTCCCCTATATAAGCGATGGCCATATGAAATAAAGAGGCCCCCTTTTTTGAAACCCAACCAGACGGAGGGTTGTTATTATCACTGCTGGACGGCGATAAATGGTGGCCCGTACGGGGAACCCCCTTTCTCCTTTTCTAACAGTGCACTGAGGTAAGTGACGAATTTATTTAGAAGAAAATTCTGGCCAGAGAAGTTTTAGGAAAGGTCACTGATTATAGTGACGACTGCAATGTAAGCTCACTGGTGTTAGTGATGATCTTGAGAAAGCTCACTGTTTTAGTGACGATAACAGACTAGTCTTTTCTTTGCTTTTTGACTATTTATTTCTGATATACTATGGGTTCAGAGGTCTCAAGAATACGTATGGAAGGGCCTCTGCGGGAGTTGCTAAAAGCAAATGGAACTCCTTTGAAAATGAAAACTGCCCAGGCATTCTTGAGCACCATAGAAGGAGTCAGCCCTTGGTTCCTAGATGAAGGATTACTAAACATTCCACAATGGGAACATTTAGGGGAGGATCTTAGGAAGATTGATAAAGAGAAACCCCTTCCATCTGGCACACTCACTATATGGGCTCTCATACGATCCTGTTTGCTTAGCCCCAAACCCCCTGAGATTATAAAAGAAAGCCTACAAACAGGGGAACAGGTCTTGGAGGAAGTAAAAGAAGAACAATCCAAGGCCTCAACTATAGGGGCCTCTTAAGAAGAGGAAGAAGAGCTTTCAGGGGATGAATTAGCAAAAAAATTAAGCAACTTATCTTGTGAGCCGTTGCAGCCTTCAGCTCCCCCACCTTATAATTCTGAAATAAATTGTAGCTGCCCAGGAGCCTGCTCGCACGATAGACATGACGTCACTGATTGGAATTCAATAGGACAACAGTTAGGCTTAGCCCTACCAGTCTTTCAAGATCAGCAAGGGAATCGCATGCATCAGCCATTAGATATTAAACAAGTAAAACAGCTAAAAGAGGCAGTCATGTCTTATGGCCCCCAGGCTGCTTATACTATTACCTTACTCGAGACTCTCGCAGAACAAAACCTAACACCTTTAGACTGGAGTAATCTAGCGTGAGCTTGCTTGTCTGGAGGGCAATATCTTATGTGGAAAATAGCAAATCAGAATAACTGTACGGAAACTGCTTGCCGTAATGCGGGAGCTGGGAATGGAGCTTGGAATTTAGAAATGCTGACTGGTACAGGAGAGTTTTCGGGAAATCAAAATCAGATCAATTTTCCACCTGCAGTGTATTTGCAAATTGCTACTGCTGCCGCTAGGGCGTGGAAAACCATACAAGGCACAGGTGATTTACAGGGTCAATTGTCAAAAGTTATCCAGGGAAATAATGAACCATATGCAGATTTTGTAGATAGACTTATCCAAACGGCATCTAGAATTTTGGGGGATGTTGATCAGGCTATGCCTCTGGTCAAGCAATTAGCCTATGAGCAAGCCAATAAATGGTGCAAAGAAGCAATACGACCCTGGAAAAACAAAGACCTAGCCTCCTATTTAAAGGCCTGTAGAGATATAAATGAATCAGTTATCCAAGCTAATGTCATGGCAGAGGCTTACGCTAATTTTACTGGTACAAAGGTCACCAAATCCCCTGGTCTCTGCTTCCAATGTAATAAACCAGGTCATAAAAAACGGGACTGTCCTCAGGTCAATAAAAAACCTGGCCTATGTCCTCGATGCAAAAAGGGAAATCACTGGGCTAGCGACTGTAGATCCACCCAAGATATCCAAGGGAATCCCCTGCCAAAAAAACGGAAAACAGGGCCCACAGTCCCGGGGCCCACAAATATACGGGGCCATACAGACAATCCTTCAGAGCTACTATCCCCTTTCCAGCTCCATAGAGCAACAAAAGGAAGCGCAGGACTGGATCTCTGTGCCTCCGCCAGAGCAATATTAACTCCCGATATGGGAGTTCAGCCAATCCCTACTACTGTGCTAATCTGGAGCCGAGGCTCTGTTTGTGTCTTTCCAGAGAATGCTCCATCCCCTATTTGGGTCCCTGAACGGCTAGTCAAGCCAGTCTTAACTCGGCACCAAAAGAGGCAGAAGCCCAAAAGGACGACAGCCATGGTGACGACAATCCGGATGATGATGATCTACGCACTCCTGACCATGACATCAGGACAGACCCTTTGGGCTATTGTTAAAGCCTGGCCCTATCCACTCCCTTCAACGTCTTCCTCTGCTACTTACCCCGCACTCTTAACTACTAATTTATTATGTAACTCCTCTTAAAAGCACAACTTTTCCCAAACGTTTGAAACGAGTGTTGAAGTGCAAACTTGTTCTAAAAATATCACGTTTTTGCCTACTCCTGTTTGTATTCGCCCCCCTTTTATGTTTCTTGTCAGTAACAGTACAACCATTTCTAATAAGTTGAACTGTACATTGAATACTTGCTTCCTTACACAATGTTGGAATGCTACAGGCTTTTCATTTGCTATGATAATGCGTATTCCAGTGTTTTTGCCTATGCCCGTCTCTGTCCCAGAGGGAGACCTTCCAGTTTTGCTGAGACATAAAAGAGACTTTGGTATCATCACTGCCGTGGTGACAGCTATTGCCGCCTCCGCTGCTGCCGCCGCTGCCACTGCTACTGCACTTGCCGTTGCTATTCCTGCAGCCAAGGAGATTGATCAACTGTCTATGAATACCGCAGAAGCTCTACAAACCCAGAGTGAAATTAATGATCATCTCACTGTGGGTATTCTTTTTGCTAATCAGCGGATTGACTTGCTACAAGAACAAATGAACATTGTAATACAACTACTGACTGTAAGATGCCTTCGCTCAGATACTGGACTCTGCATTACTCCAGTTGCATATGATAACCTCACTCGAGCAGCTAATTATTCCAGGGAACTATCCAAGATGCTTACAGGCAACTGGAGTGCCAGATTCGAGAATCTGACAATACAGCTTCGTGCTCATATTGTTAACATTAATGCCAGTAAGGTAGAAGTAGCTTCAGTATTTCAATTTGTTGCCTTTATGAAAAATGTTGTAGGATGGGGGAAGCAATGGTTTGGGTTCATATCCATGGGTGGATTGCTGATATTCGCTGTGGTGTGTTGCTTATGGTGCATTTGCCCCATGATGAGGATTCGTAAAAGAGACACCATTGCCATCAAATAAGCTCTGTTATCCATCGAGTCTGGACAGTTGCCCGAGGTATGGCTCAGTATGCTGGATCAGTAGTCAATGACGGGTAAGATCATAGGCGGAATATACCAACCTAAGACAGGACATGATCCTATAAGCATCATGATCCAGTGACGGGTAAGGATATCCTTGGCCTTGCGACAACCTAAGACAGGCAAGACCCCTGCTGAGTCTTTCCTTTTACCATAAAACAAAAAGGGGGAACTGTCGAGGGCAGATGCTCCAGGGGCCCGGAGATCCGTCAACGGCAGAGCTTTGCAAAATGGCGCCTGGCGATTTGCCAGAAGGTGTGTCTAGAGTGACTGATCATAAACAGGAAGTACTACCTATTGGCTGTTGAACTATTGCTATGCTGTGGGTACTTGGTAACAAGCTTAAGATTGGTGGATGCATATCACTGTCTATGCTGATTGGCTTAGCTCCCCTATATAAGCGGTGGCCATATGAAATAAAGGGCTTTTTAGAAACCCAACTAGATGGAGGGTCGTTATTATCGCTGCTGGATGGCGATAAAAAACAACAGCAAAATCAAAATCTCTTTATTTTAATGAAGCCCCTTTCTAAATGGTCTTGTTACTGAATTTAAGTCATCTGGTTGATTGTTGTATTTCTACAACAGTATAATTGTAAGATTGACAACAACTTTTCTCCTTATCTGAGTGGTACAGAGACCTAGCTTCTCATATCATAGTGAGTTAATATCATTTAGTCCCATGCCATTATGTCGATGACACCTAAATCTTTATTTCCTGCCCTGATTTCACCTCTTGAGTTCCAAACTCTCTATATTTACCTATCTCCTTTACATCTTCTGGAGGTCTACTGGGCATTTTAAAATTAATATGGTTTTAAAATAAACATCATATAAGTAGCCAAAAATTTATGGCATATCCTTTACTCCATTGTTCTTCTTACCCAACACTTAAAACTATAAAGCATATCTTTAATATACATATTTCTATCTCAACTGCCATGACTCTTGGCCAAACCTCCTTCATCTCTCACCTGGACAACTACTAAAAGCATCTTAATTGATCTGCCTGCATCTCTGCTTGGCCTTCAAATCTGGGAAGAGCATGAGCCTGCTCTGTGCAGGTGAGTCCCCAAATGGGTTAAAAGCAAGAGACGTCAACTGATACACTTCTAGTAATTGGAGCAACAAGTCCCTTGGTGAAGGGAAATCTGAACAGTGCAATTCTATGTTCATCACAACAGATATCTTAATTGAAAGCCCTTTCCTGGTTGGTTCCAAGAGATAAATGGGTAACTCGCTTACATTTTCTCGTCATTATACAACATTAATATTTTATGAAATTTTATGCCTTAATTTGAATTGTCTCAATGGCTCTGTAACATACACATTTCTGTCTCAATTTTTCATATAAGGAAACTGTGGATCACAGAGATTATGATTCAAGGTCACACAGGTAATAACTGGTGAAAAGGGGACTTAAAAACTTACTTTGACTCTAAACACTGACGTTTTTTCTACTATTATTACTAGAAATGTGGGTAAAATTGACACATATATTAAGAAAAGGCAACCTCGAAAGTATTGAGGTTAATACCTTCTTGGGGAAATTTGTCTGGTTAATGTTAATTTTCAAAGATATGTTTTTTTTTTTTAAGATTTTATTTATTTGACAGAGAGAGAGGGGGAAGCAGGCTCTCTGCTGAGCAGAGAGCCTGATGGGGGGCTCTATCCCAGGACCCTGAGACCATGACCCAAGCTAAAGGCAGAGGCCTAACCTACTGAGCCACCCAGGTGTCCCCAAAGATAACTGTTTAAAAATCAGTTGTCCTTTATGAAAATTATCTAATGCTAATGTTCTAAGTAGGTGTTTATCCATGGGGATATGGTTGAGACAGCTTCTAATCCCTATCAGATAATCCATTAAAGAGAGCTTTAGAATGGCTTTATATGCTAAGCACATGATGAAGACAAGCTTCCATATTCACCAACCCTTTATTTGTTATTCACACACAGTAGATAAAATTGGTAAGTAAGCTTCGAAGAATTTTCTCAGTGTCAAAGGCCAAAGCCTTGCCAATTGATTTGAGAGGGTGGTCAAACCTTGTTAATTAGTCAGGCTGTCAGCCTGTCAGAAGAATTATGTGGAGTTGTAGGTAATAGCTCATTAGGAAGAAATAGCTATTGTTAATTATGACAAGGTCAGGAAAGTAGTATCTTTCCGAATTTGAGAGGATATTAAAAATAAGAAAATTTCTTAGAGTAGGATGAGACTCAAGATCAAATACAGGAAAGCATGCCTGAAAAAGGGAGCTTGATGATCTCCTATGAGTTAATATGATGCTCTGGACCCAAAGAAGCTCCTCAGAATGGGGCAGCTGCTTCTTGAGGTGGTCAATGGCCACTCAGGGTCTTGTTCATTGGCCCCTATCATCCTCTTATTTTCAGAGGAGTATCATCTTGACTGCTTCATTAAGAGCCAAAGTATGCCAGAGTCATTTGTAGTTACAATCCTTTTGTAGAGTTAGCCATTCAATGTGTGTAAAAAAATTTCTTGGCTGCCTGCCTAAGATGGGGGAGGAAAAAAGAGAGGAATTTTAAAAAGATGAGAAAGTCTTAAAGACACACATTTGAAAATAATAAAAGCAAACTTTTAATAAGTGTTTGCTATTCCAGGAACTATACAATTACTTTACATATATTATCTATTTTAATCCTCACAAACAGTCTTAGAAAGTATATAATAAAATCATCCCAATTTTATGTATGAGAAAACAGAAACAGAGTTTAGGTCATTTTCCCACAGTCACATAGAAAGTGGCAGTACCCCTGAGACCCAGGTATAAGTAACTCCCATGTCTATGTCCTTAATAATCCTTAACACAATAACAATAGTAATTACTTAATAAGTATCCAATTGTTATTTTTGTATTAGTAATGATAGTATTTGTCAACATATCAATTTATTGGGTAGGACTAAAAATATGAACTAAAAAAGTAAGTTGATAAATTAGGCTTGGTCAAAAGTAAAAATTTTTACTATTCAAAAGCTACTATTAAAAAATGAAAAGGCAAACCATAGTCCAGGATAAAATATTTGCAACACCTATACTTGACGGCGGACTGATATCCATTATATATAAAAAACTCCTTCAAATTAATAACAAAGAGGAAAACCACCTAGTAAAAATGGGCAAAAGATTTGTATAGATATTTCACTCAAAAAATACAGGAATAACTAGTAAGTACATAAAAGAAGCTCAACATTAATCATCAGATAAATGGAAATTAAAACCAAAATGAGATACAACTTTGCATCTATTATAATCTCTATAATTTAGGAGACTGTTAATATCAAACATTGGTAAGGAAGAAGAACAATTGAAATTCTCCATGACTGTTGGTGGAACTGTAAAATGGTACCTCATTTTAAAAACAATTTTATTGTTTTTCATAAGGATAAATATACATCTATCACATGACCTAGAAATTAGCAATCAGCAAAACTCTTAGGTATTTACCCAAATGAAATAAAATAAATCAACAGAAAGACTTACATGTGAAGGTTCATAGCAGCATAATTTATAATACCCCCCAAACCCACAAATAACTCAAATGCCCATAAGCTGTTGAACCCATAAATCTGTATTATATTCACACAATAATAACAACAAAGAAAAGATGTTGACACACACAAAAACATGGATAGAGGTCATGAGGAAAAAAGAGAGGAATTTTAAAAAGATGAGAAAGTCTTAAAGACCTTATGATAAGCAAAAGAAGCCAAAAACCAATGAATATATTCTACATGATTCCATTTACAGGGAGTCCTAGAATATGTGAAATGAATCTCTATTTTAAAAATAAGAAGAAGTGGCACCTGGGTGGCTCAGTCAGTTAACTGTCTGCTTTTAGCTCAGGTCATGATTTCAGGGTTCTGTGATGGAGCCCTGCATAGGACTCTCTACTCAGCAGGTGGTCTGCTTTTCCCTCCCACTCTCCCTTTGTAATCTCTCTCTCTCTCTCAAATAAATAAATAAAATCTTTAAGAAAAAGAAGAAAATCAGTTGTTGCCTGGGGCACACATGGGGACGATGTTGGAGATTGACTACAAAAGGACACAAAGGAACTTTTGACAGAGGCAGTAATATTTTCTACCTCAACTGGAATGATGGTTACATGGGAGGTTATATTTGTCAAATATCATCAATCTGTATACTTACAATGTGAATTTTCTTATATATAAATTATACTTTGACAAAGAAAAAATTAAAAAGTATTATAAAGAAAAAATTGTCTTTAAAACACCCCGATGTCTCCCATCCAAGTACTAACAACCAGGCCCGACCCTGCTTAGCTTCCGAGATCAGACGAGATCGGGCACGTTCAGGGTGGTTGGGAGGGAGACAAACCATAAGTGACTCTTAATCTCACAAAACAAACTGAGGGTTGCTGGGGGGAGGGGGGTTGGGAGAAGGGGGTGGGATTATGGACATTGGGGAGGGTGTGTGCTTTGGTGAGTGCTGTAAAGTGTGTAAACCTGGTGATTTACAGACCTGTACCCCTGGGGATAAAGATATATGTTTATAAAAAATAAAAAAATTTTAAAAAATTAAAAAAAAAACACCCCGATGGTCTTCTTTGGAAAAATGTCTAGTCATGTCTTCTGCCCATTTTTTCATTGGATTGTTAGTTTTTTGGGGTGTAAAGCTTTCTAACTGCTTTGTGTATTTTGAATACTAAACCTTTTTCAGATATGTCATTTGCAAATATCTTCTCCCATTCTGGAGGTTGCTCTTAAGTTTTGTTGATTGTTTCCTTTGCTGTGCAGAAGCTATCTATTTTGATTAAGTCCCACTAGTTTATTTTTGCTTTTATCTCCCTTGCCTCAGGAGATGTATCTAGTAAGAAGTGTTCATGGCTGATGGCAAAAACTTTACTGCTTGTGTTCTTCTCTAGGATTTTAATGGTTTCAGGTCTCACATTTAGGTCTATAATCCATTTTGAATTTGTTCTTGTGTGTGGTTTAAGAAAGTTGTCCAGTTTCATTTTTTAGCATGTAGCTGTCTGGTTTTCCAAACACTATTTGTTGGAGAGATTGTCTTTTCCCCATTGTATATTCTTTCCTACTTTATCAAAGATGGATTGACCATATAGTTGTGGGTTCATTTCTGGGTTTTCTATTCTGTTCTTTGATCTATGTGTCTGGTTTTTTTGTTTTGTTTTGTTTGTTTTTTGGTGGTACCATGCTGGTTTTTTTTTAAGATTTTATTTATTTATTTGACAGACAGAGATCACAAGTAGGCAGAGAGGCAGGCAGAGAGATAGAGGAGAAAGTAGGCTCTCTGTGGAGCAGACAGCCCAATGCGGGGCTCGATCCCAGGACACTGGGATCATGACCTGAGCTGAAGGTAGAGACTTTAACCCACTGAGCCACCCAGGCACCCCTGGTACCATGCTGTTTTGATCACTGCAGCTTTGTAGTATAACTTGAAGCCCAGAATTATGATTTCTCTGGGTTTGCTTTTCTTTTTCAAGGTTGCTTTGGCAATTCGGTCTTTTGTGGCTCCATACAAAATTTAGGACTGTTTGCTCTGCAAAAAATGCTATTGGTATTCTGATAGGGATTGCACTAAATGTGAAGACTGCTTTGGGTAGTATAGACATTTTAACAATATTCGTTTTTCTGACTCATGAGTATGGGATGTTTTTCCATTTTTTTTGTGTCCTCTTCAGTTTCTTTCTCAGTGTTCTACAGTTTTTCAGAATACAGGTCTCTTACCTCTTTGGTTAGGTTTATTCCTAGGTATCTTATGGTTTTGGTGCACTTGTAAATCAGATTGATTCCTTAATTTCTCTCTCTTTTTTTTTTTTTTTTTTTTGCTTCTTCATTATTGGTGTATAGAAATGCAACAGTTCCCTACATTGATTTTGTACCCTGTAGCTTTACTGAATTCTTGTATCATTTCTAGCAATTTTTTGGTGGAGTCTTTCAGTTTTTCCATATAGAGTATCACGTCATCTGAAAACAGTGAATGTTTTACTTCTGTGCTGACTTGGATGGGTTAGTATCCAAAATATGTAAATAACTTATAAAACTCAACTGGCAAAATATGAATAATCCAATTGAAAAAATGGGAAGAAGACATTAATAGACATTTTTCCAAAGAAGACATTTAGATGGACAACAGACATACCAAAAGATATTCAACATCACTCATCATTTGGGAAACACAAATCAAAACTACAATGAAGTATCACCAACAGAATAGCTAAAATCAACAACACAAGGATGCAGAGAAAGGGAAACCCCCTTGCAGTGTTGTTCAGAATGCACACTGGTGCAGCCACTGTAGAAAACAGTATGGAGGTTTCTCAAAAAGTTAAAAATAGAACTACCCTATGATCCAGCAATTGCACTACTAGGTATTTACTCAAAGAATACAAAAATAATAATTTAAGGGGACACATTAATCCCAATGTTCATAGCAACATTATCTACAATAGTCAAATTTTTGAAACAGCCTAAATGTTCACTGACTGATGAATGGATAAAGAAGAGTTGGTACACACACACACACACACACACACACACACACACACAATAGCAACTTAAAAATAATATGCCCAGAGGAGAACATTGGGCTTCTGACTATCTTGGCTCATGATGAACCCTCAAACTCTCTGAGAGGGTGTTCTTAGGAATTTAAACTTGGAGTTTATCAATCTCTCCTGGCAATATTTGAACCCAGGCCCCAGAGTCCTTTTGTTTATTCCATTGAGTATCAAAGCACAATCACAAATATCCTGTCATTTTCAAAATTTGAGATACAAACTAAACTTCGATTATGGTCCTATTTCAAGCTCACAGTCTTTAAAGTATAAAACATAAAGGTATAATCAGAACTCAGTGGGGTTGACCAATAGAATGGCATTGCTCTTTCTCCTTTTGACTTACAAAGGCAACTAGAAGAGAAGTCCCATTATTCCTTGGAGTATGATGTGTAAGAGCAGGGAAAATACTGTCTGAAAAGTAAAGAGACATAGGAAAAATATTTGATTTCTTTATGGTACTTCTTCAAATTAGTTACTATTCCCTTGGCATACTTACTGGCACTTTGCCAGTAAAAATACAGGGTTTTAAAAATAAAAATACCTATGTTTCTAGAATTTTCAAACATTCCATATTTAGTCATGCCCTTAGAGCTGGGTTATTCTATTTTAGTTGAATACATCTGCAATTCAGGTAGTCACCATCACATGGTGGTATAGATATGGGTTATCAAACTAATTCTTTCCCCTTACTTCCCTCCAGACATGAATCAATGAGATAAGCCGTGGGTAACCATATATCATTATTATTTTCTGTCTACATATATTATCTAATAAAAATAATTATGAATATGATGGTTAGATGACATGAATGTATCAAAAGAAAAATTTTAAGCAAAATGAATAAAAAGAATACCACAAAAAATAGACTATTATCAATCCTAATTAGCTTAATCAGATTATACTAACCCCCCAATCTAATTAGAACCCATTTGGAACAATTTTAGGTTAGAAAAGTTGCCCTAGGTCTTGGCCTGAGCACAAAAGCTGTTTGCCTCCTGCCTGATCTGCTGGCTTTGATTGAGGCTGTGGCATCAAGGCTTGGCATGAAGCTGGTCACTTTAAGCACCAAAATCTCTTAATCACGTGCTAACTATAATTACTTTCTGCTAAGACCTTATCTATTCCTGACTCACAGGCTATTCTCACTTTAGTTTAACTTGGTATTCTTCCTGGACAGAGGATGAAGAGAGAACATCTTTACCCTAGTCAGGTATCATGTGCTTAAAGAAGGAAAACCTAAAACTTTACAAAAGACCATAATATATACAATGACTCTTACCATATCAGGAAAAATGTTCCTTTTGGGAAACTCTATATTATTATCCATAACTCTCTTCCTCTCCCTTCTCTCTGGCATTAAAAAAAATATTGTAGCAAAGCATGCATAACATAAAATTTACTATTTTAACTATTTTAAGTGTGTAATGCAGTGGTATTAATTACCTGTACAATGCAGTGCAGCTTTGTAACCATCATCCATTTCCAGAACTTTTTCATCCTAAATTATATCTGTCTTAATAAGTAAGAATGTTAATGTTGGTCTCCTTGCTTAAAAAACTCATTTCTGCCCAAATTATTTGTTATCTACAATTAACTGATTTTTAAAGAGAGTTGTTCATGAGGCCCCATAAAACCCCCTTTCATCTTTATAGAGCTTTTTAAATAGTTTGAATATACAGAGCCAAACCAGTTTGAAGCAGTTGCTCAGAATAGGAGTTAACTCACATAAAGATTGTGGCACAAAGTGTGTGATATTTTTTCATGATTCAGAGGATGAGGTTTCAAAACAGATCATAGAGAGGAGTTGAGTTTCTTCCTACTGAACTCTGCCTTTATTTCAGGAAGTTGCCAGTGCATAATTCATGGTGAATCATCAGGCTAGAATAGCAGGTATAGCAGTTTGGATTATCGTAGGCATAGACAAATTATTAACTTAAAAAAGCCTTGTATAGGCCACACTATATTCTCACTAATATCTCTAAAAATAACTTTTAATATAATATCGTAGTTATTGTCAGTTAATTAATGTAACCATACAATTTCACATAGAATAAGTGAGAAGAAATAGAAGACCATGGAAGTTTTCTTACTTTTGCTTTGGTTATCCTACTTCTGTCAACAGGTTGTTGCAGTAATTATTAAAAGAATTCTGGCAGTATGTATCTCAGATTAATCAGTTTTTAAACAATTACAGTTCAAGGTTGAAATGTCCTATTAACACTTTCTGCTCTGTACTAAAAGTCAGAAATACTTTTCAGAAACATAAATTCTCTAGCTTTTTGTTTTCTGTCTGCTAAAATAATTAATTTCTGGTTAACCTTCAACTTGAATTTCTACTTTATTTGCCCATTTGCTCTATCCTTCATTCTCAGTTTTCAAACTGTCTTTTGAACTGGAGGCATGTCTGTCCTTAGTTGTTTCAAAAATTCTCTGAGGACTACTTTCTTTTGGTAAATGAAAAAATCTTATTTTGACATTTTAGAGCCTGATTACTTAAAGAACCCTACTATACCATTTTGCAACAAAGACAACCTTGGCTTAAGTTAAATTTCATGGGAAAATATCTACACCCAATATATTTGATTTACTTACTTTATAATTTACCTCATTTTAAAAAGTATATAAGACCAAAAAAGTACAAATATAAAGTTAATAAACATATAATAAATTTATCATTCTGAATCCATGTGTCATAATACCCTCAGTAAATTATCTACATCCTCTTATTTCTTTACAGTTTAACAATCCCTTATGAAGTTTTATCTGACTCATTCAGTTTGCAAAGGTCTCTTCTTTCCCTGAATTCCCACAGCAGTTACACAGGTTCTTTCCCCTTTAAACCATCCTTACACTTTGGCCAAAGACAGCGGATCATATTATTTCCCTGCTCAAAAGCTTCTAATAGGTCTTTCCTGCCTTGAGAATAACTGTAAAAGTTAAAATGGAGATTTTAAAATCCTTTATAACCTGGCCCTGATCTTCTCTTGCCTCAAAACCCACCCTGATCTATAAATACTGTCCTTTAGTAATACCACACAAACTCAGAGTCTTTACATATGCCAAACAGTTTCATACCTTTGTATATCAACAAGTTATTTTCTAACTGGAAGAGCATATTTCCTTTTTTTTTAAGATTTTATTTATTTATTTGACACACAGAAATCACAAGTAGGCAGCGAGGCAGGCTGAAAGAGAGAGAGGAAGCAGGCTCCCTGCGGAGCAGAGAGCCCAATGTGGGGATGGATCCCAAGACCCTGGGATCATTACCTGAGCGGAAGGCAGAGGGTTTAACCCACCGAGCCACCCAGGCACTCCTTCCTTCCTTTTTATCACCTGTTAAATGTCTATGAATCTTTTAAAAGGTGGTTAAGAGTAACTTCCCTAATGAATACATCTGACTCTCATAGGTCAAAGTACCATATTATAATGTTTTCAAAAGTAAAAGAGTGTGGTAATGATATAGTAATAGAAAAAATATATGAATAAGACAACAAAGCTTCAAGACATACCCACAGAACATAGTGTATGGTAAAGGAGACATTTCAAATAACTAATACTGGAACAATCAGTTACTTGTTTGGAAAGACAAAAGAAAAAACTATCCATACCAAACACCACTAAATAAAGCCAAATTGTTTTTTTTTTTTTTTAAAGATTTTATTTATTTATCAGAGAGAGGTGGGGGGGAGAGAGTGAGCACAGGCAGACAGAATGGCAGGCAGAGGCAGAGGGAGAAGCAGGCTCCCTGCTGAGCAAGGAGCCCAATGTGGGACTCGATCCCAGGATGCTGGGATCATGACCTGAGCCGAAGGCAGCTGTTTAACCAACTGAGCCACCCAGGTGTCCCAGTTTTTTAATGAACCATAAATACCATCAAATAATATAGAAGTCAATATAGGAGACTGTGTATTTTTTTTTAAACAAGGCAGTAATCTTTAAAAAAATAAAGTACTTCAATAAAATAATTGTTAATTTAACTTTTCCAAATTAAAACTCTATGACAAAATATTCTTAACAAGATCAAACAAAAATCAGTAGTCTATGTATAATTATTTGAATTATGTGCAATATATAAGACAAACTATTAATATCCAAAATATATACAGAACCCTTGAAGTTCAATTAGAAAGGAACAAATTCCACTACAGAAATGTGGACAAAAAATATGAAAAGGTCACAGAATAAAAAACACAAATGTTCAATAAACATATGAATAGATGCTCATTCTCAAAAAGTGAATGGGGAAACTCAAATTTATCAATAATTACTTTAAATGTAAATAAACTAAATCCTCCAATCGAAAGACATAGGGTGGACAAGCGAATAATAATAATTTAAAAAGACCCATCTATATTCTGCCTATAAGAGACTTCATATCTAAAGAAAAACACAGACTGAAAATTAAGTGGAAAAAGATATTGTATGCAAAGGGAAATGAAAAGCAATTAAAGTGGCAATTTCGTATCAGACAAATAGACTTTAAAACAAAAAACATAACAAAAGACAAAGAAGGGCATTAAACAATGATAAAAGGATTAATCCAAGGAGAGAATATAACATTTGTAAATATCTACAACATAAGAGCACCTTAATATATAAAACAAATATTAACAGACAGAAAGGGAGAAATGGACAGTAATACAGTAAGAGTAGGGTACTTTAATACCCCACTTACATCAATGGATAGATCATTCAACAAAAAACCAATAAGAAAACAGTGGCCATAAATGACATATTAAACCAGATGAACTTAACTGGTAAGTACAAAATATTTTATTCCCAAGCTGCAGAGTACTCATTCTTTTCAAGTGTATATGGAACATTCTCCAGGAGAGATCACAAGTTAGGAAACAAAACAAATCTCAATAAAATCTAGAAGACTGAAATGTTATCAAATATCTTTACAAACCACAGCAATATGAAACTGGAAATCAATTGCAAGAAGAAAACTGAAAAAAAAAATCCCCACAAATACATGGAGACTAAACAACATGCTACTGAACAACAAACGGGTCGACAAAGAAGTCAAAGAGAAAATTTTTAAAAATTCCTTGAGAAAATGAAAATGCAAACACAACTTTAAATAGTCTGTGGGATGCAGAAAAAGTAGTTCCAAGAGGGAAGTTCTTAATAATACAGGCCCATGTCAAGAAACAAGAAAAATGCCAAATAATCTAATTTTACATCTAAAGGAACTAGAAAAAGCAGAAAAAATGAAGCCCAAAGTTAGTAGAAGGAAGGAAATAAAAAAGATCAGAGTGAAAATAAATGAAATAGACACTAAAAAGACAATAGAAAAGATCAATGAGGGCGCCTGGGTGGCTCAGTGGGTTAAGCCGCTGCCTTCGGCTCAGGTCATGATCTCAGGGTCCTGGGATCGAGGCCCGCATCAGGCTCTCTGCTCAGCGGGGAGCCTGCTTCCTCCTCCCTCTCTCCGCCTGCCTCTCTGCCTACTTGTAATCTCTGTCTGTCAAATAAAATAAATAAAATCTTAAAAAAAAAAGAAAAGATCAATGAACCTAAAAGCTGGTTTTTTGAAAGAATAAACAAAATTAAAAACCTCTAGCCAGACTCAAGAAAAAGAATAGAAAATCCAACTAAATAAAGTTAGAAATGAAAGAGAAGATATAACTGATACCAGACAAATACAAATGATCTTAAGAGACTATTAACAAGTAATGAAATTGAACTGGTTATCAAAAAATTCCCCAAATACGGGTTTAGGAGAAGGGGGTGGGATTATGGACATTGGGGAGGGTATGTGCTTTGGTGAGTGCTGTGAAGTGTGTAAACCTGGTGATTCACAGACCTGTACCCCTGGGGATAAAAATATATGTTTATAAAAAATTAAAAATTTAAAAAAAAATAAAGGCCAACTTTGAAAAGACTAAAAAAAAAAAAAAAAAATTCCCCAAATACAAAACTCTAACACCAAACGGCTTCACAGGTGAATTCTACCAAACATTTAAAGGTGAGTTAGTACCTATCCTTCTCAAATTATTACAGAAAAACTGAAGAGGTAAGAATACTTTTAAAGTCATTTTAGAAGGCCAGTTTTACCCTGATACCAAAGCCAGACAGAGACACTACATTAAAAATAATAATAATAATAAAAGCAAACTTAAAGATATTTTTGTACAGGTGAATGCCAATTTAATGAAAAAAACTAGAAACAAAAATAATATATATTTTTATCACTACATATCTATATACGAAAGTGCTTAGAAAAAGTTCTGGTCTAAGGGTATGCTAACCTTACCTGTAATATACTTATATGTTATTTATATAATTGAGAATTAAAAACAGAGTAAGAAATACATTGTTTTTTTAACCTAAACATTCACTATGAATTGTTTTTTGCAAGCCTAAAAGTCCATTTCTCAGTCTTACAGTTTATAACAAATTATTCAAGGCAGAGACTATCAAAAAAATATGAATCTATACCCATTAAGTCATTTAGCTTCCCTAACAATAATGGCCAGGATTAGGGAGAGATGAGTGAGATCAAGTCATCCAAGTACAAACTGGTTCCTGTCTTTATTTTTAAAAATATATTTTATTCATAATGGGCTTTTCATTAATTTTGCTTTTTAAAAACAATGCATTAAATATTATATATCTTGATTACTGACTTCTTTTGGTACTCCCTACATTTTGCACCCAAGGTGAGTACCTCGCTTATCTCTCCAGAGTGCAAAATCTGTGTAACAATACTTTGAATCTAGTATTATTACATTCATTTTAGAGGTGAGGAAGTTGGTCTAAGTAAACACAGCTAGTCAGCTGGTAAATATAGAGCCAGGATTCAAACTTGGGCCTTAGACTAAACACACACGTTTACCCAGTCAAAATTTTTGTACAATTTTATTCTATTTTATTAATTAATTCAGTGGACTTATGCTAATTCTCAGTGACAATGTGCTTTATATATCTTCCATGTAGCTGTGTTTCACACCCTATTTGGCAAATTAGTTTTAGCCTTAGCACACTATTCATGGGAGAACTATGTACTTTGCATTGCTCACCATCTGTCAGAGAGATATGGAAAAAGGTTTTGTTAGAAATAAGGTATGAATTATGTGGCACCAAAGTGGTCAGACCCATGTTTTAAGAGAAGAATCATAAATTTATGCAGACTTCAAGGCAGATGTATTGACTCCAACTTATTTTGATAAAAAGGTCCTTGGAAGGTAAATCATTGTAACTTTCATAAATATTTTGGGAAATAACCAATGAAGATGTATTTATTAAATGCTCAACTTCCCTTCTCAGTGGTTCTCAACCAGCGGCAGTAAAACTGCCATGGGGACATTTGGAAATATATAAGGATGTATTTTGGTAGTTCAAAAGACAAGTTCAAAGGATTATTTAACATACTTCCCCACCAAAAGAGACATTATATCATTATATCTCTGGTACTGGTGGGAAGAGCAGGTTTGAGGAGTCAGGAAAGATTTCATAGAGAAAGTTTTATTGCATGTATGTCTTTGGCATATTCGAATATAGAGGGAAAGGCATTCTAGGCAGAAAGAAGAATTTGAAGAATTTACAAAAACAATTCGTGTGTATTGACTACTCACTAAATACCAGGAACTGTTCTAAGTGTTTCATAGTTTTAACTCATTTATTCCTTATAGCAATTCTATGAGACTAGGTTAAGATCACAGAGAACACTGATTGTCAGGTTAAAAGTCTTGGGAGAGAAGAAGGGAGTTGAGGGAAATTGGAGGGGGAGATGAACCATGAGAGACTATGGACTCTGAAAAACAATCTGAGGGTTTTGAAGGGGTGGAGGGTGGGAGGTTGGGGCAGCCTGGTGGTGGGTATTGTGGAAGGCACGTATTGCATGGATCACTGGGTGTGGTGCATAAACAATGAATTCTGTTACACTGAAAAGAAATTTTAAAAAAGTCTTGGGAAATACCACTTATTTTATTTCTATTTTGGATAGCCTCAATATTATGCTCATTAACACATTAAGTGTTCTGAGAAATTCCAGTGGTGAAAAGCCTGTTTCATATTGTTTAACACAGACCCTTACAAATTTATTTGGTGGAAAATATATTTTAATCATTAAACTTTTGTCTACTTTAGTGTTTCAACTGAACATACTCTAGGAAACTTTGTAGAAAATGGGGCATTACACTGGCTGCAGGGGCAATGGAAAAGTAAATATAAATCTAAAACATAATTTGAAGATTTTAGCCATCAAAGAAAGTCTTTCCTCTTACCAAATCATAAAATGCTCTAAGTTATTGGTATGGGGATATAATGAAAAAGAAGTGATGTAATGAATTCAAGATTTGTTCAACTAAATTGTACTTAATCTATCTCAGCATGATTTTTTTTAATTTGATAGTTATTTCATGTTTCATCTATAAGGGTAAACCAAGATGGATAGTTTATGCTCTATTTAAAAAGAATTATAAAAACAGAACTTGTCTTCCAAGATGCTAAAATGAACTATAGAGGTAAAATAAACAGAACAGTGTGATATTAGTATTAAAAAGCATCAGTGGATCAGAAGAGAAAACCCAAAGACCTATCAAAGCACATTTAAGATTATGTTAAAGGTTGCATAATAAATCAGTAAGATATGGTCTTGAAAGTTATTTTATTAATGGTTATAAAGTTACATTACTTAAATATATAGAAATCAAAAAGTTAGATTCTCACCCTGCATGTTGTACTGAAATAAACTCTAAATTGCTTGGGAATGCTAAATGAAGAGAGGAACACATAGAAAACTAAAAACAAAATAAGTGACTATCAAATTATGGTAAAATGTGTAACTTTATAAGAATAAAATCAACAGGAAAACAGAAAAGGAAAGATTTAAATATTCTATGCTCTCATTAAAATTATCAACTGTAAAATAATCCCATTAAAATAGAAAACAAAAAAAAATAGAAAACAAAAAATATAATAAGGGGGATAAACAAAAGCAAATTTCCTTATTTTATTTTATTTGTTTATTGAATAATCTAATGAACTACATAGAGTTTTGGAAAGATTAATTAAGGAAAAAAGAAAATGCACACATAATTTTTTTTTACAAATAAGAAAGGAGATCTTGTTATAAATAAGGTAGGCATCAAACGATAAAAAAAATTGTCAGCCAGCTTAAGTCAATAAATTTGAAAACTTCAGTAAAATGGAAAAAAATGTATAGAAAAATATATCTTCAGAAAATTGATTTAAGAAGAAATACAGGATTACCACTCTTCATGATTAACAGGGCCAAATTCAACTTCTTGAACTTAAATAAGGAGATAACTGGACAAAATATATCATTTTAGATAGTTTTCACAGATTGGGCAAGAAACAGTGTAGGACAGTGATCTCTGACAGAAGGAACTAAGTGAAGTGAGCCTTATGATTGTCCTTCCCAACTTGAAGAGGGTTTTTAGGCTCCTGCAAAACTTGGAAAGGGACCCCCAACAGAGGTTAGTAGTACCTTTGAGTTAAGGAGACAGAATTTAAGGCTTTAGGAGGCCAGCGAATCTATAATTTGGGGTTTAATACTAGATAGGACATACAGAGAGAATTGTGGAGACCTTCAGAGGGGTACTCTCAAGTTTTCTGTTGAGCACTGGCCTGTGCATGCATTGGGAGAAACGTCTGAAGCCAAGAAATAACCAAAGATTGTTCTGTAAGCAGAACAATCTTTGCAGCATGCTCCAGGCTGGATGTAGTTTATATTCTCCCAAGCCAGAGTGCAAAGATATCATATATCAGATAGAGTCCCCAGAACTGTATAACCTTAGTCATGGGGACAAATTAGTACTTGACTAAAGGCTTCTCCGGACCTAAACTAAGATTTTAAGAACAATCTTCAAAGAGATACAATTGATTACAAGGATCATCTGTATCCTGGAAAAAAACAAACCAGCAATATTTAAAGGAACAGAAAAACCCCAATACTTAAAAACAATATTCACAATGGCCAGCATTTAAGGAAGTAGAAAAATATGACCATAACCAGAAGAAAAATCCATCAGTAGAACATACCAAAACCAAAGCAAATTACTAAATTAACAAAAACAACATAACTTACCTATAAATATATTCAGTATATTTAAGATCATAGAACATGAACATGTTAAAGAGACAAACAGAAGATATATAAAAAGATACAAGTAGAATTTCTAGAAATTAAAAATAGAATATCTGAAATGAGATAGAAACCCATAAGATCAACAGTTGATTAAGCACTACAAAAGAAAAAAAATGTCATTTAAAAGGAAGCACACAGAAAGAAAATCATGGAAAAAGTAAATAGGTGGGTGTAATGATAAAAAATATTCTACATAGTATTCCATTGTAGAATATTTTTTATCATTACACCCACCTATGACTCTTAATCTCACAAAACAAACTGAGGGTTGCCGGGGGGAGGGGGTTTGGGAGAAGGGGGTGGGATTATGGTCATTGGGGAGGGTATGTGCTTTGGTGAGTGCTGTGAAGTGTGTAAACCTGGTGATTCACAGACCTGTACCCCTGGGGATAAAAATATATGTTTATAAAAAATAAAAAATTAAAAAAAAAAAAAGTTAAAAAAAAAAAAAAATTTTCAACAAACATTTAATTGGAGTGCCAGAAAAGAAATGGACAAAAAAAAAAAAAACTGAAAAAGACTAAAATTGTTAAAAAGAATTTCAAAGTATTTCATGAAACCTGTAATTATAATTATATTGTTGAACATTAGTGATCAAGAGACACTCAAAGGACACCAGGGAAAATATATGTTCTTTCAAAACGATTCAAGCCAGAATATAATAGAACATAATATTTTAAAAGCCAATATAAAGACTGTCAACCTAGAATTTTATAATCAACAAATGGTAAATATTTGGGTAAATGTACAGAACTTTCTTTTCACCTACTTAATTGTTTTAGAGATAATTGATTTTAGAAAGCAGAAAAAAACCCAAACAACATATTGTGATATTCATATAATATGTAGAAATAAAATGTATCACAACACTCACATAAAAGTCAATAAGAGTAGATAACTATTGTAAGCTTCTTACAATATATGTAAAGGGGTATTAAGACAGCTAAATGATTCTATTGGGAGCTCTAAAACAACCTTTCTAAACAAAAAAGTATATAGCAAAAAAGCCAATGGTAGAAATGAATGGAATTGATAGAATACTCAAATCTAAAAAAGACAGAATGTCTAAAGTTTACAGGACAGAAAACAAAAAATGTTGGCAAGGATGTGAAGAAAAAGGAACCCTCTTACACCGTTGATGAGAATGCAAGCTGGTACAGTCACTCCAGAAAACATTATGGAGGTTTCTCAAGAAGCTAAAAATAGAGCTACCCTACAACTCAGCAATTGCTCTACGAGGTATTTACCCCAAAGATACAGATGTAGTGAAAAGAAGGGGCACCTGCACCCAATATTCATAGCAGCAATGTCCATAATAGCAAACTGTGGAAGGAGACAAGATGTGGAAAAAGAAGATGTGGTTCATATATACAATGGAATATTACTCAGCCATCAGAAAGGATGAATACCTACCATTTACATCAACATGGATAGAACTGGAGGGTATTATGTTAAGTGAAATGAGTCAATCAGAGAAAGCCATTTTTCATATGGTATCACTAATATGTGGAATATAAGAAATAGGGCAGAGGAGGTGCCTGGGTGGCTCAATGGGTTAAGCCTCTGCCTTCGGCTCAGGTCATGATCTCAGGGTCCTGGGATCGAGCCCCGCATCAGGCTCTCTGCTCGGCAGGGAGCCTGCTTCCTCCACTCCCTCGGCCTGCCTCTCTGCCTACTTGTGACCTCTCTCTGTGTCAAATAAATAAATAAAATCTTAAAAAAAAAAAAGAAATAGTGCAGAGGATCATAGAGGATGGAAGGGAAAACTGAATGGGAAGAAATCAGACAGGGAGGCAAACCATGAGAGACTCTTAACTCTGGGAAATAAACTGAGGGTTGTGAAAGGGAAAGTGGGTAGGGGGCATGTGGTAACTGTGTAATGGGCATTAAAGAGGGCACATGATGTGATGAACACTGGGTGTTATGCACAACTGATGAATCATTGAACACTACATCAGAAACTAATAATGTACTATGTGTTGGCTAATTGAATTTAAATAAAAAATTACTAAAGAAGGCATAAAAGGAGCAACTCAGGAAGAGAAAAAGTAAAAAAAAAAGTATAGTAGATTTCAATATAAGCAAAATTACATTAGTGTAAATAAACAAAATGCATCAGTTGAAAGATATATACTGTCAAACTTGATAATAAAAAAAGCAAAACACAGCTATGGTGTCCTCAAGAAATACTCTTTAAATAAAAAGAACGAAAAGAAATAAACAGCTTAAAAGTAAAATGACAGAAAAAGATATACCATAAAGCACTAATTAAAAGAAATCCGGAATGGCTATATTATTTTTTAATTTTTTTTTAAAGATTTTATTTATTTATTTGACAGACAGAGATCACAAGCAGGCAGAGAGGCAGGCAGAGAGAGAGGGGAGGAAGCAGGCTCCCTGCGGAGCAGAGAGCCTGATGCGGGGCTCGATCCCAGGACCCTGGGATCATGACCTGAGCCGAAGGCAGAGGCTTTAACCCACTGAGCCACCCAGGCGCCCCCGGAATGGCTATATTAATATCATAGAAACTAAATTTCAGAGCTAGTCATATTATCAGAAGTAAAGGAAGACATTTCATGGTGATAAAAAAACTAATTCATCAAGACAAGAACTTAGGGGAAGAGTCAAGATGGCAGAGGAATAGCAGGCTGAGATGACAACAGGTAGCAGGAGATCAGCTAGATAGTTTATCCAACCATTCTGAACACCTACAAATCCAACAGGAGATGGAAAAGAAGAAGAGCAGCAATTCTAGAAACAGAAAATCGACCACTTTCTGAAAGGTAGGACCTGTGTAGAAGTGAATCCAAAGTGACGGGAAGTTATGCTGTGTGGGGAGGGGCCAGATCCTGGCAAGCAGCAGAACAATGGAGCACAAAATCTGAACTTTTAAAAGTCTGCTGCACTGAAGGACATCACTCCAGAGGCTAAGTGGGGCTGGAACCCTCTTGGGAATAGTGTGGTCTCAGGTCCCATGGGGTCACTGAAAGATCAGGGGTGTCTGAGTATTGCAGGGCTCACAGGTATTAGAGCAGAGAAGTCAGTTACAGAGACAGAGCTGAGGAGTGAGCTCTCAGCTTGGGGTTATCTTAAACTGATCTGTGGCACAGTCAGACCACTGCTTTTTGAGCAGGTACCCCACAAGTGGCAGATCTGGGGAGACCTCCCTGGAAGAGTGGCAGTGATCTGCTGGGTTTGGAGACTCCAGGCGGTGCTCTGTGCCAGAGACAGAAACGTTCAGTCACAGGCCAGGTGAGTTTGGAGCATGGATGGAGACCAGGGAGACAGGAGTGATTGAGCACTTTTCTCCGAGGGCACATGGAGGAGTGGGATCCCGAACTCTTGTCTCCTCCTGGCCAGAGACTGAGAGGCTGCCATTTTCATTCCCATCCTCCAGAATTCTATGGAAAGCTTTCAGGGAAAAAAAGCTCCCAAGGGCGAACCCAAGCAGATTACGCAGCCCAGCCCCTGGCAAAGGCGGTGCAATTCCGCCTCAGGCAAAGACACTTGAGAATCACAACAACAGGCCCCTCCCCCAGAAGATCAGCAAGAAATCCTGCCAAGACCAAGCTCACTTATCAAGGGGAAGAGCGGGATTCCCGAGGAGGAGAAAGCAAAGCATGGAATTCATGGCTTTCTCTATATGATTCTTAAGTCTTGCAAAGTTAATTTAATTTTTTTTTCTTATTCTATTTTTTAAAACTTTTACTCTTTCCTCTTTTAACATTTTTAAATAGTTTATGATATTAATACCTTTCATTTAAAAAATGAACCTTTTGAACCATCATTACTATACTCATATTTTATCCTTCATTGTATCTAACTTGATTTTTTGTATACACATAGGGTTTTTTCTTCTAAAAAATTTTGGGATACAACTTCTTCTAATTGATCAAAATATACCCTAAATCTAGCACAAGGCTTTGTTCTAGTCTCCAGGCTGAGAAAATTCTCTCCACTTTCTTTTTCTTTATTCACCCAACCATTTTATCTTATCAACTCCTTTTTTAGAATTTTTAAAAATTTTTCATCTTTACAGTCATATTACATCCCTTCATCGTCTTTACGATATAGACTTCACCAGTCTATATCTATATTTTCTTTTTCTTTTCTTTTTTCTTTTTTATTTTTTGGAACTTCTTTTTACCAGTTCTTCCCCCTACAATTTGGTGTCTCTTCTGATTTGGTTAACACATTTTTCTTGGGTCTTTGCCACACTTTTAGTATATTATTCTCTCCTTCGTATTTGTATCTGGATAAAATGACAAGGCATAAAAGTTCACAACAAAAAGAAAAAAAAAAGAAAGAAAGAAAGAGAAAAGAACAAAAGGCAGTACCAAAGTCTAGAAACATAATCAATATGGACATTGGTAATATGTCAGATCTAGGGTTCAGAATGATGATTCTCTAGGTGCTAGTTGGACTCGAAAAAGGCATGGAAGATATTAGAGAAACCCTGTCTAGAGAAATAAAAGCCCTTTCTGGAGGAATAAAAGAACCAATATCTAACCAAACTGAAATAAAAAAGCTATTAATGAGGAGCAATAAAAAATAGAGGCTCTTACTGCTAGGGTAAATGAGGCAGAAGAGAGTTAGCAATATAGAAGACCAAATGACAGAGAATAAAGTAGCTGAGCAAAATAGAGGCAACCAACTACTGGACCAAGAGGAGAGAATTCAAGAGATAAGTGATACCATAAGAGGAAACATTAGAATAATTGGGGTTCCAGAAGAAGAAGAAAGATAGAGGGAAGCAAAGGTATATTGGAGAGAACTATTGTAGAGAATTTCTCTAATATGGCAAAGGGAACAAGCATCAAAATCCAGGAGGCACAGAGAATCCCCCTCAAAATCAATAAGAATAAGTCCACACCCTGTCATCTAATAGTAAAACTTACAAGTCTTAGTGACAAAGAGAAAATCCTGAAAGCAGTTTGGGACAAGAAGTCTGTAACATACAATGGCAAAAATATTAGACTAGCAGCTGACTTACCCACAGAGACCTGGCAGGCCAGAAAGAACTGGCATGATATATTCAAGCACTAAAGGAGAAAAACATGCAGCCAAGAATACTATATCTAGCTAGGCTATCATTGAAAATAGATGGAGAGTAAAAAGTTTCCAGGACAAATAAAAACTAAAAGAATTTGTCAACACCAAACCAGCTCTACAGGATATATTGAAAGGGGTTCTCTACTCAAAGAGAGAGCCTAAAAGTAGTAGACCAGAAAGGAACAGAGACAGTATACAGCAGCATTCACCTTACAGGTAAATACAATGGCACTAAATTCATATCTCTCAATAGCTACCCTGAATGTAAATGGGATCAATGCCCCAAACAAAAGACACAGGGTATCAGAATGGATTAAAAAAGCAAAACCTGTCAATATGCTGTCTACAAGAAACTCATTTTAGACCCAAAGACACCTCCAGATTTAAAGTGAGGGGGTGGAAAACAATTTACCATGCTAATGGACAGCAAAAGAAAACTGGGGTGGCAATCCTTATACCAAATAAATTAGATTTTAAGCCAAAGACTATAATAAGAGATAAGGAAGGACACTATATCATACTCAAAGGGTCTATCCAACAAGAAGATCTAACAATTTTAAATATGTATGTTGCTAACATTGGAGGAGCCAACTATATAAACCAATTAATAACCAAATCAAAGAAACATATCAACAATAATACAATAATAGTAGGGGACTTTAACACCCGCCTCTCTGAAATGGACAGATCACCCAAGCAAAAGATCAACAAGGAAATAAAGGCCTTAAATGATACACTGGACCAGATGGAAATCAAAGATATATTTAGAATATTCCATCCCAAAGCAACATAATACACATTCTTCTCTAGTGCACATGGAACATTCTCCAAAGTCGATCACTTTGTGATCCTGGGTCACAAAGAAGGTCTCAACTGGTATCAAAAGATTGGGATCATTCCCTGCATATTTTCAGACCACAATGCTCTGAAGCTAGAACTCAATCACAGAAGGAAATTTGTTTGGAAGGAACCAAAATACATGGAGGCTAAAGAGCATCCTTCTAAAGAATGAATGGGTCAACCAGGAAATTAAAGAAGAATTTAAAAAATTCATGGAAACAAATGATAATGAAAATGCAATGGTTCAGAATCTGTGGGACACAAGAAAAGCAGTCCTGAGAGGAAACATGTAGCGATACAAGCCTTTCTCAAGAAACAAGAAAGGTCTCGAAAACACAATCTAACCCTATACTCAAAGGAGCTGAAGAAAGAACAACAAAGAAAGCTAAACCCAGCAGGAGAATAGAAATTATAAAGATCAGAGCAGAAATCAGTGAAATAGAAACACAAAAAACAGTACAACAAATCAACAAAACTAGGAGCTCGTTCTTTGAAAGAATTAATAAGATTGATGAACCCCTGGCCAGACTTATCAAAAAGAAAAGAGAAAGGACCCAAATAAATAAAATCATAAATGAAAGAGCAGAGATAACAACCAACACCCAAGAAATACAAACAATTATAAGAAGATATTATGAGCAAATATATACCAGCAAATTTGACAATCTGGAAGAAATGGATGCATTCCTAGAGACATATAAACTACCAAAACTGAACCAGGAAGAAATAGAAAACCTGAACAGACCCATCACCAGTAAGGAGAGTGAAGCAGTCATCAAAAATCTCCCAACAAAAAAGAGCCCAGGGCCAGACGACTTCCCAGGAGAATTCTACCAAACATTTCAAAAAGAATTAATTCCTATTCTCCTGAAACCCTTCCACAAAAATAGAAACAGAAGGGAAACTTCCAAACTCATTTTATGAGGCCTGCATTACCTTGATCCCAAAACCAGTCAAAGATCCCATCAAAAAAGAGAATTACAGACCAATATCCTTGATAAACACAGATGCGAAAATTCACACCAAAATATTAGCCAATAGGATCCGACATTACATTAAAAGGATTATTGACCACGACCAAGTGGGATTTATTCCAAGGCTGCAAGGTTGGTTCAACATCTGCAAATCAATCAATGAGATACAATACATTAATAAAAGAAAGAACAAGAACCATATGATACTCTCAATAGATGCTGAAAAAGCATTTGAAAAAGTACAGCATCCCTTTATGATCAAAACTCTTCGAAGTGTAGAGTCAGAAGGTACATACCTCAATATCATTAAAGATATCTATGAAAAACCCACAGCAAATATCATTCTCAATGGAGAAAAGCTGACAGCTTTTCTGCTAAGATCAGGAACACGCAAGGATGTCCATTATCACATTTGCTACTCAATATAGTACTAGAAGTCCTAGCCTCAGCAATCAGACAACAAAAAGAAATTAAAGGCATCCAAATCAGCAAAGAAGTGAAACTATCACTGTTCACAGATGATATGATACCTTATATCCTTATGTGGAAAACCCAAAAGACTTCACTACAAATCTGCTACAACTTGACAGGAATTAAGCAAAGTGTCAGGATATAAAATCAATGCACAGAAGTCAGTTGCATTTCTGTACACCAACAAGAAGACAGAAGAAAGTGAAATTAAGGAGTCAATCCCATTTACAATTGCACCCAAAACCATAAGATACCTAGGAATAAACCTAACCAAAGAGGCAAAGAATCTGTACTCAGGAAACTATAAAGTACACATGAAAGAAATTGAGGAAAATATAAAGAAATTGAAAAATCTTCCATGCTCATGGACTGGAAGAACAAATAATGTGAAAATGTCTATGCTACCTAAAGCAATCTACACATTTAATGCAATCCCTATCAAAAGACCATATGGTTTTTTTCAGAGAAATGGAAGAAATAATCCTAAAATTTATATGGAACCAGAAAAGACCTCAAATAGCCAGAGGAATGTTGAAAAAGAAAGCCAAAGTTGGTGGCATCACAATTTCAGACTTCAAGCTCTATTACAAAGCTGTCACCATCAAGACAGTATGGTGCTGGTACAAAAACAGACACACAGATCAATGGAACAGAATAGAAATCCCAGAAATAGACCCTCAACTCTATGGTCAACTATTCTTCGACAGAGCAGGAAAGAATGTCCAATGGAAAAAAGGCAGTCTCTTCAACAAATGGTGCTGGGAAAATTGGACAGCCACATGCAGGAAAATGGAACTGGACCATTTCCTTATACAACACATGAAAATAGACTCAAAACGGATGAAGGACCTCAATGTGAGAAATGAATCCATCAAAATCCTTGAGGAGAACACAGGCAGCAACCTCTTCGACCTCAGCTTCAGCAACATCTTCCTAGGAACATCGCCAAAGACAGGAGAAGCAAGGGCAAATATAAACTATTGGGACTTCATCAAGATCAAAAGTTTTTGCACAGCAAAGGAAACAGTTAACAAAACCAAAAGACAACTGACAGAATGGGAGAAGGTATTTGCAAATTACATATCAGATAAAGGGCTAGTATCCAAAATCTATAAAGAGCTTAGCAAACTCAACACCCAAAGAACAAATAATCCAATCAAGAAATGGGCAGAGGACATGAACAGATATTTCTGCAAAGAAGACATCCAGAAGGCCAACAGACACACAAAAAAGTGCTCCACATCACTTGGCATCAGGGAAATACAAATCAAAACTACAATGAGATACCACCTCACACCAGTCAGATGGCTACAATTAATAAGTCAGGAAATGACAGATGCTGGCGAGGATGCGGAGAAAGGGCAATCCTACTACACTGTTGGTGGGAATGCAAGCTGGTGCAACTACTCTGGAAAACAGCATGGAGGTTCCTCAAAATGTTGAAAATAGAGCTACCCTATGACCCAGCAATTGCACTACTGGGTATTTACCCTAAAGATACAAATGTAGTGT
>NC_081575.1:41820113-41853718 GCF_022355385.1 Mustela nigripes
TAAGAAAAATATAAAAAAGAAAAAATATATATATTAGATAAACTAGTAAAAAATCGTTAAAAAAGAAAAAGGTAACAGTTAAAAAAAATTTTACCCAAAGGCAAGAAAAAAAAAATGAAAAAGAAAAAAATTAAATTAACTGCTACAGTCAACTTCTTGTAGCCACAGTTCAGGATTAAATATGGCTTTTCTCTCACCAGTTTGTAAATCCCATTCTCTTTCCTTGATTGGTCTTATCAAATCACTCACAAGCAAAAATGCAATAGAACCTGTAGAATCTTAGAATCATAACCTTTATAAATGAAAGACCTTAGAAATCATGTGGTTCAACTCCTTCTCATACAGTTGAGGAAACTGAGACCCAGAAAGAAGAGACTTGGCTCCGTTTATACACAATTATCTTTTGCCTGGATATTCACATATCACTCTTAGTGTTCATAAATACTTAATAAAATCATAAGATTACCTCAGGGACACCTGTGTGGCTCAGTTGGTTAAGCATCTGACTCATAATTTTAGCTCAAGTCCAGGCTTCTCACTCAGCAGAGACTTTGTTTGAGATTCTCTCTCTCTTCCCCTCCCCCTACATGTGCTTGCTCATGCTTTCTCTCTCTCAAATAAATAAATCTTTTTTTAAAAAAGTATCTTATAACCAAGTTCCTAACTGCTCTATAACTTATTTTAGTAGCCTGAAACATAAACTAGATCCTTTGCATATTGAAAGATGATTACAATAGTAAATCATTTAAATTAGTTATGATATAGAAGGCTGTGCTTCTATAACAAAGAAACCTAAATATCCATTGTCTAAAATAAGATTATTTTTTCTCCTTACATGTTCATTTGCATGTAAGTAGTCCAGGACTGATATTCTTGATGCATGCTGTGAAAGATCTAAGTTCTTTCTTGTGACTCTAGTATACCCTTTCAGCCTCATCCACAGGACAAAAGATAATAATCTCATACTATGGTTGTCAAAGGGTAATAATTGCTTCATGTGGTACTCCTTCTTGATAACAATTTATTCTTACTTGACTTATTATTTAAGAACATTGCCTTAATTCACATATTGTTTAGAAAATTAGCACACTGAATTTATCAGATTAATCTCTGGAAAGGGGAAGAGTATTGGAGGAGATGATTAATATACTTGGTATTTGAAAGTATGGTAAGGGAGACTTGGGGGAGGCTCAAAAGAACTAGTCCACAGACAACCATCCACTCTTCTTACATATATAGGAGTAAATCCTTGTTTTGACTCTATTTCTTTTCCTTTTACTTCAGAGGAAATTGTCAAAGTCTTCCTTAATGATCAGTCACTACATCAGATGTCAAAATCAGATTTTTTAAAAAAATTTAAGATTTATTTATTTATTTGAGAGAGAGTGAGAACACAGTGGGGGAGAAGGGGAAGAAGGAGATGGAAGAGTGTCTTTAAGCAGACTCTGCACTTAATGTGGAGCCCAATGAGTGACTCTATCTCATGACCCAGAGATCATGATCTCAGGCTAAACCAAGAGACTGATGCTAAACTGAATGTGCCACCAGGCACCCCCAAAATCATATTTTCAAAAATTTGCCTCCATTCCTAGAAATAAAGATACCTTAAGCCTTTTTTTTTTTTTAGTTTCCTTAAGAGCAAGGACAATCAGTCTGCATATCCAATGATATAATAGGTCAAAGGAACATTTGATGACATCAGTCTTTCCCTGACATGCCCAGCATTTATCAGACCCTGGACTTCTGCCTCCTCTGTAAGCATAAACACCTAGAAACAGTCGAGAAATTATTTACAAGAAACTTTAGCATTAGGAAAAATTAAAATATACCATAAAGATAAGTAACTACATCAAATATCATAAAGCAAATATTTCTTTGAAGGTTGTTTATTTTCCAAGAGAAAGTACAAACTTATGGACTGCTTAGGAAAACTATATTTTTAGAAAAGTATATATTATGATCAGGAAGTTAATTTATGGGTAGAAATTAATTATTCTTTGGTCCTATCGCTTTCTGAGATTAATGACTTTTACATAGTGTCTTGAGTATGGCATATCTTGTTTAAAGTAAACCTAACATTTGAAAACCTTAATTGATACAGAAAATCAAAATTAGATTTTAACTTTATAAAAGAATTCAAGACAAGATTTCTTTATACACTATGGTCATCCTGTTCAAACATAAGCAAACTATGACCCAAGGACCAAACCTAACCAGTGCCTATTTTAATATTTAATATTTTAATATTATTTAATTTAATATTTATTACATGTTTTAATTTTAAAATATAATATTCATATTGTATATAATATATTATATATTTTGCATACAATATTATATATTTAATATTATCATACTATTGTTAATATCATAAAATTATATATCAATAATTAATAATCATACTATTATAATCATGTTACATATGATCATAATCATAATTATTATTAATAATTAATCATTATCAAAATGTATAATAAAATATTAAATATATGATATTATATATTTTATATGTTATATTTAAAATAAAATTTTAATAAATAATATAAATAAATAATGAAAATTAATATTTTAATGAAGTTTTCTTATAGAACATGGTCATGTCCTTTCATTTAGTTTATGGATTATTTCTGGCCATTTTCACACTACATTGTTGAAGTTGTTGCACAGAAACTGTATGGCTGGCAGAACATGAATTATTTACTATCTGATTCTTTACAAAAAAATTTGCTAACACCTAGTTATTAAATGTTATTCAGATTGCATTAATGTGATTTATTTGAGGGAATTAAATATATTTTGATATGAATGGAATATAGTGCACATGCACAGAAGTGACAGAAATGAAGCTAGTGGAATAAGTAGAGGTCATGAAGAGTTTTTTGTATTCTGCTAAAGAATTTAAACTTTATCCCGAAAATAGTAGGAAATCAGAGAAGGTTTTTAAGTCAGGGTACTGATGTCATTCACTCTGATGTCAATGTGACAGATGAATTGGATGGAAATCAATTAAGAAACTCTGAGAAACAAATAGGGTTTGGGAGGGGAGGAGGTGGGAGGATAGGGGAGCCTGGTGGTGAGTATTAAAGAGGGCATGTATTGCATGGAGCACTGGGTATGGTACATAAACAATGAATCTTGGAACACTGAAAAAAGAAGGAAAGGAAAGGAAAGGAAAGGAAAGGAAAGGAAAGGAAAGGAAAGGAAAGCGGCTGTTGTTAACCACGCAAGATACCTGAATTTAGGTGGTGAAGATTAAAGTTTGAATGAAATTGAAGGAAACCAATGCTAGTGTTACCAAGGCAGAAGCAACATGATTTTGTGAATGGGTGAATGAACGTTAGTAGGAAGAAAAAAGAATATGTGATGACTTACAGATTTCTGACTTACAAAACCATGTACATGTTGGTACCATAAAACTAGGAGGAAAATTTCAAGGAAACAAGATTGGTTTGGCTTTATACATGTTGAGTATGATATGTTTGTGAGACATCCAGGTGGAAATATTACTTAACCAAGTTGAACACGAGTCTGGAATACAATTAAGAGTTCTGAGGTATAGACTTAGAAATCATCAGATATAACTAGAAATTTAGGCCACTGTTTGGAACAAATCATTCAAAAGAATTCTATAGAATAAGAACAGCAGAAGGCTAAGGATGAACTCCAGGGATAATACCAGTTTTCAAACAATTGCAGAGGAATTCCATGAAGAATGAGAAAACTGTGAAAGACGCTGAAAAGGATTTGCCAGTGGTTAAGGAGAAAAAACCCAGGGGAGTATCATGAAAACCAAGAAAAAATGAAATTTTAAGAGTGAATGTCATATACATAAGAGATATCAATTAATCAAGTAATATGGCAGAATATTATTCATTGGGTTTGAAAATATGAATGAAAGTCACTGGTGACCTTAGCGAAAACAGTGACTGGGAATTAAGGAAAAGAAAACAGTGAATATGAGCTATTCTTTTAAGTATTTTTTTTTTCTGTAAAAGACTGGACAGAGCAATAGCAAGAAGGATTCTTAAACTAAGGGAGTGGTTTTTGAGGATGGGAAAGATCAAAGTGTGTTTATTATGCTAAAAGAGAGAAGTCTGCAGAGAAGAGAGAGAAGATACAGGAAAGGCCCACTGGTGCTACAAGCTACCAGGCCAAGCAAGATCTGTACACAACAATCCCATCTTCTAGTTTAGCAGGTCAGTGTCAGCCAGGCTAATCCAAAAAGAGTTGACATATAGACTTTGGGTGATGATCACATTTTCTAAGAATGAGTCATAGCTCAATGACACTTGCTTTCTCAGAGCTGTCTTTCCTTAGTAGAATCAACTAAGAGGGACATGTTTTAATTTCTTTTTCCATCAAGCAGGAATCATTAGAAGGTCCAGAGGGAGGCTAGATAGTAAGAGAATGTGTGGAGTGTTGAATGGTCTATTTGCTGTCTATGATGGTATTTGAATGTGCAATCAGCTCTATGTTAATGCTCTGGAGAAGTAAAACAGTAGTGTTAAGTACATTTGGGAGAAACCTGAGCTCTTCCTTCTCTGTGCCAAATGGTACAATTTTGAGACTGTAGCAGTACACATTACTGGATATGTGGTCAGAAAAGACATTCTATACAAAATGGCTAATTGGTACAATTTATTAAAGTATCCCCCGACTCTTACAGACGTTTACCAAATCATCCATTGTTGCAACATTAGTGGAAAGTTACTTCTAGAAATATTCACACACACACACACACACACACACACACACACACACACACACACACAAAGGTGCCTAAAACTTAACTGAGCTATTCCCATTGACTATTGATTGATGGAGTGATTTGTAAAAGGTTGAGTCAAATAATTTCTTCCCAGTAACTCTCAAGCTACATGCTTGCCCTCGTGGTAAATGCTGATGGCACTAATATAGTGAATAATGATTTGTCACAATCTATGTATGTTTTGTCACCTTAACTGAGTTGTAGTTGTATCAAAAACAGTCTTTTATGCTTCCCTTTTCTTCCCATTGTAGGCACTAAGTACATACTGTTGTGATTGATTTGATTTTTTAAAATATTAGATATATCTCTCCTCAGCCAAAACTGAGGGTACATTTTCTAGATGACACTGACCTATGAAAAAGCACATATGCACCCCCACCCATAACCCTATATTGAAGGAATTTAAGTGCCAGAATATAGTAGTTTCCCCTCTATTGACCATACTCCTCCATTTCCCCCACCAAACCCCAATCCTTTTTTCCATTCTGTGGTAAGACATAAGACACAGTAAAAAATGTGGTTTCCATTGCCCTGAAGTTATGTGAGTCTTGAAGAGTTCAAGATGTTTTCAGTTACAGGAAAATTTTTACTTTCTTTGTGCAAAGCTTACTTTATAATCATCTATATAACAGAAAGGGTATAAGTGCTTTTGACCAGCTTCCATAAACACACTTACAGTTCAGTAAATATATATGATTGTCTCACACTGGAAATAGATCGTGAAACAAACTATTTTTCAAGGGAAGAGTCACCTACTGTGTTCAGGATTAAGTAATATGTCAAACATAATGGTTATATAAGACAAAACATGACTTGATTTTAATATTTATATTTGATTTTTTTTCCTACAAATAACTGTAATTATGCTTTAATTCACTTTACGTCACAATGACTAATACCTTTCTGAAGTAATACAGTCTGCCTCACTGGAATTGAAATATTTCCTTCTTAGTTTAGCCTTCTAGAATTCCAAATATCAAAAGTAAGGAGACAAAATCAATACAATTCTGATGCATGTGTTATTGGAATTCGGTGTAAGGTGATATGCTTTCAAATCTGTTGACACCTTGAAAGTGTACTACATATAATTACAAAAGGAGCAGAAGCCAAATGCTAGTCCTAATATTTATCAGACAAATTTGTACTGTTCCTAGAGTTAAGAGAATATATTTAAAATCTATCAGTGATTTCTAAAATCTATGTAAATGTACCCTTGTTTAGTTCCTTTCTAGGGTTGTATGATCAATAAATGTTTATTGAATAAATTAATAAAATGATGAATCTGTGTTGCCCTCAAGGTTCATGTTGTGGGGCTGCCTTGTAATTGAGGTATAGTTTATATTGAGGCTTTCTGCTTCTTCAAGAATTGAATCCCACCAGATAGAAATCCCAGCTACTATGGTATCTAACCCTCTTCCATTCCTCCATGTTAGAGGTAGCCTCCCAGTATTTGCCAATGTACCTGACTTTTGCTTGACTTGAAAGTCTTCTGGATGAGCTTTCTACTGGGGATATCAGTTCTGCTGTGTAGTTACATTTACACTTGGCATTCAGGAATATGAATGCTAAAATAGAGTAATTTATTTCCCTCCAACTAACTTTTCATGTCTGTCTTGTCAAACTAATTGCTTTAGTTTTACTTTCAGGAAAATTTTCAAACCCTGTGGTGGGTTTTCAAACCCTAAAATAAATTCATATGAGGAAGACAAAAGTTTAAATATAGCCATGACTAAAAACTTTTAAAAAATATCTTAAAACAAAAAAACAAAAAAAATATATCTTAAAACAAAAGATAACCAGTGCTCTCTTTGGCAGCACATATACTAAAACAAAAGATAATCAAATGCATTTGCTTTTTTTTTCCTTCAGGGAAATTTCAGCAAACTGATCTCCCCCATGGCAAGCAGTAATTTGTGTTTAATAATCAGTGAAATAGCAAGATAAAATTAAAAAATAACTCTACTACTTCTATTCCTACTATTTCTATTACTTCCACTATTTATACTACTACTAATAATAAACATTGAGATTACTATGAGCCAGGTGCAAATCGTTTTATATTAACTTCCTTATCACCAAAAATCTAGACAATATTAATGCTCCATAACAGATAAGAAACTAAAGGTCAAAGAGCAACATTAATTTGCTCAATATCACATAAGCATGAAGATGTGAAAGTCAATTCACAATTCTGACTCTACTCAACACCAATAATGTGCAGTCATCCATATTGCATCAGAACATAATCAGATTGGTAAAAATGCTACAAATTAAAATATTGGATACCTTGCCTGAACCCAGGATAAAAGATGTAGAATGGTTGTATTGTCCCCACAGACTATTATGCTGATAACTAAGAAACAAAGTTAGTCCTTGAAGCCCAAGTCTTATTCTTTTCCCTTACCATGCACACAAAAGAATAAGACCCATACTGCTCTAACTCTATGAAATATTATAGCACAGGGGTGCCTGGGTGGCTCAGTGGGTTAAAGCCTCTGCCTTCAGCTCAGGTCATGATCCCAGGGTCCTGGGATTGAGCCCCGCATCGGGCTCTCTGCTCCTCAGGGAGCCCGCTTCCTCCTCTCTCTGCCTGCCTCTCTGCCTACTTGTGATTTTTGTTTGTCAAATAAATAAATAAAATCTTTAAAAAAAAAAGAAATATTATAGCACAGATTGCTTTTACAACTTATTTGCTGTAAGTAAATTATTCCGGTAAAACCATCTTTGCAGTCCATGCTCAATAGATATGTGTTGGTAGATAATCTGTGATATTATTAAGGCTTTTCAATGGAACATTGATGACAAATCCTATGTGCTTTCCGACTCCAACTCCCGTATTTGTATACAGTGAAATAAGGCTAAAATAAAACAAGTGGAAAATAACTTTTATTTTTAAAGATTTTATTTATTTATTTATTTATTTATTTATCTAGAGAACATGAACAAGGGTAGGGCAGAGAGAGAGAGAATCTCAAGCAGAGTCTCTGCTGAGCACAGCAGAGGGGATTGATCTCATGACACTGAGATATGACCTGAGCCAAAATCAACAGTCATACACTTAATTGACTGAGCCACCTAGGTGCCCCAGAAAATAACTTTTATTTTTTAATTAAGATTTTATTTATTTATTTATTTTAGAGATAAAGAGAGTGGGGGGAAGGAGAGAGGGAGAGAGACAAGCAGACTCTGGGCTGAGTGTGGAGCCCTACCTGGGGCTCAATCCCATGACCCTGAGATCATGACCTGAGCTGAAACTAAGAGTTGGACACTCAACCTACTGAGCAACCCATGTGCTCTGTAAAAGAGTTTGTAAATAAGCAGTATAATTTATATAGATAGAAATATCCTTTTCTGGGCAATATTTATGTCTTGGTTCTGATGTGAAGAGAAAGGCTAAGAACTAATGTTAAGTGAACTTCATGTATTGTTTGGCATACTCTGGTAAAGACACTTACTTCCCTTGTGTCTACCAGCTGAATAACTGTATAGGTGCCAATAGTATGTATCCCCCATTTCCCCTAACAAGGGGACCAGGGCAATCACCTTGATTCCTTACCACAGGTACAACTAGGGATTCTTCTAATGTTAGACCTTTGACAACAATAGCAAATAGCATGAGTTCTGAAACAGAAGAACCAGCAGCAGACATATTTTACAACATAAGTGCATAAAGGTTGCAGAAGAGGACAAGCAAACAAATTTTTCAAACCAGTTATCAAACCAAGACCTTGAAGCTTCTCCAAGAAAGGTTGTTCAGAGAGTAAGGCAAAGAAATATCCTTAGGATAATCTTTATGGGACGATGCTTTGGCAGTTCTTTTGATTTATTTAAAATGGATACTCCTAGGCCTCATGAGGCCAATTTTGTGCATCTTAAAGCATTTCATTAAACTTAAAAATTAAATTTAAAAATATCTTAAATTTTCATGCTGCTAAGTCGGAGGGAGAGGGATAACATGAGTTTAAAGGGGAGAGAGGGAAGAGATAATCCTAAATCATTAACATTTGGTTTGGAAATGCATTCTGAGGTGTTTTTTTTTTTTTTCTTTCTGTGGACTCACCTTGGTTTTTGTTCGGACAAATATGCAAACTACTTGGGAGTCCCGGGATACACACCAACTTACATAAGACAGGGAACCCAGATGAAAGGGTTTGACTTAGAATCTGGGATGTACAATCTACTATAGATGAACTAAAAAGGAACGTTTTTGAAGTTTTTATTTAAATTCTAGTTAAAATGGAGTTTTATATTAGTTTCAGGTGTACAATATAGTTATTAAGCAATTCCATACAACACCCAGTGCTCATCACAAGTGCACTCCTTAATCCCCATTACCTATTTCACCCAACGCCCTAATAACCTCCCCCTGGTAACCATCAGTTTCTCTACAATTAAGAGTCAGTTTGGTCTTTTATTTAATATTTTATTATGAACATTCCTCATGTAGTTCAATATCCTTCACTAGAAATTGGATTATGTTTTTTGACCTTTTTAAACCTATTAGACATGCCATACTTTAATCATTCCACTGTTCTTGCACATTTAGGTTGTGTCTAATTTTTCACTAATATAATGAATATTATTGTAAATAATATTAAACTATATTTTTTATTATTTCCTTGAGATATGGTCCTAGATTCAGAGGATAAAAGCCCTTCATATCATAATTTCTATAGGTTTTTATAACAGTTAAACTACTTCCCAGAAAAATTGTGTAAATTTGCAACCATACTTGCAATTTATATAAGTATTCATTTTGCCATACTTTCCAAGGTCTAGAACACACCTACATGTGCATATTTTAGGTAGAAAAATAGCATTTCAATTACTAGTATTTGTATTATTTTACTTGAGTTATGATTTAGGTTTATAGGCTATTTGAATTTTTTTCTTGAGTTACCTACTCACATATTTTGGCTATTTTCACTTGGATGTTAACTATTTTGTCATTGATTTCTACTATTTCTATGTATATCAAGGATATAATACTTCATCTGCCATATCTGTTGCAAGTTTTGCCTCAGCTTCTTTGAGGAATAGTCTATATACGATAAAATTTCCCCATTTTAAGTATACAGTTTAATGGGTTTTGGTAATGGTCAGCATCACAACAATCATGATGTAGAATATTTCCATCAACCCCCCAAACTCCCTTGTTCACAGTTAGTCAATCCCTCTTTCTGTCTTGCACCAGACAACCAATGATCTGCTTTATAGCATTATAGTTTTGCCTCTCCTAGAATTTCATATAATTGGGAGTATATGGTACAAATATTTTGTGCCTGGCATCTTTCACTTAGCTTAATTCTTTTTAGATCATCCAAGTCATTGTATGTATCGATTCTTTTTATTGCATGGAAATACCACAAATTGTTTATCCATTCAGTATTTCCTGAATTTTTTTTTTTCATTTTTGGGCTATAATGAACAAAGCTGGTTAAGCAGTCTTTGTGAGAGCATGCATTTTTACTTCCCTTGAAAAAATTGCTAAGTTAATGGTAAGTGCAAGTTTGAAAGAAACAACCAAATTGTTTTTTAAAGTGCTGTATTATCTTGCACTCTCTAAAGCATTGTACGAGTTCCATTTACCCCATATTTTTGACAACATATGATATTGTCAATGTTTTTTTGTTTGTTTGTTGTTTGTTTTGTTTTGTTTAGAGATGGGGGTTGTGTAGGTGCAGTGGGAGAGGGAGACAGAGAATCTTAAGAAGGTTCCATACCCAGTGCAGAGTCTGACATGGGCTCCATCTCACAACCCTAAGATAGTGACCTGAGCTGAAATCAAGAGTTGGATGTTTAACTGACTGAACCACCCAGGCAACCCAGTATTGTCAATATTTTTATGTTAGTCAGCCCACTGCATGTGAAGTGGTATCTCAATGTGGTATTAATATACATCTTAATGACTAATGATGCTGAATTTTTTACATGCTTATTTGTCATTCATATGTCATCTTTGATGAGATTAGTGTTCAAATATTCTGCCTATTTTTTAAAATCAGATAACTTGCCCTCTTATCATTGAGTTATAGTTCTTTACATATTTGAGGTCTAAGCACTGTATCAGATGTTTTACAAATCTCTCATCGTATGGGATTTCTCTTTCATTTCCTTCATAATATGTTATGAGGAGTAAAAGTTTTAAATTCAGACAGCCCATTTTTTAAAAGATTTTTTATTTATATGACAGAGAGAGAGAGAGATCACAAGTAGGCAGAGAGAGAGGGGGAAACAGGCTCCCTGCTGAGCAGAGAACCCAATGCAGGGCTCGATCCCAGGACCCTGGGATCATGACCTGAGCCAAAGACAGAGGCTTTAACCCATTGAGTCACCCAGGTACTCCAGACAGCCCATTTTTAAACACTTTTTTAGTCCATGCTTTTTTGTGCTCCATTTAAGATACATTTGCCAAATCCAAAGTTACTCGTTTTCTTCCAGAAGTTGTATAGTTTTAGTTCTTACATTTATGTGTAGTTCCAGTAAGATTTAAATTTTGCATATGGTGCCAGGAAAGGTTTGAGGTTAATTCTTTTCTCACTTATACATCCAATTGTCCCAGAACAATTTCTTGAAAAGGTTTTCTTTCCACCCTTGAATTACCTTGACACATGTTACAAAAATCAATTGGCCATGCATATAAAGTTCTATTTCTAGACCCTATTTTCTTCCATTGATCTACATATCTGTATTCACATGAATACCATGCTGCCTTGATTACTACAAGTTTATAGTATATATTAAAACCTAGTGGTTTAAGTATTCCAGATTTGTTATTTTACCAAACTGTTCTTGCTTTTCTAAGTCCTTTACATTTCTTACAAATTTTAGAATCAACTTTTCAATTTCTACAATAAGAAAAACCTACTAGAAAGTTGATTGTGATTGCATTTGATCAATTTGGAGATAATTGAAATAATAATATTAAGTCTTTAATTCCAAGAACATGTTATGTTTCTCCATTTATCTGGATATTCTTTAATTTCTCTCAACCATGTTTTATAGTGTTCAGTATACAAACTAATACATGTTTTGTTAAAAGTGTCCCTAATTGTTTCATATTTTTTATGCTATTGTAAATATCATTTCTGAGGGAGAAATCCTTCATTCTCTTACTATTAAGTATGATATTAACTATAGTTTTTTTTGTATAGATTCCAGTTATCAGGATGAGGAAGTTCCCTCATATATTGAGATATTTTTGTCAAATGCCTTTGTGGATATGTTGACATGATTGTAATTTTTTTCTAATTTGATCTGCTTATATAGTGAATTATTTGTTGATCTTCACAATGTTATAATAACCCTGCATGTAATAAATCCTACTTGGTTAGTGAGATGTAATCATTTTAATAAATTTCTTGCTTCAATTTGTTAATTTTTATCAAAATCTATGTCTCTGATTGTAAGCCATTTGGGTGTGTACTTTTAATTTCTTGTACTGTATTTCTCTGGTTTTGGAATTTAGTGATACAAATCTCATAAAATGAGCTGGGGACTTCTCCCTTCTCCTCTATTTTCTGGAAGAATTTGTATATAATTAGTGTTTTTTGTTCCTGAAGTAAAGAAATAAGTATTAATCAGTGGGACAGAGTTTAAAGTTTTCTTTGTGGGATGGTTTTATCTAAGAATTTAATTTATTTAGTTGATGTACGGAAACCCAGGTTATTTATTTCTTCAGAATAAGCTTTGTTAGTTTTCATCCTTCAAGGGATTTTATTATTTCATCTAAGTTGTTACATTCAATTAGCATAAAGTTGTTGATCATATTCTCTTACTGTCTGTTTAATGCCTGTTGGATATTAATAATGTCTTCCCTTTCATACCTGATATAAATAATTTCTTTCTTTTTCTTTCTTTAAAGATTTATTTATTTATTTGAAAGAGAGAGAAAGAGAGAGAGCATGAGTCAGGGTGAGGGGAGGGAGAGAATTTTCAAACAGACTCCCCGTGAGTGAGGAGTCAGATGTAGGGCTCAATTCCCTGACCCATCAGATTATGACCCGAGCCAAAACCAGACCCAGATGCCCAACTGACTAAGATACCCAGGTGTCCTTTCTTTTTTTCTGATTAACTTACCCAGAGTTTTACTAGTTATATAATCTTTTGAAAAGATTGATATAATTGCCTTTTTAAAAATTATTTTCTCTATTTCTGTTTCATTTATATCTTCTCTTTATTCTTTAATTCTTTGTGCTAAATTTGGGTATATTTCTTCTTTTACAAGTAAAAGCTTAAATCATTGATTTGTAAACTTTCTACTTTATTAGTATAAACACTAAATGTATGGATTTTCCTCTAATTGAGCTTTAGCCGAATCACACAATTTTTATGCATGTTTTTCATTTTTATTCAAGTAAGGTATTTTCTAATTTTTCTTTTGATTTTTTTTCTTTAGCTCATGGATTATTTAAAAATGACATAGTCAGCTCAGGATGCTATAACAAAATACCATAAACTGGCTGGCTTAAACAACAGACATTTATTTCTCCTGGTTCCAAAGGCTGAAAAGTCAAAGTTCAAGGTACTAGCTGATCCTGGTGGGATCTTCGACTTGAAGATAGTTGCCTTCTCCCTGTGTTCTAACATGGTAGGGAAAGAAAAAGAGAGTGTGTTTATGTCTCTGTTCCTCTTATAAGAACACTAGTATCATTATGGGGCTCCACTTTAATGACCTTATCTAAACCTAATTACCTCTCAAAGATACCAATTCTAAACGTCATCACATCGGTGTTAAGACTTAAACACATGAATTTGAGAAGAACATAAACATTCGGTTCATCATAAAAACTATGTTGTTGAATTTACAAATAATAGTTAATTTGATGAATGTTCTTTGTGCATTTCTAAAGAAGCTAATCCTATATGGAGGGATCTATAAATATAAATTAAGTCAAGTTAGTTGACTGTGTTGTTGAGGTCTTCTAAATCATTTCTGATTTTCCATCTACATGTTCTTTTAATTTTTCTATCAATCATCTCAATTACTTTAGAGATGATTGTGAAATCTTTATAAAGGTGAATTTATATATTTCTTCTTTTAGTTCTATTTTTGCTTTGTGTGTTTTGTAGCTTTATTATTTGGTGAATACAGGCTTAGGATGGTTAAGTTCTTATCCTTTAAAATTTTTTTATTAACATATAATGTATTATTAGTCCCAGGGGTATAGGCCTGTAAATCACCAGGTTTACACTTCACAACACTCACCATAGCACCTATCTTCCCCAATGTCCATAACCCAACCAGCCACTCTCCCGCCCCCGCCATAATCCTCTGTTTTGTGAGCTTAAGAGTCTCTTATGGTTTCTCTCCCTTTCAATTCCATCTTGCATCATTTATTCCTTTCCTACCCACAAGCCCCCAGGTTGCTTCTCAACTTATTCAAATCAGGGAGATCATATGATAATTTTCTTTCTCTGATTTACTTATTTCGCTCAGCATAATACCATCTAGTTCCATCCATGTCGTCACAAATGGCAAGATTTCAATTCTTCCGATGGCTGCATAGTATTCCATTGTGTGTGTGTGTGTGTGTGTGTGTGTGTGTGTGTATGCCACTTCTTCTTTATCCATTATCTGTTGATGGATGACTAGGTTCTTTCCATAGTTTGGCTATTGTGGACATTACTGCTATAAATATTCGGGTGCACATGCCCCTTTGAATCACTACATTTGTATCTTTAGGGTAAATACCCAGTAGTGCAATTGCTGGGTCATAGGGTAGCTCTATTTTCAACATTTTGAGGAACCTCCATGCTGTTTTCCAGAGTAGTTGCACCAGCTTGCATTCCCACCAACAGTGTAGTAGGATTGCCCTTTCTCCGCATCCTCGCCAGCATCTGTCATTTCCTGACTTATTAATTGTAGCCATCTGACTGGTGTGAGGTGGTATCTCATTGTAGTTTTGATTTGTATTTCCCTGATGCCAAGTGATGTGGAGCACTTTTTTGTGTGTCTGTTGGCCTTCTGGATGTCTTCTTTGCAGAAATATCTGTTCATGTCCTCTGCCCATTTCTTGATTGGATTATTTGTTCTTTGGGTGTTGAGTTTGCTAAGCTCTTTATAGATTTTGGATACTAGCCCTTTATCTGATATGTAATTTGCAAATACCTTCTCCCATTCTGTCAGTTGTCTTTTGGTTTTGTTAACTGTTTCCTTTGCTGTGCAAAAACTTTTGATCTTGATGAAGTCCCAATAGTTCATGTTTGCCTTTTCTTCCCTTGCCTTTGGTGATGTTCATAGGAAGAAGTTGCTGCAGCTGAGCCAAAGAGGTTGCTGCCCGTGTTCTCGTCAAGGATTTTGAGGGATTCCTTTCTCACATTGAGGTCCTTCATCCATTTTTTAGTCTATTTTCATGTGTGGTGTAAGGAAATGGTCCAGTTCCATTTTCCTGCATGTGGCTGTCCAATTTTTCCAGCACCATTTGTTGAAGAGACTTCCTTTTTCCAGTGGACATTCTTTCCTGCTCTGTCGAAGATTAGTTGACCATAGAGTTGAGGGTCTATTTCTGGGCTTTCTATTCTGTTCCATTGATCTATGTGTCTGTTTTTGCGCCAGTACCATACTGTCTTGATGATGACAGCTTGGTAATAGACTTGAAGTCCGGAATTGTGATGCCACCAACTTTGGCTTTCTTTTTCAATATTCCTTTGGCTATTCGAGGTCTTTTCTGGTTCCATATAAGTTTTAGGATTATTTGTTCCATTTCTTTGAAAAAAATGGATGGTATTTTGATAGGAATTGCATTAAATCGGTATATTGCTTTAGGTAGCATAGACATTTTCACAATATTTGTTCTTCCAATCCAGGAGCATGGAACATTTTTCTATTTCTTTATGTCTTCCTCAATTTCTTTCATGAGTACCTTATAGTTTTCTGAGTATACATTCTTTGCCTCTTTGGTTAGGTTTATTCCTAGGTATCTTATAGTTTTGGGTGCAATTGTAAATGGGATTGACTCCTTAATTTCTCTTTCTTCTGTCTTGTTGTTGGTGTAGAGAAATGCAACTGATTTCTGTGCATTGATTTTATGTTCTGACACTTTCCTGAATTCCTGTATAAGTTCTAGCAGTTTTGGAGTGGAGTCTTTTGGGTTTTCCACATATAGTATCATATCATCTGCGAAGAGTGATAGTTTGACTTCTTCTTTGCTGATTTGGATGCTTTTAATTTCCTTTTGTTGTCTGATTGCTGAGGCTAGGACCTCTAGTACTATGTTGAATAGCAGTGGTGATAATGGACATCCCTGCCATGTTCCTGACCTCCACAGAAAATCTTTCACTTTTTCTCCATTGAGAATGATATTTGCGGTGAGTTTTTCATAGATGGCTTTGATTATATTAGGTATGTGCCCTCTAGCTGTACACTTTGAAGAGTTTTGATCAGGAAGGGATGCTGTACTTTGTCAAATGCTTTTTCAGCATCTATTGAGAGTATCATATGGTTCTTGTTCTTTCTTTTATTGATGTGTTGTATCACACTGACTGATTTGCGAATGTTGAACCAACCTTGCATTCTGGAGAATGTTCCATGTGCACTAGAGAAGAATGTGTGTTCTGTTGCTTTGGGATGGAATGTTCTGAATATATCTGTGATGTCCATCTGGTCCTGGGTCTCATTTATTTCCTTGTTGATCTTTTCCTTGGATGATCTGTCCATTTCAGTGTGGGGGGTGCTAAAGTGCCCTACTATTATTGTATTATTGTTGATGTGTTTCTTTGATTTTGTTATTAATTCATTTATATTGGCTACTCCCATGTTAGGGGCATAGATATTTAAAATTGTTAGATCTTCTTGTTAGATAGACCCTTTGAGTATGATATAGTGTCCTTCCTCATCTCTTATTATAGTCTTTGTCTTAAAATCTAATTTATCTGACTTAAGGATTGCCACCACAGCTTTCTTTTGCTGTCCATTAACATGATAAATTATTTTCCACCCCCTCACTTTAAATCTGGAGGTGTCTTTGGGTCTAAAATGAGTTTCTTATAGACAGCATATTGATAGGTTTTGATTTTTTATCCATTCTGATACCCTGTGTCTTTTGTTTGGGGCATTTAGCCCATTTACATTCATGGTAACTATGAATTTAGTGCCATTATTTTGCCTGTAAGGTGACTGTTACTGTATATTGTCTCTGTTCCTTTCTGGTCTACTACTTCTAGGCTCTCTCTTTGCTTAGAGGGCCCTTTCAATATTTCTTGTAGAGCTGGTTTGGTGTTTACAAATTCTTTTAGTTTTTGTTTGTCCTGGAAGCCTTTTAATGTCTCCTTCTATTTTCAATGATAGCCTAGTTGGATATAGTATTCTTGAATGCATGTTTTTCTCCTTTAGTGCTCTGAATATAGCATGCCAGTTCTTTCTGGCCTGTCAGATCTCTGTGGATAAGTCTGCTGCCAATCTAATATTTTTACCATTGTATGTTCCGTACTTCTTGTCTCTGGCTGCTTTCAGGATTTTCTCTTTTTCACAAAACTTGTAAATTTTACTATTAAATGATGGGGTATGGCTGTATTCTTAATGACTTTAGGGGAGTTCTCTGTGCCTCCTGGAATTTGATGCTTATTCCCTTTGCCATATTAGGGAAATTCTCTACAATAATTCACTCTGATAAACCTTCTGCCCCCCCTCTTTCTTTCTTCTTCTTCTGGAATCCCAGTTATACTAATGTTGTTTTATCTTATGGTATCACTTATCTCTTGAATTCTCTCCTTGAGGTCAGTAGTTTTTTGTCTCTCTTTCTTTCAGCTTATTTATTCTCTGTCATTTGGTCTTTTATATCACTAATTCTCTCTTCTGCCTCATTTATCCTAGCAGTAAGAGCCTCCATTTTTTATTGCTCTTCATTAAATAGCTTTTTTGGTTTCAGCTTGGTTAGATTTTAATTCTTTTATTTCTCCAGAAAGGGCTTTTACTTCTCCAGACAGGTTTTCTCTAATATCTTCCATGCCTTTTTCAAGCCCAGCTAACACCTTGAGAATTGTCATTTTGAACTCTAGATCTGACATATTACCAATGTCCGTATTGATTAGGTCCCTAGCCTTGGTACTGCCTCTTGTTCTTTTCTTTGTGGTGAGTTTTTCTGCCTTATCCTTTTATCCAGATAAGAATATATGAAGGAGAGTATAAAATACTAAAAGGGTGGCAAAGACCCCAGAAACCAAATCAGAAGAGACCCCAAATAGTGGGGAGAAAATAGGGGGTAAAAACAAGTTAAAAATTTTTTAAAAGAAATTAAGTGTGTGTGTGTGTGTGTGTGTGTGTGTATATATATATATATATATATATATATATATATATTAGACTGGTGAATAAAACAGTGCCACCACTTGATTATGGGTGTATTTTGGTCTCTTAGAAGAAACTACTTCCCAAAATTTCAAACAACAAAAAGCATATATGTGTATGTATATGTATTTGTGTGTATATATATACATATATATATAACAAAAAAATAAGGGTAAACACAATGAAGGGATGGAATATGATTGTAAAGATGAAAATTTAAAAAAAAATCTAAAACAGGAGGTGGTAAGTTGGTTGGGAAAAGAATGAAAAAGAAAGTGGAGAGGATTTGCTCAGGGTGGAGACTAGAACAAAGCCCTGTGCTAGATTTAGGGTGTATTTTGATCTATTAGAAGAAAAATACAACAGAATGATCGGCTTCATATGACCTTTTCTGCCATATTGCTGCAAAACATAGGGCTATTTAAAATTTCCTTTGATCTCTTACATGGGAATATATATTTATTGTATGGTTGTTTGAAGTTGAAAGTCTTTTCTTCACAGTTTAGAAAAACAAATCATATCATACTATGTGTTGTGGCTTAGAGATTTAGAGATCCACATGGCAGATGTTCTAATTTGAAACTGTTAACAATCCTCATATTCCCCAGCATTGATGTTAGTGGTGAGCTGTCATATTTCCAAAGAGATGAGAAACCATTGCCCCAAAGCCTATTAAATGAAATAAAGAGAGACACTGGAATAATACAATATAGTCCTAGCCAGCAACTTTTTTTTTCCTGCAGATCCTAAAAGAAGTAATATTTTTTGACACAAATATTACATTCTGCCAGATCCCAAAAGAAACACCAGGAATCTCAATATTTTTTAGTAAATAAAAATGTTAGCAGCTTTATAGGGAACAGAAACTGCTTCTTGATACTTATGTCTGTTAATTAAAAAATTATGTCTTTTGAGTATCATTAATTTGGGCAACAAATTATACTGTTCCTTTGTGGTCTTCATGCTATTCTCTTTTCCTGAAATAGAAGAGGACCAATATAAAGGTCCTCTTCCTGAAATAGAAGAGGACCAATACAAAGGTCCCCTTCCTAATTTCATCCTGGAGCACAACTCCAAATGTTAGCAATTGCCCATTTTTATGTTACTAAAACTTACATAAGGTGTATCTCAATGGTGAATGAGAGTTTGAAAGAGTAGCTGTTCCCTCCAACCCTGCAATAAAAGATTCTAGTTGGCAATTGATATAGTTTTGAATAGTTCATAACACTGGAAATAGTTCATGACACTGTTATGCTTTCATGGGAAATTGCTGTGTGCTCTATAAATTGACTTGCAGATAATCTGCATCTTCTTTATTTATTTGTCTCAGAAGAAGAAAACATGCATAACACTCTCTTTGGGATGTTTTATCTTTTATTTAATATGTGTACTTATTAAAGGTATTTACTTATTCAAACTGGTCAATATTCAAACTGAAGATTTAAGGATTCACACCCCCAAATAGTTCCATCACCTATTCTAAGAGGCAGCATGGTATGGTAGTTAAGCATAGAGACTCTGGGATCAAACTGCTTGGAGTGAAATCCCTGTTCTACTACTTACTGGTCCTGTGCCCTTGGGCAAGTCTTGTCACATCTTTTTTTTTTAAGTCTTTATTTAAATTCCAGTTAGTTAACATGTAGTGTAATATTAGTTTCAAGTGTACAATATAGTGATTCAACACTTCCATACAACACCTGGTGCTCATCACAAGCACATTCTCTAATTCCCATCACCTATTTAACTCACCCCCCTCCCACCTCCCTTCTGGTAACCATCAATTCTCTGTAGTTACGAGTCTGTTTCTTGGTTTAACTCTCTTTTTTTTTCACCTTTGCTTGTTTGTTTCTAAAATTCCACATATGAGTGAAATAATATGATATGTTTTTCTTCCGTTTTATTTCACTCAGCATTATACTCTCTAGCTCCATCCATGTCACTGCAAATGGCAAGATTTCATTCTTTTTTTCTGGATGAATAGTATTCCACTATATATATATATATATATATATATATATATATATATATACACATATATATAATACATATATGTACATACATATATATACATATATGTACACACATATCTTTTTTTGTCTCAGTTTCTTTTACTGTAAAATGTAGATATAGTATTACATGTCTTGCAGGGTTGTGGTAGCAAGTGAACAAACACAAATTATTTAGTATGCGTGGCCCATAATAAGCACTATTTATACATCAGCTTCAAGTAGGAAGTGTCTTATAGCAAAAAAGACATATTTCACAATCTTCCTTCTCTACTACCTTTATTTCAGAATGTTGTTTAGGTGAAGCTGTTTCCAGATTAGCCAAGGGGAAATGATTCCTTCCACTCACTCTTCTCTCACTTTTTTTGCCTTCTTTATTCTTTAAGACGAAGGTCAACTTGGTTAAATAATTATTTTCTGTTCTGGATGCTGTGCACATATTAACACTCAATGAATATTTATCCATCTGAATAAAAAGGACAACCTCAATTTGGTTTCATAATTTCCCAGAAAGTGACTCAAGATTTGACTCAAACTTTATGCACTTCCAGAAATCTAAAGTAAAATTTTCCTTTCAAACCAAGTAGAAAGTAGTTCGCAGTATCTTGGAGAAATGTTTTAATCATGGTCTTCTATGTACTGAACACATTTTATTTGTGTAATGAGATTTGTGTATTAGTGACATCTGCTACTGCTTAATCAGCTCCCAAGAATAATAACAAATAACCACAGAAAATGGATTTAGGAAGTCTGTGTTTTAATTAAAGCTGTTTACCTCAACTTTTGTTACATGTTTTCTTCATTCCCTGGGTGTAGGTTCCATTCTATCTCTTGATACAGTTTTTAATCCTTGCCCAGAGCAGACATTTATCTATATTTCACATTGCCTCTTCTAAGCCTAAAGCCATTGACTCAAAGAGTCTTCTAATTTCTACTTACAACCCAACTTATCTTTATCGGGTTGCTAGAGTGCAGAGGGAATATATTTACCAGAATGATGGCCAGTTAATTCAGATGGCTAGAATGTACTAATGAGGTCAAGGCCAGGGTTTCTGATCCTTATAAGGGCCAGTTAGATTTACTATTTTCCATCAGAATAGCTCTGACACAGATGTGTACTCTTGACCAAAAGGGAGATATGTTGAGAGGTTGTGGATTCTTCAGCAGAATTTTTCTGTTATCTGAAAAAAGAAAAAAAAAAAATCTCAGATACACATCTGAAAAGTTCTGAGTCAGTAGAGCCATCTTTGTATATTCAGTGTGATTCTTCAGCCCTCTCCAGCTAGTGGTTACAAATGAGCTCAGTGAATTGTAATAATGCCAATATCACTGCTTAATAATTTCCACTTGCATATTTCAGGATTCCTTTATTATCTCCCCCAAAGTGTCACCCAGTTATGTAGGAAAATACCCAGAGTGGTCTCACCTGTGCTCACAAATAGTACTTTCATATTCATCCACTTTAGGCTTCTTGCTGATATCTGTTTTCCAAAAGGACACTTGAAAATGTCACTTTAATATTGTCATTGCTGTCATGCCCTCTTATGAGACCATGATTTTTTTGTTTAATCTGTTCTTGTGTTCTCCAAAGTAGCAAACCTTGTGAGAAGCCAAAATAACACTTAGGGTCTTTTCAAACCTCACTGTGTGAACCGTATTCTGAGTAAAATGGAAAGAATGTTATTCTGCCCCCAGTCTAGCGCTTTTACCTGCGCATTGACGCAGTACTGCTTGTGTGACTGCCTTTCCCTATTGATATTATAAAAATGGCTCCTTTGGCTTCTGTCTTAAGTCTTGCTCTCCATGGGGCTCAGTTTCCTATTCTTGAGACAGAGAGGGCACTAGACACCACCTTGGCCTCTCCTTTTCCCTTTATTTCCTCAGGAACCTGTGCAAAGCATGGACAGAATTCTTCCTCTTCCTTCAGCTCTCAAACAGATTTACTCTACTAGTTTACCATCCTGACTTGCCTAAACTCTAATAATAGGCATAAGAAGACTCAAGCTGAGATCTCCACCACATGTTTAAAGAAGGAGGCTTCCTTTAAAAAAATTATTGTGTTATCTTAGTTTAAAGAAGGAATCTTCCTTAAGAATCTATATGAAGATTGTTGTTCTGAGCCAGCCCAGCTTAAAGTAAGATATACTTTATGGTAGAATTTCAAGGGAGCTGGGAAGATACTGATACCCACTTGTGGTCCATATATGCAACCCAGTCTTCCTCCAACTGTTGGATGGAAACATGGACTTTCATCCCAGATATATCTCCTTTCACTTAAGTTTTTTAGTCTTTACAAAAAAATTCCTGGAAAGGGAAACATGCCACATGCTTACAGTCATCTACAGTTAAGTGGGAAAGAAACAGAGCAAATTTTGATAGGAAAAGAGCAGAAGAGAGTCAAGCTCAGAGGGGTAAGATGGTGCATGGACCCCAGAGAGGAAAAAAGGTGAAAGTCAGCAAGTGTATATGAAGATGAACTTTCCTGTCTTCACAGGGTTTCCTGAAGGCCATGCCTTTGATGAAGCACACCGCCTGTTAATTAAATCTATGACAATGTATTCTCCATTCTACTTTATGTAGGGAAACTTTTTTTTTCTTTTCTGAATGTAATTTTGATAATAATTTTTTAAAAAGGACATTTTGTCCCTCTTATTTATGCACATTTTACCCATTATTTCTTTACACCTTCTTATAATCTTATACTGCAATCACGAAACCAACAATAATGAAAGAAAGTAATGAAAAGATACATCATAAACCTACCCTCCATGAAATCAAATAAGAGAAGCTGAAATAGAAAGGAGAAATCAAGTCCATAGGTGAAATGCCTAGTTTTCATAAGCAGGTACTTCTTAGGTCCCCACAGCTTTATTTCCTTTCAGGCTTGACCTAAGTAGGCTGCTTTCAATTTGTAAGGCTGATCTATGACATCATGGGAATTAGCTTATCATAATTCATTTTGAACCACAGAATTCATTAACCCTAAAGTAAGTCAGTTGTAAACCCTACAAAGAAATGTTATTCTCCAGAAAAAGGCTGGTAATAGAATGTCTTACCTATAAAATGACCCACAGTACGAACTCTTAGAATAGTTTTGGGCTATTACACTCCACAGAGGGATGGCATACCCTCGTACCATATGCTTACTGAGATATGGTTGCTGTTTGTAAGGATGTGGCCCAAGTGAATTTTGCCCACAGCTCACTTTCAGAAGCCATTAATATTTAGTTTCGTCTTAGGAGTCAGATCTAAAGTGAAGACGTGCTGGCACAAATCTTCTTTGATCCATCTTTGCTTTGAAATCCCTGGCCTAGAATTGGTAGGTGGGTAAGAACCAGAGTTACCCAAGTAGTTATTCATGCTGAGGGGCATGCAGCCTCTTAATAAGTCACAGCTGGTAGCTATCAAATCCAAATGGACTTGAGATTTCTACCGACACAGAGGAATCAATATTTATCAACAGGAAAAGTGATATTCATTACTGCCATTTGAAGGTCATGCATATAAAGCATGTATGAGTAATGCTAGAGCTCAGAGCTATTTCCTCTCATAATTTAGTAGATAGAGTACTTCTGGTTCATTTTGCCACCGCACAACAGTCTGGGGTTTTCCTCTGCTAATGTCTTATCTCCAATCCTCTCTTAACCTTTGCTATATTACTTAAAAATAATAGTGCTATGCAGAAATAAGCAGAAGGGAAGCTTTAGGGACAATGCAGCGTTTCCTTTTAGAAGAGAAAGATTCATACTAAATGGACAATTCCTATTCAGGTGCAAAGTCAACAGAAAATCTCAGGGTTAGAGCAGAAAACAAGCTGTCTGTGAGTAGCATTTTACTGCTCCTATGATTTACAAGTAGACTTGGGCAATGGAGATGCCTGGGGGACCTGGCCTGAAGCCCTCCAGCTCTCCACTCTCATTATACATAGAGTTGCTCTGACTCACTAACCTGTCATATCCCCTTTGTGTTATACTAGTAAAAAGGAAAAGGTGGGATTTGAGATCCATGGTTACTCTATTTAAGGTGATAAAACTCTCAAAATCTTTTATGACCTGAGAAGAAAATTTACAGAAGCAGAACTGTCTTTTTTTTTTTTTTTTTCAAGAGCCACATAATACGGTACATCTTAGGGAATTTAATTACAAGCCCAATAGCCAGGCTGCCAGATAAGCAGGAGTTTATGCCTACACTGAAGAGAAATATTCAAGTGTTCTAGTCAGTAAGAGGGCTTAGTTTAGCTTTCAGGATACTTTTCCTACAAAGAGGATCAGTAGACAGTAGGAAGGCTCCCACACTCATATCATGGCCTCCTTCATCCTGAAAGAGTTGAGATTCTCCTCTCGTTGGAATGTTTTCTGTAGAATTCATTCATCCAGTTGATAAATGTTTATTTACTGTTTACTGTGTTCCAGGCACTATTCTAGGCATTGGGTATTAAAGAAAATAAAGAGCTTAGTTTTGTGGAGATAATATTCTAGTGGTAGAGGGAGCAAGACAAAAATAAGCAAATACACAAACAGATAAATACACATTTTGTCAGATGGTGGTAATTGCTAAGAATAAAAAAGAAGCAAGATAAGGTTAAAGAAAGTAACAGTAATGGCTACAATTTTATTTTATTTTATTTTTTAGGGGCTACAATTTTAAATAGGGTAGTCAGGGAAGACCTCTCTGAAAAGGTAATATTTGATTTTTCACAATGCACATTTATTAAATACCTATTATGTGCCACCCACATGAATTAACTCATTCTATCTTCACCAAAATCCTATGAGGCACGATCATATTACTCTTGTTTTGTAAATAGGGAAACCGGGCCTGAGAGAAGTTAAGTAAGTTGCCCAAGGAAATAGGTAGTAAGAGTCAGAGCTGGACTTTGAGCTCAAGCAGTCTGACACCAAATTTGATGCTTGGAATCACTGAAATACTTGGCACTTTAGATTCTGTGTAAAGGCAGAGGGATGTGCACACTTGTCTCTTTAGCCCTGCAGGCACCAATGGGACTATACAAAAAGTAGCAGACAGGGGCAGTACCTTGATAAAGAAAGTACAGAAAGAGAAAGGAGAATAAGGTAACGATTATTCAAATATTTTCTATATCTAAGCTATTCTCTACATATAATCTCATTTAGTCATTTCAACAAAAGCATGAAGTAGTCAGAACCATATTTATTTTGCAGATGAGAAAATTGGGGTACAAACTAGCTAAGAAAATTGCCTGAGGTCTCACGGTCACAAAGGATAAAATTATAAATTTGAGTCAGTCTATCATCAAGGTCCATGTTGTTTCTAATATACCATGCTGTCTCTAGAGAGGAAAAAAAAAGTAGTACAAGGACACCCAGAGAGAATTACATAGAGACAAAGTGAGAATAAAATAAATATAACAATAAAAATAACAACTTAGTAGGTTTGGAGAGCCAGAGGACTGACAGTGGCTTAAGGAACATTAAACGGCATCTTCTTCCCCAACCTCTTCCACACAATTAGGTGGATTTCAGGGAGTTGAGTTTTTATGATTTGGAAGTTTAAAGAATTGACAGGTCTGGTTTCTTACCAAGTCCTGGTGCTTATATGTGAAATAGCTCTTGACCAGTGCATCATCTTCTATAACTGCTACTGTCATTGAATCAGGTACTCCAGGAAAACAAGGCAAGTAAACTTAACAAAGACATGAAGGAAAATTTAAGACCCATTGAGTGAGGGCTAGTATGTAGTTGTTTGATAACCAGATTTTTTTTTCCTCAGATGCACGTTTTAAAGCTGTCAGCTTTAATGAAATAACTTTAGATATGCCTTGTCCGCCAACCTTTCCTTTTCTAATAGTACAGTAGCAGTACTGTGGGAATGTCAGAATAATAGGCTGATGGGCAGTGTTAACAAGGAAAGTCAAATGGAATACTACCTGTCTTGTGCCTTAGCCTTTGTGTAGTGTGAAGAAGCCAGAATGTGATCAGATCACATGTGGGATGGCGCCAATTCACCCATTCATTACTCTGGACAAGCAGCAAGGCTGCCTCTTGCCCCATGCCTTCTTTACCCTGTCTTGTTTCTCTCTTCCTTACCTTTCTCATCCTATACACACTTAAGGCTTTGATTTTTTATGAGTATTAGACAAAAATAAACAAAATAGCAGAGATTTGCCAGTTACATTTTTAACAGTGCCTTACATGACTCCCCACAAAGTGAAGCTGAGAGAGGCCCAGCATGAGAGATTAGCTAGTTCTATCATTTGTATTCTTCAGGTAACTCTTGTAAGCCTCCATTTATTTAGCTATAAAATTCAATTTCAGTGGCTATTGCTTCCTCAAAACTTTCTAGGATACAGAATACATCCCTGAGAACTAGGTGTGTGTATATTTGTTAGGGGATGGGAAAATTGGCATTTTAAAAATGAAAACATAGTCCTTTTTAGAATATACTCAGGGGACCTGAGAAATCATTGAAATTTATGTTTGGCTCTGTAGAGACAGTGTTGGGCTTACTACCCATTCTCTGTTGAAAATGAAATTAGAACTGAAAGTTGAATATAAATAAATTATGAATAAAGCTGATTTTGAGAAGATTATTGCAAGTACATAAGTTTTGATGACCTAGAAAATGAGAAATCCTGTTACATATTTTATAGTTTTGTTACAAGGGACTAAGGTAGACTATTTCTATGACAGGGGCCCATCTGTAAAATGGATATGGACGCAGTGCCATTTTGATCACAAGTCTTCTATGCCAGCATCTTCCAGGAATTTTAATCTCAACTTATAAACAAAGTACAGAAAAATCAAGTTGACTGAGGTGGTATAATTGCAAATATAAATATTGTTGTCTCTGTACCATTTTCCCACATTACATCTCCACCTTCAGCCCTGGCTGCCTATACAATCAATATTAAAAAGCCTAGTTTCCTATTAAAGTCTATACTTGGCAAGTAATAGTTAATTGAAGCACAGTTTTTGTTGCTTTGGGTTGAATTTGTTCCAGGTTCCCTTTCCAAAATACCAATGACCACCTGCTGTCAGCAAGGGAAACGAAATGGGGCAAAGAAATAAGGAGAAAGAAAGGTTGTAGAGTCATCAGGAGAAAATGTAATAATGGAACATGTTCCACAAATTAAGCAATCTATGGAGAGTAATTTGGCTGGCGAAGATCTTTAGAGTGTCATGTCAGCCTCAGAATCTAAGATCTGCCATCCTAACTTGGTTTGTAGTGATTCACATGGGAATAATGGGAGGGGTAGCCAGTATGGATGGAGGCCAGACAAAAAGAAAACAAAACAAAGTGCTTTGTTTACAGAAGTCCCCTCAGAAAAATAAAACCAGTATCAATTCCTTGAATAAAACATGTATCTTCTTAATGACAACAACACAGAAAGAGCCTGACACCTAAATCTAGTATGTAGCTCCAGAGTACGGGTCACTTGTAAACAGTGGGATAGGAAGTAGGACCTCCAAAATGAGTACTTGCATGTAGCCATCTCTCTCATTGTGCTTCTTTGCCCAAGTTTTTTAAAAATATTTTATTTATTTATTTGGCACAGAAAGATCACAAGTAGGCAGAGAGACAGGCAGAGAGAGAGGGGGGAAGCAGGCTCCCCACTGAGCAGAGAGCCCGACACAGGACTTGATCCCAGGACCCTGAGATCACGACCCGAGCCAAAGGCAGAGGCTTAACCCACTGAGCCACCCAGGTGCCCTTGGACCAAGTTTTTAAGTAGCTTTACATTTCTGCTTTTAGCTACCTAGCTACCTCAGCCAGGGGATCCTGCCTTCCACATTCTTTTCTAATCAGCCAGAACTGGAAAACTGAACCATAGTGTCTATTTCTTGATGAACTGGAAGAGTATCCATGCGTTTTGATTGTGTTAAGAACTTTAACAGCTTAGGTTTCCTATTTCCCAACTGACATAAGCCAGCCCTCCAAACAAGGTACAACTGTGGGACATGCTCCAGTTTGACCATCTGTCTTTCACAACTTCCTCTCTTGATTCTCAAAATACTTTCATGCATTCACCTACCCTAAAAAATCTGCAGGGCACTACCTCTATGGTAGACACTGTACTATGCATTAAAAATACAAAGTGCATAAGATACAGTCTCTCTCAATCTACTAGTGGAGATATAGGTAAAATGAAATTGTTGAAATATTATGAGTAAGAGTGAAATGAGGCATGTAAAAACTATGCCTGTAAGATTGGAGACTGTTCCACAGAAATGATAATATTTAAGCATGTTAAAAGCAGAGATGTGACAGAAAAATATTCGACACAAAGAGAAATTACAAATGAAAAGTCCTAGAGGCACGAAAGCATGTGACCTGTTTAAGGAAGCACAAATAACCCAGTGTAATGGGGATGGGCGGGGGAGGGGACGACAAATGGTATGAATGGAGAAATGTAGTTACTAAAGCCAAAGTGATAACGTAGAGCATGCTCATGTAGAGCCTCCAGTTATTAGATTTCAAACCAAAATAGACTTCATCCTGAAGTAATTGTGCCCTCTGACCATTTTAAGCAGGAGAAAACATATTCATGTTTACATTCGAGGAATCTAGTTTTGTGGTATTTTCTGAAAGATGAATTGGATGGCCATACTGAAAATAGGGAAAATAGGGACATTGGTTAAGAAGCTGTCACAGTGATTCATTCACATCTTTGACTAGTAGCTCTTGAGTAGTATATAGGGTACATTTGTGTGTGGGAGGGTAGGAGTTAGCAAGAGATAGTGGAAGAGGAGTAAAAGGCTTGGCTTCAGAGATAGGAATAGAAATGTGTAGCAAAGAGGAGAGGAAGGAGTAGAGTTCATAACCAGGTTTCTGATTTTGACTAATGGGTGAATGGCAGCGCTGGGAAAATATATGCCTTCTCAAACTATCTGCTCTCTTTATTCACCTTTCCTTTTTTTAGTATCTTCTGCTCCTCTTACCTCAAATAAACTCTTGACAAATTTGCCAAGGGGTTTGAGAAACTTAGAACACAAAACACTAAGGACTTCTGGAACCCATATAAACTGAGAAGCTGTGGCTTGAAGAGTAGCCAAAATCATGTTTGCAAGTGTAGGAAAGATTTTGTAGAGGAAATTTTAACCTTTGATTTCCATCTATGTAGAAGAACAATGAGGAAGAGGGATAAAACTATAGTAAAGAACATTTCAGTGGGATATAAAAAAGGTAGTTTTTAACTATTCTGGGCAAAGAGACTAGAATGAGACGACTGAATGGAAATCATGCAGATCTTCAAGGGAAGATAGGATAATTGAGTTCTAAATAATTTAGATACTACCCTGAAGGTAGGGGCCTATCTTAGATGATCTGAGTATCCATTCTGCAAATGTCCTTCAATTCTACTGCAGATATTCCCAGAGGAACTATCATACTATTAATCTAAGTAGATACACTGAGTAAAGGGCCAGAACAAATAATTAAAATTATCTAAGCAATATGGTTTTAGAAAGGAAAATTTAGACCAGAGAGAGGGATAAAATGGCTTACTTCAATTTTGAAAGTATTTTTTTAAAGTGGAAATTTTAAGTCCAGCTTCTGTTAGGGGAAAAAATGTGCCCAAGAGACAGAACTTGGAACACAGTAATTTTCCAAGATAAAGGAGATGGAGGGGAGTAGTACAAATAGAGAAATGTAAAGCATGAATGAAACACTTCACTAAGCATGGAACCAGAGCAGTACAATCTCTAAAGGCTAAAGCTGTAGTTTTATGAGGAAAGTAGCTTATATTCCAGGGCCAAAGAGTGAAAGGCATGAGCATTCTCCATACTCTGACACATAGGTGGGGAACATTCATAGCCATCCATATACAAACAGTACACATATTTAAACCATGGTTCTAGCAGAAAATCAGAATAATTTATTTTAATGATTAGAGATGAGGACCAGAAGACTTCTAGCTAAATAAAATAACATCTTACCAAAGATATAGATAGATCTCTGAGTAATGGGCCATCTTTCCAGTTCTTTTTAAGAGTTCAATTACATTTGAATAATTAATTCCATTGCAATGGATTATGTCATTCTGAATTACTTGGTATCTTCTACCATACCATTATTTGTGGGTGAATCTGGCTTACTGAAATATAAAATCTCATTTTTCAATTTGTCTTGGATTTTCTTAGCCTGGAAAGTTTTATAGACTTTATTAAATAGAACAATATTGATGCATTGGGAATTTCATGCTTTTTTCCCAGGGAGTATTTGCTAAATATCTACAGCCTATAACACTTATCCAAGGATTTGTGGAGAGTTTTCTTCAAAGGAAGATAAAATCCTAACAAAAACAAAGAAAATCCAGAGAGTTGCCATCATGGAATCCCTTCTTAGTAATTTCACTCATGCATTAGATTTTACAAAGGGTACCCTCTGCTATCAGGCCCCAGGGTATATTAACATAATTTAAATAGAAGATAATAAAACTGTCAGAACTCTGTGTGTGTGTGTGTGTGTGTGTGTGTGTATGTGACAGAAAGAGAGAGAAAGAGAGGGAGAGAGAGAGTCAGAGACACAGAGAAAGACAAAAATAAAAATAGCCATAAACACAGCAGTAATCACATCATCTATATTATTTCTATCTTCTCAGAAAGAACAGTATTGCCCAAGAAGATGAATAATGAGTGTTATCCCCTTTCTTTCTTTCTTCCTTCTTTCTTTCTTCCCTATCACCCTAACTTTGATTTTGTGACATTCTCTGGCTCTTCTAGATGTACCATATGGCATTGATTTGTTAAAAAGAAAATCAGGTATGTGAGTTACATCTTAGGCTGTTCTGGCATTGTATGTGACTGATATGAATTATAACAATGCTCTAGGCATCCTTAAACTTTAACATATTTAAAAGACTGAGTTATTTGGCTCCTTCAGAGATTCAAAAAGGGAGTTTTGGGCTACTACCTTGTTAAAGTCTTTATCTCTTTATAAATGCCAGCCCAGGAAATATCAACTAGATGAATTTCAATTAAGGCCAATTTTAATTGCAGCAGTTCATTGATAAATATTCAAATATTCATTTTCAATTATTTTATTGCATGGAATACTGACTTTAAAAAAGAAATTATTTGAATATGAAAGTGGCCATGACCATTGTTGAATGCATGAAACTACTGGCATTGCACCTTGCCCTCCCTCAACATAGACCCTGATCTCCGGAATATGTCACTCACCCCAGAGCTACACTGGCAGCATTTTCATATTTTTAAAGATTTTTAAAATTTATTTATTTGTTTGTTTATTTATTTATTTATTTATTTATTTATCTGAGAGAAAGGGAGAGTAGGGAAAGGGGCAAAGGGAGAGGAAGAGGGAGAGAATCTCAAGGAGACTCCACCCTGAGCTCAGACCCTAAGATTGTGACCTGAGATCATGACCTCCTCCAAGACCAAGAGTCAGATGCTCAACCGACTGAGTCACCCAGGTGCTCCAGCATTTCCATTTTTTTAATGAAGAGTCAAACATATGATTTTAAGGAAGTCATTTGTATATGCTTTTTGTGATAAGTAATTTATTGTTATATCATTGCTGTTACTTGATTGCTGGCCCACACCCCCACAAATTGAATTCCTACACCTTCTCTACAAAAGAAACATCCATGCCCCTATTTTTAAATGAAATGAATTCATCATAAATGTATGGATAATTAAAAAATTACATTTGAGGGCGCCTGGGTGGCTCAGTGGGTTAAACCGCTGCCTTCGGCTCAGGTCATGATCTCAGAGTCCTGGGATCGAGTCCCACATCGGGCTCCCTGCTCAGCAGAGAGCCTGCTTCCCTCTCTCTCTCTCTGCCTGCCTCTCCATCTACTTGTGATTTCTCTCTGTCAAATAAATAAATAAAATCTTAAAAAAAAAAGAAATTATAAAATACTCTTATAAAAAAAAATTACATTTGATTAATGGTTTATGCTTTTCATTTTCTATTACTTCTTTGATCCTCACAACAAACCAGTGTGGAAGATTATTAAGCTCATTGAGTTTAAATGCTACATGTCACATATCTAACAGTACAAATAAATCTGGTACTCTTGTTTCATGATTTTCAGTTTTTTACTCTGTGGTAGTCAATAAACTGTCAAATATTTCAGGTCTCCTTACATCCATGATAGGATTATATATTCTGGCCCAGTTGAAATTAGATGTAGCTATATGATGCTTGGGACATTAAAATGTGAGTAGAGTGACATGTGTCATCTTTTTGGTATAAGCATTAAATTGCCAGTGCTCAGCCTTTTAATTATCTTTCTTTGGTGATTGTGGAAGCATATTTCAAGATGGGTCCTCTTTGAGTGATTACCATAGACAGAGCCTCCACCCCACCAAACTACATTACACACAAAACCTAAATAAAAAATAAACCTTTCTTTCTTCTTTCTTTCTTTCTTTCTTTTTTCTTTCTTTTTTTTAAAGATAGATATGTGGATGATCGTTGTGGCCTAACCAAGTCTATCCCGAGTTAGATACACTCTTTTCAAAGGAATTGCCCCTATATTGTCATTTAAGTAAGTCTTCCTCATAGCTTTTTATCTGTCAAAACTTGCTTTTCTGGGGCCAGAACTATTTGTTACAGCTAAATTAGAAACATTTAATGAGGGGCGCCTGGGTGGCTCAGTGGGTTAAAGCCTCTGCCTTCAGCTCAGGTCATGATCTCAGGGTCCTTGGACCCAGCCCCTGCATCAGGCTCTCTGCTCAGCAGGGAGCCTGCTTCCCCCGCCTCTCTCTGCCTGCCTCTCTGCCTACTTGTGATCCCTGTCAGGCAAATAAATAAATAAAAATCTTAAAAAAAGAGAAACATTTAATGACCATTCTCAGATTAAAGCATTTTGGACTTGGTAGGTTTGCTGAAGTGAGTCAGTGTCCTATTCTCTTTGAGTGTAGTACTGATAGATTAATCATGTATTGAAGGAATCACACTTGAAGGATTTCATGAGTCCAGCAATTCTCTCAATTTTAAGCACGTAGCCACTTCCCTTTCCTCCATTATGCATATTTTGCATCATAAAGGAAGGTATTTGACATGAAAAGGGAAAGCTACAAAGGGAAGTGGAGAAAAAGAACATGGCAGTGATCACAATGCCATACATTTGGAGACTGCCTTGCCCTATTAAGCTTACGTGTACTTCAGATATTGCCTATGGAAGGGAAAACTAAGAGAATGTGTAGGAATTGGAGAAAAGGGGTAATTATCTTTGGCACCACTTTAGAAACAAAAATTTCCATCTGTCAAAATAGAAGCAGATTTCTCAGAATAAAAAGGCTCACTTTTGAGGATGCAAATGTTAGATGTCATTACCACAGTATTAAAAACACTTTTAGAGAACTTCTTGTATTGCCACTCCTGCTTTCTTCTGATGTCCATTAGCATGGTAAATTCTTTCCCACCCCCTCACTTTAAATCTGGAGGTGTCTTCGGGCTTAAAATGAGTTTCTTGGAGGCAACATATAGATGGGTTTTGGTTTTTTATCCATTCTGATACCCTGTGTCTTTTGACAGGGGCATTTAGCCCATTAACATTCAGGGTAACTATTGAGAGATATGAATTTAGGGCCATTGT
>NC_081575.1:41863718-41902736 GCF_022355385.1 Mustela nigripes
GGAGCATAACAAATAGCATGGAGGACATGGGAAGATAGAGAGGAGAAGGGAGTTGGGGTAAATTGGAAGGGGAGGTGAACCATGAGAGACTATGGACTCTGAAAAACAATCTGAGGGTTTGAAGGGGTGGGGGAGTGGGAGGTTGGGGTACCAGGTGGTGGGTATTATAGAGGGCATGGATCGCATGGAACACTGGGTGCGGTGCAAAAATAATGAATACTGTTATGCTGAAAATAAAAAATAAATTAAAAATAAAATAAAAATAAAATTTTAAAGAAATAAGTGGAAAGTTGCTTTAAATAGCATTTTTTCTCAAAATTTCAGGATTCCATTATGTCTCTGAGCATGCTTATTATTAGGAATATTTTAATAGCATCACTTGTGCAGATGGAATGGAGGAGAATCAATGTAATTTCCAAAAAAAATGTCAGAATCAATGCATCTTAAGATAAAAGTGGTACCCAGTCTTAATAGATGGCTTTGTTTCTCTTCAAGATTTTACTTAAATTCAAATTAGTTCACATGTAGTATAGTATTAGTTTCAGGAGTGGAATTTAGTGACTCATGACACCTAAAACACCCAGTGCTTATCCCAAGTGCCCTTCTTCATCCCATCACATTTTAAAACAGTATGGAAGCTCCTCAAAAAGTTATAGGGGAACACCTGGGTGGCTCAGGGGTTAAAGCCTCTGCCTTTGACCCAGGTCATGATCCCAGGGTCCTGGGATCGAGCCCCACATCGGGCTTTCTGCTCAGTGAGGAGCCTGCTTCCTCTTCTCCCTCTGTATGCCTCTCTGCCTACTTGTGACCTCTCTCTGTCAAACAAATAAGTTAAAAGTCTTTAAAAAAAAAGTTAAAGGTTGAACTACACTGTGACACAGCAGTTGCACTACTAGGCATTTATTCAAAGGATGGCTTATTGTTTTTTTTTAAAGATGTAGGTAAAAGAGGATTTTAATCTCATACATTCAATTCTTGATAAGAGCAATTTTTTAATATTATTGAATTCTTTCTCTTTTACCTCTGGACATTTTTTTTTTAAAGATTTTATTTATTTATTTGACAGAGAGAGATCACAAGCAGGCAGAGAGGCAGGCAGAGAGAGAGGAGGAAGCAGGCTCCCCGCTGAGCAGAGAGCCCGATGTGGGACTCGATCCCAGCACCCTGAGATCATGACCTGAGCCGAAGGCAGCGGCCTAACCCACTGAGCCACCCAGGCGCCCGCCTCTGGACATTTTTGTTAAACAATTCCCCATCCCCAACCACCTTCATATCCCTCAAAACAGCAGGCCTGCAAAAATAATCTACTCAATAGCTATATATATATATTTAGTGAATATTAAATAAGCAAGAATTTAGCTCCATAAAATGTGTGTAACTTCTGGGCTGCAAATAAAAATATCCACAATCCAGCAATGAAGTGATAAAAATTATGAATTCTCTCTTTCCTAATTACCCAACTTACACTCCATTAATAGACAGTGGAAAATATCTTTCCTGAGCTAAAGGATGGGAAAATGGTAAATGAAAAGAATTTCTTTTAGAGACAAGATCTTTGATTCCCTGTATTTACCTACAGTGTAATATCACTCTGAATAGCAAAAATCAGTTTATGTGTGTTTTCCTTCACTGTACCATGAGCATGTGAAGAAAAGTAAGCATATTATAGTTATCTTTTAATTCTGATGCTTAACACAGTGCCTAGATCATAGTAAGGATTCAATAAATATTTGTTAAGTGATATTCTTAAACCTGTGACAAGTATTTGTTGGTTACCAATACTATCTCCATTATCCCCAAGATTACACCTTGTGGCAGTGATAGTCTAATTTCTCATTGAACTAGTTTCTTTTTCTTCCTTTACACATTGCTAGAATACACTCCACAGCCTTCCTTAACTTAAATGTGGCCTTTGACTGAATTTCTGGCCAATGGCATGTGAATGGAAATGATATAAGTTACTAACAGCCCCGGCGTAAAAATACTTCCCATGCAATTCTGTCCTCTCTGAATTCCCCCATCTTCTGATAAGATGCTGAATCCTGATCCAAGAGCATGGAATGGTCTTCCATCTTTGTGTGTCTTATTCAGTTTCTTTCATGAGTGTTCTGTAGTTCCTCGAGTACAGATCCTTTACCTCTTTGATTAAGTTTATTCCCAGGTATCTTATGGTTCTTGGTGCTATAGTAAATGGAATCGATTCTCTAAATTCCCTTTCTGTATTTTCATTGTTAGTGTATAAGAAAGCCACTGATTTCGTACATTGACTTTGTATCCTGCCACGTTACTGAATTGCTATATGAGTTCTAGTAGTTTGGGGGTGGAGTCTTTTGGGTTTTCCATATAAAGAATTATGTCATCTGTGAAGAGAGAGAGTTTGACTTCTTCACTGCCAATTTGGATACCTTTTATTTCTCTTTGTTGTCTGATTGCTGTTGCTAGGACTTCTAATACTATGTTGAACAAGAGTGGTGAGAGTGGGCATCCTTCTCATGTTCCTGATATCAACAGGAAGGCTGCAAGCTTTTTCCCATTGAGGATGATATTTGCTGTGGGTCTTTCATAGATAGATTTTATGAAGTTCAGGAATGTTCCCTCTATCCCTATACTTTGAAGCGTTTTAATCAGGAACGAATGCTGGATTTTGTCAAATGCTTTTTCTGCATCAATTGAGAGGTCCATGTGGTTCTTCTCTCTTTTCTTATTAATTTGTCCTATCACATTGATTGATTTGCGAATGTTGAACCATCCTTGGAGCCCAGGAATGAATCCCACCTGGTCATGGTGGATAATCTTTTTATGTGCTGTTGGATCCTGTTGGCTAAGATCTTGTTGAGAATCTTAGCATCTATATTCATCAGTGATATTGGTCTAAAATTCTCCTTTTGTTAGGGTCTTTGCCTGGTTTGGGGATCAGGATAATGCTGGCTTCATAGAAAGAGTCTGGAAGTTTTCCTTCTGTTTCAATTTTTTGGAACAGCTTCAGGAGAATAGGTGTTAAAATGTCTATACTTCCTAGAGCAATCTATACTTTTAATGCCATTCCAATCAAAATTCCACCAGTATTCTTCAAAGAGCTGGAGCAAATAATCCAAAAATTTGTATGGAATCAGAAGAGACCCCGAATCGCTAAGAAAATGTTGAAAAACAAAAATAAAACTATGGGCATCACGTTACCTAATTTCAAGCATTACTACAAAGCTGTGATCACCAATACAGCATGGTACTGGCACAAAAACAGACACATAGACCAGTGGAACAGAGTAGAGAGCCCAGATATGGACCCTCAACTCTATGGGCAAATAATCTTCGACAAAACAGGAAAAAATATACAGTGGAAAAAAGACAGTCTCTTCAATAAATGGTGCTGGGGAAACTGGTCAGCTATATGTAGAAGAATGAAACTCGACGATTCTCTTACACCGTACACAAAGATAAACTCAAAATGGATAAAAGACCTCAATGTGAGACAGAAATCCATCAGAATCCTAGAGGAGAACGTAAGCAGTAATCTCTTCAATATCAGCCACAGCAACTTCTTTCAAGATATGTCTCCAAAGGCAAAGGAAACAAAAGCAAAGATGAACTTTTAAGACTTCATCAAAATAAAATTTTATGTTTTTAAATTTATTTTCAGTGTTCCCAAATTCGTTGTTTATGCACCACACCTAGTGCTCCATGCAACACGTGCCCTCCATAATATCCACCACCAGGCTCACCCAATCTCCCACCCCCTGCCCCTCCAAAACCCTCAGATTGTTTTTCAGAGTCCACAGTCTCTCATGGTTTGTCTCCCCCTCCAATTTCCCCTAACTCCCTTCTCCTCTCCATCTTCCCATGTCCTCTGTGTTATTAAAACTCGCATTGGGGGGTGCCTGGGTGGCTCAGTGGGTTAAAGCCTCTGCCTTCGGCTCAGGTCATGATCCCAGGGTCCTGTGATAGAGCCACGTGTCGGGCTCTCTGCTCGGCAGGGAGCCTGCTTCCTCCTCTCTCTCTCTCTCTGCCTGCCTCTCTGCCTACTTGTGATCTCTCTCTGTCAAATAAATAAATAAAATCTTAAAAAAAAAAATAGCTTTGGGGAATGCCTGGGGGGCTCAGAGGGTTAAGCCTCTGCCTTTGGTTCAGGTCATGATCTCAGGGTCCTGGGATCAAGCCCCGCATCAGGTTCTCTGCTCAGAAGGAAGCCTTCTTCCCCCTCTCTCTCTTTGCCTGCCCTTCTGCCTACTTGTGATCTACGTCAAATAAATAAATAAATAAAATCTTTATTAAAAAGAACTAGCATTGGGCTGTGAGAAAAACATCAGACTGGGTGCCAGGAGAAAGAACTGTAGTCCTGTTCTAGCGCTATTCACTATAAAAATGTGGATAGCATGTCACTTCATTTCACCTAGATTCACTTCAGTCTCTGTATTTACAAAATATACTGAATAATGTCAGTTTTAAATATTTATATTATATGTTATACATATATGTGTGTGTGTGTGTATAGTCTTATACTGATAAAACAATAATACCATATGTAGGTGTAGGTGTGTGTGTGTGTGTGTGTGAAAATGTAGCATGATGGCTTTCTAGAATGCTGATGCTCCTTATTCTTTTAGCATAAAATTCATTACAAAAGTGATATATTTAATATATAGAATATAGCTAAGCCAAATAAAAATGATTTGTAACCCCACTAAGTAGAGATAACCACTTTTTATGGTATAGCTTTCTAGTCTTTTTGTCTTTTGGTAAATACTACTTTTCAGAATCTCTGACACTCTTAATATGCCCTGGGACCACACCCTGCATTTTAAACATATCTTCTCTGCATATCTGAAGTACATCCCATTTTAAGAAATAGTTTACAAGCAACCAGGGAGCATTTTTTTTTCCATTATCAATGTTAGAGGCATCAGCAATTTTCAGTTTGAAAGACCCTGTGAGCTTCCAACAAAAAGAAAGGAAACATTCTAATGATTTCAAGGTAAGGAACAGAGATTGTATGGATAGGGCTGTAAATAATATTAAGGCTGTGAAATGACCTGGATGGGACAGAAATATTTATTTTCTAGTTTATCTGAACACTCTTACAAGATAGACAATGGAATATAGCCTTAGTATTCAGTTCTATCCCTTTTTATTGAGTCAGGGGATGTTTGAAGAAATTTATAGGGCTCTTTGAAAGTCAGCATTTTTAATAAGTGGCACCGAGAAAAGATTATACTGAGGGAGATCCAGGTGAAAATACAGAACATGAGACATGAGGGGATTTATAATGGCTGAGCTAATTGAGGTAGAAGACACTCAGGGAGATAGACCCCAGTGAATTATCTGCCTGAATGTTGCCTATTCCCCTGCTTCCCCCTCTTTATCAATGACAGTTTCAGAGTTCTCAGATCCTATCTTTTGGAACTGAGTTGCAATGTAAAAGTTTTTCATTTGTGTAGTAGTACCATTCTCATGCCTAGAATTCATTCTGTACATAGAAATATGTATCATGGAACATTACAACAAAAACTAATGAGGTACTATATGATGACTAACATAACATAATAAAAGAAATATATATTAGTATAAGACCAAGTAAGTCTTACAGACTTTGGAACCTAGAAAGGGGCCATATTTTGGAGGGATATGTAGAAAAGCAACAAAAAATTAAATAAATAGAAAATGGGACCTATGAAAAATTTTAACAAATAAAATGGTTGCCTAGAGCCCAAGATTTGAAATTTAGAGACTGGATTCTAGGTTCAGATCCAAAAGTAGATGTGAGATGCAAGAGTTAAGATAATGTTACAGGTTGGGTTATCTGGAAGTAGATGCAGAAATGGAGTTTATTAAAGCATGCTGGGTACTAATTAGGGATCAACACCTACTGAAAAGAGAGAAAAGACATAGGATTATTCAGGCCAAGAAAAACTGCCAAGCAGGCCAACCCTAGAGGGAACTCTGGAGTATATATGGCTCATCATTATGTCTCATATTGGACTCAGATGGCTCAACCTCTATAGTCCTGCTGTAGTCATTGGATAGGAATGATATGCTTCTGGGAAAATCTGCTCTCTGTTGTTGTGACAAACACTGAAGCGGGTCACAATGGGAGCCTGTTGGCTCACAACATCCCCACAAATAAACCAAGTCTTTCCTTTAAGGACAGTCTTGGCAATATATCTCTTTATACATCACAAAACTGAAATTAGATGGGAAAGATTTACATAAGATGAGGGTTAAGGTTTCTCTGCTAGCCCAAAAAACTTGTTTTAATACTAATAATGTATATGGGCACCTGGGTGGCTCAGTCAGTTAAATATCTGTCTTCAGCTCACGTCATGATCTCAGAGTCCTGGGATCGAGCCCCATTTCAAGCTTCCTGCTCAGCAGGGAGCCCGCTTCTCCCTCCTCTGATGCTTGTCTGTCAAATAAATAAAAAAATTAAGAAAAAACAATAATATATATCATAACAGATGAATTATTTAAAAAAAAACTCAGTCTTTATTATTGGGAAATAAGTTAACCACTATACTACAGAGAAAGAGATTCCAGTCATTGCTATTAATCTGGGAACTATGACTAGAGATACACACACGCACGCACACACACACACACACAATACACCAACACACATCTATGCATGTCAGGAAATAAATGATAAAATACTTCATACCAAGGTTTGTAAGATAATGTAATAACTGCATTGTTATTTATACCTAGAAAAAAACAAATCCAAGGCACTGAGTTTATTCTATACTGGAGATGAAAGACTCTGGTTAAATTTTTGGTTGATCTTTCTGTCCCAACATGGATGGAACTAGAGCGTATCATGCAAAATTCTATGGACAGTCCAAAGAGGAGGCCCAGTTAAAGTCCATATATTTAATGTATGGAGCCAGAGAATATTATGCTAAGTAAGTCAGTCAGAGAAAGACAAATACCATTTGATTTCACTCATACGTGGAATTTAAGAAACAAAACAAATGCGCAAAGGGAAAAAAAGAGAGAGGCAAAGCAAGAAACAGATTCGTAACTATAGAGAACAAAATAATGGTTACCAGAGGGGAGGTAGGTAGGGGGATGTGTTATATAGGTGAGGGGGATTAAAGATGCACTTGTTGTATGGAGGTGTTGTATGGAGGTGTTGAATCACTATATTCTATAACTGAAACCAATATTACTCTATATGTTAACTAACTGGACTTTGGGTTTCTTTTAAGATTTTATTTATTTATTTTGCAGAGAGAGAGAGTATAAGCAGGGGAACAGCAGAGGGAGGGGGAGAAGAACCCACTCAGCAGGGAGCCCGATGTGGGACTGGATTCCAGGACCTGGGATCATGTCCTGAGTTGAAGGCAGATGCTTAACTGACTGATCCACCAAGGCACCCATAACTAACTGGAATTTGAATAAAATCTTTTAAAAAGAAATAAAATCTGTATGTTTAGAACACATTTGAAGGACAATGATTCAACTTGGTGAAGGGACAAAAAGTGATGATAACTACCATTTATTTACCATTTACTATGTGTTGGAAATTGTTAAGCCCTTTACATAAATTATTCTACATAATTCACATAACAAATCATGAGGTAAATATTATAATTTGCATTTTAGAGATGAAGAAACAGATCAAGAGCACATAGTAAATGATACTGTGGATTCTTATCTAGACAATACTAACTCAATAGTCTAAGCTCTGTCTTAAACTGCTATCACATAAAAAAGGAATTTGATTGTTGTATTTGACTCCAAGAAATAAAATAACAAAACTTCACAAGGCCCTAAACAAATTGCTCACTGTCTAGTTTTCCAAAAGTACTTTACAATACTTTCCATTTTATTCCAGTTTTATTGGCTTAGAGCAAGTAAAGTTCCTTTGACCTCAGGGCCTTTGCCAATGCTGTTCACTCTGCCTGAAATGCTGTTTTCTCTCACTCTTTACATGTCTAATCCTTATATCACTTCTTCAAGTAAGCTTTCCCAGACTTCCTCTCCCTTAGACTAGATATTCCTGTTACATGTTTTCATGGTTCTCTTGACTAATTCAAGGCACATATAAATTTTTCAAAATACATTTCCTTGTTTTCTTGTTTACTGTATGTCTATCCATAGTAAATATGATTTTCTTGACAGCAAGAATCATATCTGTTCTATTCACTATATTGTTCCATGCTATTTAGTGCTTAGCATATTAGGTGTGTGCTTACTTGCTGTGGGATGAGTAGCTGTATGCATAAATGAAAAACTATCACCAATGAATGGAGTCCACAGAGAGAGCTGAACTCCAATGAAAGAGGCTAATCTGGAAGGTACTAAACTTCTCTCCATTAGAGAAGATCAAGCAAAAGATATGCAGTCACAGTAACATAATTTGATAGTTTAAGAGCCAAAAATTGTCACACCTTTCCTTGCAACACTTTGCCTACTCCTTCCTTCAAGAGTTAGTCTATTTCTCCCCCCCCCTTAAAACTAGCCTTGGTCATATGATTTGTTTTTGTAATGGGACATTAACAAATATGATAGAAATAAAGACTCACAAAATATGTGCCCACTGCAACATCTCCGGTCTTGAAACATAATGCCTACCATTTGGAGTCTGTGTTAACTTTTAAAATGAGATACCAGATGGAGAGAGTTGCAGCCAACATTTGGTAGTAACCACTGGGCATATGAGTGAGGCCATACTACAAAACTGCTAAATGGTAAAGCCACAAGATGACTGCAGTCATATGAGTAAACCCAGGTGAAACCAGGAAAAACCTGCTTAGTTAAGTTTTGTCCAAATTGGTGAACTACAAAATCACAAGAAAAAAAAATATGTAAATGAGAGCTATTTAAAAATAAATTTGGGGAGGACTGGTTAGGCAATAATAAAAAACTGAATCAGGGTATGCTATAGAAGATTTTTCAATAACAGATAAACCTTAAATGGCCTCAATACTTAAAATCTATAATTGTACTGAATGTCTTTTTTAAGCACCTAAATGTCATTTGAAACAGCTAACAAGTCCCTTTGTATTAGAAATTCACCATAGATGCTATTCATCTGTTTGTTTGGATTTACTGTACACAACATAATTAAAGAAACATTTCAGCATTCCATTTGTACTTAAAGTTCACATAATTTTAAATATATTCTCTAAATGCTTCCTAGAAAACAAAATAACATTTATGCTGAAATCTGTCTCATGACTTGTTCTATGTCTCCATGTACAGAATGCAAGAGGAATAATTCATCCATATAAGACAGATGAAATACGCATTGCTTTGAATTGTTTTAATACTGTGCTCAAGAGACTGGAGAAAAAAATTAACTGCCATATGCTGCTTCATTCAAAGTATCAGATGGATAATAATAAAACAGAAAACATATAAAATCATTTAGAGCCATTTTAGGACCATATGCTCAACCTCACTGACAATAATCAACTATAATATATTTCAGAAAATAGAAGTAGAATATAATTCCATTCATTATATTGGGTGTTCAACTCCAAATCATTTGAAAATCTCATAGATCTATAGAAATGTAGTTTGTGCCTAGAGATAACTAGACCTCTGATAAAGATGAATTTAATTACTCATGAGGTATGTTTTCCTTTTTCTTTTTTCTTTTTTCTTTTTTTTTTGCCATAATACAAGTTTTTCCTTCAAAGGTCAGCCTCCAAGTGCACAGTTTTCAGGACATTCTTGCAGATACAACAAAATTCATGCAAATTCCTCCTTCTTGTTGCACCCACCCAATTCTGTACTTGTCCTGTATTTATATTAATCAGTGGATAGTGAATATTATTAATTTTATAAAACCTCACCATAGGGTTCCTTGAAGTAGAAGGAACTCTCAGAATTATCTTTCACATTTTCTCTCCATTTCATTTAATCTTATTGTATTATTTTTATTTGCATATATGTTTTCCTAACTAAATATTAAATTACTTCAGGGTATGTGAATTATGTGACTTAGAACACCAGATTTTTTAAAAAGTGGCACATATTAATTCTAATTCTATGAGGTCCCTAGAATAGCCAAATTTATAAAAACAGAAAGTATGATGGTGGTTGCTAGGGGCTGGGAGGAGGAAGAATGGAGTGCTGGTGTTTAATGGATATAGAATGTGAGTTTGGGAAGATAAAGAAGTTCTGGAGATGGATGGTAGTGATGTCTGCACAACAATGTGAATATACTGAATACCATTGAGTTGTACACTTAAAATGATTAAGATGATAAATTTTATGTTATGTTTATTTCACCATAATCCATTTTTTTGGGAAAAAATAAAGAACAATCTTGTACATCCCCCCACCACAAAAAGAAGGCACATATGAGATTCTCAAGAAATTACTTGTTGAGCAAATGAGTGAATTTAAAATACTATGTTAACTAGAACATTCAGATTATACTCAACAAGCATCCTAAGGAAATTAAGGTACTATATATTCATTTATTTATTGGGACATATGGGATGTTTTGTTTATTTCTTTAGTAAATTCCATGTTTATGATAGTCTATCACCTAGGTAAGTATATAGCCACCTAAATACTTAATACAGAGAGGCAATACAGAATATGCAATTTCCAGCTACAGATGAGTAAGGTAGTTGGCAAATTGTCTCTCCAAAACACTCCAAAAACTATAATGATGGGAAAATTGACAAAAATAACCATTTAAGCAATCTGGAAATTGGCTAAAGTCATGAAATAATTTGAGTTATAAGTTATTTGTGAAAAACTGATGAAGTTTAGGTAAGAAATGTGGGGATCTATGGTGGAGCTTCTCTTCACCTTACTGCCTCTTCCCTCACCTGCCCCAAATAACCAAGGAAGAGATTGTCAGGGAGCAGCAGGCCATAAGAACTGGCAATTTCTCTGCTACTATCAACAGGGTTTAGAAAGGTGAGCATTGGAAAACTCATGCTCAGCTGTGTTGTCAGTGGAAGTTATAATCTTGGAGGCAGATGAGTGAGAAGTATCAATGGCTCTACTAACTCAAGGCTGCAGTCATGGTTGAGATGCACATACCCTTGAATGATAGCCCAAGTTAGATACACACTTCTATCCAATACTGAGGCTGCAAGCATGTTCATGCCTATCAAGAATAAATTCTGGTAAGATGTGAAAGGGCCCAGAGAAAAGTAAAATCTGCATAGTTCAGACTTTGAATGTGCTTCCCTACACACACATGGGTCCATCAGCAAAGGCTTATTGGTTTGAGGGGCTTAAGTATAACCTATGATAAATCATTGACAAAACCTATTATACCTAAGCTATATGACCCAGGAGCAACTTCTATGAATACAGGCTTAAAGTAAGAACAAGGAAGAACAACTTGACAGTGATTTCATAGGCTACAAACTGTGGACAAAACATATTTCATAGAATTAGTTTAGGTAAGTCTCTAAACAAAGAAAAAACAAAGAGAAAATAGCAACTACAATAAGCCACAGTTGTAGTAGGGACATCGAAATCCAGAGCTGCCATAATATGTTATCTAAAAATCTTAACTTAAATTTACAAAACATCTAAGGAAACATGAATGCATGGTTTATACATAGCTTAAAAATCAGTCAATAAAATTGTCCTCTATATCAATATCACCAATCATCATGGAAATGTAAATTAAAACCACAATGAAATATTATCTCATACCTGTTATCATCAAAATTATATTATCAAAAAGATAAAAAATAACAAATGTTGGCAAAGATGTCAAGAAAAGGACCAGTATGCACTTTGGTGGAAATGTAAATTGGTATAGCCAGTATGGAAAAATAGTATGAAGACTTTTCAAAAAATTAAAAATTGAACTACCATATGATCCAGCAATTCAATTTCTGAGTATTTATCCAAAAGAAATTAAAATATTAACTCAATAATATATGTGCATTCCCATGTTCATTGCAGCATTATTTATAAGAGCCAAGATGCAAAAACAACATAAATGTCCATTTATGGATGAATGGATTAAAAATTGTGCTATAAATGTATACAATAGAATATTATTCACCAACATGATCTCACATATATGTGGAATCTAAAACAAACAAAACAAATTCACAGATACAGAGAACAGATTGGTGGTTGGGTAGGGGTACAAGGTGGGCAAAATGGATGGCAGTGAATGAAAGGTAAGAACTTCCAACTATAAAATAAATAAGTCTTGGGGAAGGAATATAGAAAATAGTGACTATATTTAATATGTAATCTAGATATCAGAGAAATTCGACAAGTTCCAAGTAAGATAAACACAAAGGAATCCATACCTACATATATCATAAACAAATCAGTAAAAGTCAAAAACAAAGGCAAAGTAATAAAAGCAACAAGAAAAAAATTAGTAATCACATATAGGAGAGTATTAATATGATTACTGAAGAATTCATAACAACGAGGCTAGAATGATATATTAAAAATCCTAAAAGAAAATCAACAAATAATTTTATATCCAAGATGAATGCTAAGAATTGGGCAAGATGGTAGAACAGGAGGATCCTGAGCTCCCCTTGTCTCATGGACACACCAAGATAATAGCTACATTTACAAAACTAATTCTAAAAAAGACCTGGGGACTGTCAGAATAGATTTTCTGCAGTTAATCATAAACAGAAGACCACATCAAAAAGGGTAGGAGAGATGGAGATATGGTTGGGACCCAAACCTTTGATGGGACTAACATAGCAGGAGGGATACCACAAGCATGGAGAAGTGAAAGGATCAGACCCCACAATAACCACCCCAGCACTGAGGACCTACACTGGGAAGACAAGTCCTCATAATATCTGGCTTTGAAACGAGTGAGGTTTACCTTCAGGAGTTTTAGAAATCAGTGACCTTAACCAAGAAAGCCAGAGAATGATAGGAAACTGAGTCCCTACCCTTAAAGAATTAGCATAAAAAATAACATGCCCTGAGATACAGCATAGAAGCAGTAGTTTGAAAATTGCCTGGTGTATAACTGAAGGATATTTTTTACTAATCTTAGAACATGTGCTGGAGGACCAGGGATCTTCAGGAAATTTCTCTGGGAATGAAAGTGCTTGTGGACATCATTTCTCTTCCCTTTCCCCAGCCTACATAACTGGATGCTTGCAGGAGCCAGTGCTAATACTCTTCATCTATTTTCTAGCATGGCATGTACCACCTGACATTTTGCTGTAGACTCACTCCATTCAACCCACCTGCCTCAGCAGGCATCCCTCCAAAACAACCCCTGTCCCACCAGGTCTTGCAGGCAGCCCCTTCAAGAACTGGCACTACTCCAAAGTGACTCCTGCCCTGGGTGTGAAGGGAGATAACCCCACACATCAATATGGCCACAGTTTCAGCATCCTGGCTGCTTAAATGGCTATGTGGGGAGCAAGCTCTGCTCTTCAGTGTACCTGCAGAAAGGCTATGCAGATAGTCTCACTGCTGGCCCTACTCACCAAGAGCCTCTCAGCCACATAGAGAGCAAGTCCTGAACTTTATTTCACCTGCAGGTGTGGCAGAGAGGCTAACTGAAGACATCTAGACTGACTGCTAGACCCATCCACCAACAGGCCTATAATAACCAACCACAAGTAGGCCTCTCAACAATGCAGGGACCAAAGCCTGATCTATGCATCCACAGAAGACAAAATGAATCACTTCAGAAAACTTGGTTGAAGGCAGTTGCAACTCAGCCACAACATTAGGATGCATGCAGCCAACAGAGGGTACACCCCTGGAGTAACTGGTTCTGGTGACCAGAGTGATGGTGTTACAGGGAACCACAAGACCTCTTCTACACAAGGGCACTACTTTTAAGACTAGGAGACATAGCTGACCTACTTAATACATAGAAACAGAGAAACAAGATAAGGACAGAGAAAAATATGTCACAAATAAAAAAAATCACAGCAAAAGAGCTAAAAAAAACAGAGATAAGCAATATGCCTGATAAAAATTTCAAAGTAATGGTCATAAAAATACTTACTGGAATTGAGAAAAAGAGTGGATGATCTCAGTGAGAACTTTAATGAAGAGACAGAAAATATATATTTTTTTAAAAAACAGGTAGAAGAATTCAATAACTGAAATAAAAAATGTTATAAAAATCAATAGCAAATTATGAGGCAGAAGAAGAGAACTGGAAGACAAGGTAATGGAAAGCAATCAAGCAGAATAGCAAAAATAAAAAAGAATAATAAAAAAATGAGACTAGGTTAAGAGAATTCAGTGATATTTTTAAGTGTAATAAAATTCACATTAAAAAGAACCCAGAAGAAGATAGAAAGAGGCAGAAAATTTATTTGAAGACCTGACAGCTGAAATTTTCTCTAATCTGGAATAGGAAACATACATACATATCCAGGAAGCACAGAAAACCCCAAACAAGATGAACCAAAGGAGGGCCACACCAAGGCATGTAATAATTAAAAGGCATAATAATAATAATAATTAATAATAATAATAATAATAAAGAATTTCAAAAGCAGCAAGAGAAAGGAACACAGTTTCATAAAAGGGAAACCCCATAAGGCTATCAGCTGATTTTCAGCAGAAACTTTGAGACCAGAAGAGAATGGCACAATATATTCAAAGTACTGAAAGGAGAAAACCTATCCCTAAGAATAACCTCTGACAAGGATATCATTCAGCATAGAGGGAGAGAGAGTTTCCCAGGCAAACAAAAGTTAAAAGAGTTCATCACCACTAAACTGGCCTTTCAAATGTTAAAAGTTTTGAGTAGAAATAAAGACCATAATTAAAATTAAGAAAGTAATGAAAGTTAAAGTTGATGGGTATTAAGGGGGGCACATATTGCATGGAGCACTGGGTGTTATACACGAACAATGAATTATAGAACACTACACAAAAAACTAATGATGTATGGTGACTGACATAATAAAAATTATAAAAAAAAGTTTTTATGGGTAAAATCAAACATATAGTAAAGGTAGTAGATTAATCACTTATAAAGCCAGTGTGGAGGTTAAAACATAAAGTAGTAAAGTCACTTATACCCACAAAAATTAGTCAAAGGCTAAACAAAAATATATAAAATGAGATCATATAGATAAAACATGGAAGGGGATAAAAATCAGTGCTTTTAGAATGTATTCAAACTTAAGTTACCATCAACTTAATAGGGACTGCTACACATGTAAGATGTTATATAAGAACAAGTGGCAACCAAAAATCAAAAACCTATAATAGATACATAAGAAATAAAGAGAAAGAAATGTAAGCATAAAACTAGAGAAAACCATCAAACTAAAAGGGAAGACAGCAAGAGAAGAAAAAAGGAACAGAGAAGAGCTACAAAACAAAACAAAAACAAAAACAAAAAATAAAAAACAAAAAATAAAAACAAACCAACCAACCCAGAAAACAATTAACAAATGACAAGAATTACATACTTATCAATAATTATTTTAAATGTAAATAGTCGAAATGTTCCAGTCGAAAGACACAGAGTGACTAAATGAATAAAAGAGCAAGACAGCTTTTTATGCTGCCTATATGAGACAAAATTCAGACTTAAAGACATATACAGACTGAAAGTGAAGAAATGGAAAAATACACACCATGCAAATGGGAACAAAAGTAAAGCTATGGTAGCAATTATTATATCAGACAAATAGACTTTAACAAAGACTATAACAAAAGAGAAACGGGAGAAAGATATGATGATAAAGAGATCAATACCATAAGAGGATATAACAACTATAAATATATATGCATCTAACATAGGAGCACCTAAATACATAATGCAAGTATTATCACACATAAAGGGAGAAATTGACATTAATTCAATAATAGTAGAGGGCTTTAACACTCTACTTATAACAATGGATACATAATCCAGGTAGAAAATCAAAAAACAAACTGTGGCTTTGAACAGCACATTAGGCCAGATGGATCTAAAAGATATATACAGAGCACTCTATCCAAAAACAACAGAGTACATAGTCTTTTCAAGTGCACATGGAACATTCTCAAGGATAGATCATGTGTTAAACCACAAAACAAGTCTCAATAAACTTAAAAAGATTAAAATCACATTAAGCTGCTTTTCTGACCACAAAAATATAAAACTAGAAATAAATTACAAGAAAAAAAATCTGAAAAGAAACATCTAAGTGACTCAGTCAGTTAGGCATCTGCATTCAGCTCAGATCATGATCCCAGGGTCCTGGGATTGAGCCCTGCATCAGGCTCCCTACTCCACTGGGAGTCTGCTTCTCCCTCAGCCCCTCCACCCCTGCACTTCCACTTGTGCTCTCTTGCTCTCGCTCTCTCTCTCTCTCTCAGATGAGCAAAAATATTTTTTTAAAAAATAAAAAATCTGTAAAGAACATAAACACATAGAAACCAAACAACATGCTACTAAACAACAAATGGGTCAACTAAGAAACCAGAGTAAAATAAAAAATACATAGACACAAATGAAAATAAAAACACCATTGTCCAAAATCTTTCTGACAGAGCAAAAGCAATTCTAAGAGAGAACTTTATAGCAATATAGGTTTACCTAAAGAAATAAGAAAACTTTCAAATAAATAATCTAAACTTACACCTAACAATGATGGGAAAAGAGGAACAAAAAAGGCTCAAAACCAGTAAAGGGAATGGAAAAAAAAAAAAAAGATCAGAGCAGAGAGAAATAAAATAGAAAATAAAGGATGATAGAAAAGATCAATGAAACCAAAATCTGGTTCCTTGAAAAGATAAAATTGATAAACATTTGGCCAGTCTTATGAAGAATAAGAGGACCCAAATAAATAAAATCAGAAACAAAGGAGGAGAAATAACAATTGGAGTTACAGAAATGCAAAGAATCACAAGAGAATATTATGAAAAATTATATGCTAACAAAACAAATTAGATAAACTATAAGAATGGATATGTTTCTAGAAATATACAATCTCCCAAGTGGATTCAGAAATAAATAGATAATTTGAACAGACTGATAACCAGCAAAGAAATTAAATCAGTAATCAAAAATCTCCCCAAAAGACAAAAGTCCAGGGGGGCAAATGGCATCACAGCCAAATTCTACCAACTATTAAAGAAGAGTTAATACTTATTCTTCTTAAACTCTCCCAAAAAATAGAAGAGGAAGGAAAACTTCCAAATTCATTTTCTGAGGCCTGAATTACTCTAATACAAAAACCATAAAAACACTGAAAAAAAAAAAAAAAGACAACTACTGGCCCGTATCTCTGATGAACATAGATGCAAAAGTCCTCAAAAAAATATTAGCAAACAAAATCCAATATTATGTTAAAAATCATTTGCAACAATCAAGTGGGATTTAGTCCCAGGATGTAAGGGTGGTTCAATATTTCCAAATCAATCAATGTGATAAAGCACATCAAGAAGAGAAAAGATAAAAACCATATGGTGATTCACAGACCTGTACCCCTGGGGATAAAAATATATGTTTATAAAAAATAAAAAATTTAAAAAAAATCCTAAAAAAAATAAATAAAAAAAAACATACGATCATTTCAACAGAGGCAGAAAAAACATCTGACAAAGTACAAAATCTATTTCTGATTAAACAAAAAAACTCTCAACAAAGTGGATGTAGAGAGAACATACATTAACATAATAAAGAATATGTATGAAAAATCTACAGCTATCATCATACCAATCTACAAAACCATGATTTTTATCTCAAAGATCTGGAATAAAATAAGGGTATCCACTCTCACCACTTCTAGTATTCGCAACACAGTACTAGAAGCCCTAGTGCAACAATCAGGTAAGAAAAATAAATAAAATATATCCAAATTGGTAAGGGAGAAGTAAAACTGTCACTATTTGCAAATGACTTAATATTATATTTAAAAAATTCATTTATATAAAAATGAATTTATATTTAAAAAGTTCTCCACCAAAAAAACTATTAGAACTAATAAATGAGTTCAAGAAAGTTGCAGGATAAAAAAGATATACAGGTATCTATTGCATTTTTATACATGAATAACAAATTAGCAGAGAGAGAAATTCAGAAAATGATCCCATTCACAGCTGCATCAGAAAAGAATAAAATACCTAGGAATAAATTTAACTGAAGAGTTACAAGAGTTATACTCTGAAAACTACAAAACATTTTTGAATCTTAAAATGATACAAATGGAAAGATAGTCCATGCTTATAAATGGGAAGAATTAATATTACTAAAATTTCCATTTTGAGTTTATCTTTGTGTACGGTGTAAGAGAATGGTCGAGTTTCATTCTTCTACATATAGCTGTCCAGTTTTCCCAGCACCATTTATTGAAGAGACTGTCTTTTTTCCACTGTATATTTTTTCCTGTTTTGTCGAAGATTATTTGCCCATAGAGTTGAGGGTCCATATTTGGGCTCTCTACTCTGTTCCACTGATCTATGTGTCTGTTTTTATGCCAGTACCGTGCTGTCTTGGTGATCACAGCTTTGTAATAAAGCTTGAAATCAGGTAACGTGATACCCCCAGTTTTATTTTTGTTTTTTGACATTTCCTTAGCGATTCGGGGACTCTTCTGATTCCCTATAAATTTTTGGATTATTTGCTCCAGCTCTTTGAAGAATACTGGTGGAATTTTGATCGGAATGGCATTAAAAGTATAGATTGCACTAGGCAGTATAGACATTTTAATAATGTTTATTCTTCTGATCCAAGAGCATGAAATGGTCTTCCATCTTTTTGTGTCTTCTTCAATTTCTTTCATGAGTGTTCTGTAGTTCCTCGAGTCCAGATCCTTTACCTCTTTGATTAGGTTTATTCCCAGGTATCTTATGGTTATTGGTGCTATAGTAAATGGAACCGATTCTCTAATTTCCCTTTCTGTATTTTCATTTTAGTGTATAAGAAAGCCACTGATTTCTGTACATTGACTTTGTATCCTGCCATTTTGCTGAATTGCTGTATGAGTTCTAGTAGTTTGGGGGTGGAGTCTTTTGGGTTTTCCATATAAAGAAGCAGAAGAGAGAGAGTTTGACTTCTTCATTGCCAATTTTCTTCTACAGCTATATGTAGAAGAATGAAACTTGACCATTCTCTTACACCGTACACAAAGATAAACACAAAATGGATAAAAGACCTCAACGTGAGACAGGAATCCATCAGAATCCTAGAGGAGAACATAGGCAGTAATCTCTTCGATAGCCACAGCAACTTCTTTCAAGATATGTCTCCAAAGGCAAAGGAAACAAAACTGATAATGAACTTTTGGGACTTCATCAAAATCAAAAGCTTCTGCACAGCAAAGGAAACAGTCAGAAAAACAAAGAGGCAACCCACGGAATGGGAGAAGATATTTGCAAATGACAGTACAGACAAAAGATTGATATCCAGGATCTATAATGAACTCCTCAAACTGAACACACACAAAACAGACAATCATATCAAAAAATGGGCAGAAGATATGAACAGACACTTCTCCAATGAAGACATACAAATGGCTACCAGACACATGAAAAAATGTGTCACCACTAGCCCTCAGGAAGATTCAAATTAAAACCACATTGAGATATCACCTTACACCAGTTAGAATGGCAAAAATTAACAAGACAGGAAACAACGTGTGTTGGAGAGGATGTGGAGAAAGGGGAACCCTCTTCCACTGTTGGTGGGAATGCAAGTTGGTGCAGCCTCTTTGGAGAACAGTGTGGAGACTCCTCAAGAAATTAAAAATAGAACTTCCCTATGACCCTGCAATTGCACTCCTGGGTATTTACCCCCAAAGATACAGATGTAGTGAAAAGAAGGGCCATCTGTACCCCAATGTTTATAGCAGCAATGGCCATGGTTGCCAAACTGTGGAAAGAACCAAGATGCCCTTCAATGGATGAATGGATAAGGAAAATGTGGTCCATATACACTATGGAGTATTATGCCTCCATTAAAAAGGATGAATACCCAACTTTTGTAGCAACATGGACTGGAAGAGATTATGCTGAGTGAAATAAGTCAAGCAGAGAGAGTCAACTATCATATGGTTTCACTTATTTGTGGAGCATAACAAATAGCATGGAGGACATGGGGAGTTAGAGAGGAGAAGGGAGTTGGGGGAAATTGGAAGGGGAGGTGAACCATGATACTATGGACTCTGAAAAACAATCTGAGGGATTTGAAGTTGCAGGGGGTGGGAGGTTGGGGTACCAGGTGGTGGGTATTACAGAGGGCACGGATTGCATGGAGCACTGGGTATGGTGAAAAAATAATGAATACTGTTATGCTGAAAATAAATAAAAAATAAATTTAAAAAAATTTCCATACAATCCAAAGCAACCTACAAATTCAATGCAATTCTTATTAAAATTTCAAAAGCATTTTTCACAGTGCTAGAATAAATAATCCTAAAATTTGTATGAAACCATGAAAGACCCTGAATAGCCATAACAATCTTGACAAAGAACAAAGATGGAGGTATTGCTATCCCAGAATTCAAGATATCTACAAAGCTACAGTAATCAAAATGGTATGCTACTGGCACAAAAATAGACATATAGAACAATGGAAAAGAATAGAGAGCCCACAAATAAACCCACACTTATATGGTCAAATACTCTACAACAAAAGAGGCAAGAATATACAATGGAGAAGATAGAGTATTTTCAATAAATGATGTTGGGAAAACTGGATAGCTACATGCAAAAGAATTAAACTGGAGCACTTTCTTACACTGTACATAGAAATAAACTAAAAATGGATTAAAGACCTAAATATGAGACGTAACACTAAAATCCCTAGAAGAAAACATAAGCAGTAATCTCTTGGGCATCAGTCATAGTACCATATTTATGGATATATCTCCTCAGTAAGAAAAACAAAGGTAAAATTAAGCCACTAAAATAAAAATCATTTTCACAGCAAAGGAAACGATCAACAAAACAAAAGGTAACCTAATGAATGGGAGAGGATACACACAAATGATATAGTCAAGAAGTGGATAATGCCCAAAACATCTAAAGAACTTATACAACTTATGCACCAAAAATCAAGCAATCTGATAAAAAAGTGGGCAGAGGACCTGAATAGATATTTTTCCAAAGAACACACACACATGGCCAACAGACAAAGGAAAAGATTCTCAACATCACTAATCACCAGGGAAGTCTACAATTATTTTTAAGATTTTATTTATTTATTTGACAGAGAGAAATCACAAGTAGACAGAGAGGCAGGCAGAGAGAGAGGAAGGGAAGCAGGCTCCCTGCCGAGCAGAGAGCCCGATGCAGGACTCTATCCCAGGACCCTGAGATCATGACCTGAGCCAAAGGCAGCGGCTTAACCCACTGAGCCACCCAGGCGCCCCACCAGGGAAGTCTAAATCAAAACCACAATGAGATATCACCTCACACCTGTCAGAATGGCTAGTATCAAAAATATAATCCATAGCAAGTGTTGGCAAAGATGTGGAGGAAATATAACACTGTATGTTGTTAACCCTACTGGAATTTAAAAATAAATTAATTTAAATAAAATAAATGAGTAAATAAAGTCATGGAGAAGAAAAGTACAGCATGAGGAGTGTAGTCAATAATATAATAAAATGTATGGTGATAGATGGTGACTACACTTACTGTGGTGAGCACTGAGTACTACATAAAATTATTGAATCACTATCTTGTACGTCTGAAACTAATATAACATTGGTTGTCATATACTTTAATAATAGAAAGCCCCAATAATATAAAAAATAAAGAACAGATGGAATGATTTTCCTTTGATACAATGAGGGATGTATCCTCTTCTGGAAACTGTTGGAAAGGGGAAAAGTATGGATACAGACAAAGGTAGGCCTATAGATTTAGGCATTGGTAAATGAGGAAATTCCTAGTTGAGGCTGATACTGATAATGATAAAAACATAAACAGTTATTATTTGCCAGGCATTATGTGCACACACACACGCACATGCACACACACACACATTTATCCAAACCTTTCAGGCAAGTGCTATTATTATCTCCATTTTGCAGATGAAGAAACTAAAACAAAGAAGGGTTAGAAACTTGCTCAACATCATGCAGGGATATTGACATACAGCTTCAATTCATAGCTAATCAGTATAGATTCAAAGTTCATGTTTTTAATCATATGTTAATATGAGAAAAGTAATGAGATATAAGCAAAAGTTGAAAGCTTGGATGAGAGAGAAAAATAAATGAAATAGTCATCTTAAAAGTGGGAAGGTGAGCCTAAAGAGAAATGAAATAGAACTACCCTGTAGAATTACATACTTATTTTAGGTTTAAGATTTAAATACACAGAATGCAGCCAGTGATAATTAACAGGTTCAGTATAGTCAAGTTTAGGTTTGTATTTCCCATGAAATTATGGATTCCTTGAGGTTAAAGATATGACTTTTTGTCGGTGTATTCACCACAGCATCCTGCAAGTAGTATACACCTAAATTCTATTTCATTGAGTATGATCTATTCTCCCAAATAAAAACATAGGAGGAAGGATTGCTAAACAATCATACTATGATGCAAATTATAGATACAATAAAAATTGATAAATTTGATTACATAAAAATTTCTACATGGCAAAAAAGATCCTAAACAAAGCAAAACATAAAATAACAAACTAGTAATAAATAATGTTATTTACAACATTTTTGTACTACAAAAGTGCTAATATCCCTAACATACAGATGTGTCATCTTCAAAATAGAAGGAAAAGATCAAAACTGTGTAGGAAACATGGGCAAAAGACAAACAGTTTATATATATATATATATACATACACACACACACACACAACACACACACACATACACACACACAAAATAGTATAATTTTATATTTATTTATAATTATATAATATTATTTTAATTTATATTTATAATTAATATTTATATCAGTATATCCAATATAGTTTATATTTAATTTAATTAATATTCATATAAATATATACATTAATATCCATATAATATATTATTAATATGCTATATATTAACATATAATGTTATATATAACAGTTCACATATATATAAAATAGTTCATATATATATAATTTTCCCTTAGATATATTAAAAATATGTTTGACTTTACCTATAATAAGAGAAATGTAAATCAAAACTCCTGAGAAACAATTTCTCATCCATCAGTTTGAAAAATTTCACAGTTGACAATACACTGTTGGTGAGGCTATGGGGAAATAGGCACTCTAATATATTACTGGTAAGACTGCAGAATGATATAACTCCTTCAAGGAGAATTTCAAAATACACAGTGGTGTGCTGATAGATGTTTCACAGCTGGTTCTCTGGGAAAAAAACCCAAAACTAAAACCAAAATAAAACCATTTACTGATTTCCTTGGTGAAAATATTCCCATCATGGTCAAATTCAAACTAGTAAGCTGAAGTCACTGAACACAAACTGGGAAGAGATGAACATTAGCACATGGCTATATTGTTTTTATGCCATATAACTACAAATAACATAGATCACTGAAAGTACACAGATAATAGCAAAATGTACTTAAAAAGAATTAGGAAGTGGTGAGTTTAGACTATTTATTACCTTAATTGCAGATATTATTATTATTATTGGTTTTTATGTTTTTATGTAAATTACAGGTGGTTAACATACAGTGTAATACTAGTTTCAGGTGTAAAATTTAGTATTCCAACCCTTACATATAACACGCAGTGCTCATCACAAGTGCACGCTTTAATCCCTAACACCTATTTCACCCATCTTCCTGCCCACCTCCCCTCTGGTAACCATCAGTTCACTCTATAGTTAAGGTCTATTTCTTGGTTTGCCTCTTTCTCTCTTTTTTCCTATTCTTGTTTGTTTTGTTTCTTAAATTCCACATATGAGTGACATCATACAATATTGTGTTTCTCTCCCTGACTTATTTCCCTTAGCATAATACTCTCTCGCTCTATTCATGTTGTCATAAATGGCAAATTTCATTATTTTTTATGCCTGAGTAATATTCCATCATATATAGTAAACAGCATATATGAATTATATATTCCACCATATATGTGTATACACACACACCCCACATCTTTTTTATCCATACCTCAGTCAATGAACATCTGTTATTATAGATAATACTACTATAAACATTGAGTTGTATGTATTCCTTTGAATTAGTATTTTTGGATTCTTTGGATAAATACATAGTAGTGCAATTGCAGGATCATAGGATAATTCAATCTTTTACATTTTGAGGAACCTCCCTACTGTTTTCCAGAGTGGCTGCACCAGTTTGTATTCCCACAGCAGTGCAAGAGGGTTCCCCTTTCTCCACATCCTCACCAACACCCATTGTTTCTTGTGTTGTTGATTTTACCCTTTCTGGCAGGAGCGAAGTGATAGCTCATTGTAGTTTTGATTTGTGTTTCCCTGAAGATGAGTGAGGTTGAGCATCTTTTCATGTGTTTGCTGGCCATCTGGATGTCTGTTTTGGAAAACTGTCTATTCATGTCTTCTGTCCATTTTTGAGTATTTGTTTTTTGGGTGTTGAGTTTTTTAAGTTCTCTATATATTTTGGACACTAACCCTTTATCAGATATGCCATTTGCAAATATCTTCTCACATTCCTAGGTTGCCTTTTAGTTTTCTGTTATTTCCTTTGCTGTGCAAAAGCTACCCAAAGCCATCTACACATTAAAAGTAATCCCTATCAAATACCAACAGCATTATTCACAGAACTAGAACAAACAAGCCTAAACATTGTATGGAACCACAAAAAAATAAATAAATAAAAGCCAAAGCAAGCTTGAAAATGACAAGCAAAGGTGGAGACGTCACAATTCCGGACTCCAAGTTATATGTTGTAATGATCAAGATAGTATAGTAACATCAGAAAAACTGACACATACACTAATGGAACAGAAAAAATAGAAACCCCAGATATAAACCCACAACTCTATGGTCAATTAATCTTCAATAAAGCAGGAAAGAATACCCAATGGGAAAAAGACAATCCCTTCAACAAATTGTGCTGGGAAAACTGGACAGCAACATGCAAAGGAAGGAAACTGGACCACTTTCTTACACCAAAGACAAAAAAAAATAATCAAAATGGATTAAAGACCTAAATGTGAGACCTGAAACCATAAAAATTCTAGAAGAGAACACAGGCAGTGACTTCTTTAACATCAGCCATAGACACATCTTTCTAGATATGTCTCCTGAAGCAAGGGAAACAAAAGTAAAATATCAACTACTGGGTCTTCTCATAAAATATTAACTATTATTTTATATGTTAAGTGCATGTAATATAATTTTTCCCAATGGCTGTGTTTTGCATCTAGCTCGCAAAATTCTAGAAAATGTTAACAGTTGATTTTTGAAAGCCAGTATCCACAACTTCAGCACACCACTGAAGTGGCTAAAAAGCTAAGCACACATTTACCCTTCGATCCAACATTCCTACTTCCAGGAATTTACTCTGAAGATATATCTTCAACAATATAAAAATGCATATGCACAAAATTATTCACTGAAAGATTGTTTATGATATCAAAACACTGGAAAGAGTCTACATGCCCATACGTAAGAAATCCACATGATGAAGTTTTATGTGGCTGCAGAAATGAATGAAGATGAAGGAACTTGACCACAAATGTTCAGAGCAGTTTCATTCATTATAGCTAAAAGTAGGAACTACCCAAATGTCCTTCAATGGGTGAATAGTTATATAAACTATGGCACAACTATTCCATAAAATATGGCTTAGCAGTAACAAAGAACAAACTATTAATACACATGACAACTTGAATAAGTATCAAGGGAATTTTGGAGTGAAAAAAATCCAATATCAAAAAGATATATATTGTATGATTCAATTTACGTAATATTTGCAAAATAGAGTAATGGAGACAAAAAACAGATTAGTAGTTCTCAAGGGTTAAAGATATTGAAGGAGGGAAGGGGTGTGACTATAAAGGAGTAACTTGAGAGAGTCTTTTCTTTCCAGTTTGATTGAGATATAGGGGACATATAACACTATCAATTTAAAGTTTACAACATGATGCTTTTTTGTACTATAGGTTTCTTTTTCTTAACTTATTTGAATCCAATTAATTAACATATAGTGTATTATTAGTTTCAGAGGTAGAGTTCAGTAATTCATCAGTTGTATATAACACCCAGTGTTCATGATATCATATACCCTCCTTAATTCCCATCACCCAGTTACCCCACTCCCTAACCCGCCCCCCAGAAACCTTCAGTTTGTTTCCTATGATTGAGTCTCTTATAGTTTGTCTCCCTCTCTGATTTTGTCGTAGTTTTATTTGATATATTTATATATTGCAAAATGTTTACCAAAGAGTCAGGTAACATCTCTATCACCACACATAATTACCATTTGTGTGTGTGTGTGTGTGTGTGTGTGTCTTGAGAACATTTAAGATTTCCTCTCTTAGCAACTTTCAAGTATATAATACGATATTGTTATAGTTATCATGATATACATTAGATACCCAGAGCTTATTCATATTATAGCTAAATGTTTGTACCCTTTGACCAATATTTCCCCATCTCCCCCTCTCTAGAAATCACCAATTTTCTCTCTGTTTCTGTGAGTTCAGCTTTTAAAGATTCCAAAGTGAGATCATACAGTGTTTTTCTTTTTCTGTTTGAGTTATTTCAGTTATCTTTCAAACATCATCCATGCAAATGGTAAAGTTTTTATTTTTATGACTGAATAACATTCCACTGTGTGTTTATGTATGTGTATGTGTGTAAATATATGAAATATATCATATTTTCTTTGTTCATTCATCCACCGACGGACACTTAGGCTGTTTCCATATCTTGGCTGTTATTAAAAAAAAAATGCTGCAATGAACATAGGAGTATACATAAATCTTTAAGATAGTGATTTAAGGGCGCCTGGGTGGCTCAGTGGGTTAAGCTACTGCCTTCGGCTCAGGTCATGATCTCAGGGTCCTGGGATCGAGTCCCGCATCGGGCTCTCTGCTCAGCAGGGAGCCTGCTTCCTCCTCTCTCTCTCTCTCTCTCTCTACCTGCCACTCTGCCTACTTGTGATCTCTCTCTTTCAAATAAATAAATAAAATCTTAAAAAAAAAAAAGATAGTGATTTAATTTCCTGGCGACTGTTGGGTCATAAGGTAGTTCTACTTTTAATTTTCGAAGACATTCCATACAATTTCCACAGTGGTTGTACTAGTTTACATTCCCACCAATAGTGCACAAGGGCTCGCTTTTCTCCACCTTCTCAAGGGAGTCTTGTGGTGATACTACAGTCAAATGTTTTGATTGTGGTGGTGGTTATGCAAGTCTACACATGTGATAAAATATTAAAAAGCTGAACACATAAACAAAAATGGGTACATGTATAACTGGTGAAATCTGAATAAGCTCTTTGGACTGTGCCAATGTAAAATTCTTGGTATAGATACTGAACTACAGTCATAGAAGAGGATAACACTGGGGGAGTCTGGGAGAAGGATACACAGGTCTTTCCTATACATTCTTTGAAACCTCCTGTGAATTTATAATAATTTCAAAATTAAATAAAAAGTAGAAAAGATAATGAATATATAATACACTATTTTTCATGAAAGGAAAAGGGAAACGTGAAAAAAGATAAAATGTGTAATTACGGATTTATTTTTGCAAAACATAGGAAATAGTAAGGCAGAAATGAAATTGTTTACATAAAAGGAGTAAGTAGTCATAGGGTTAAAGTAAAAGAACTCTGACTTCTTTATACAGTGCTGATTTTTTAACTATGTTGATGTTTTACAGATTCAAGTACTTAAATTAAAAAGGTGAGAAAAACCTTAAAATTGGTTACAATCAAAAACAAGTATACCTAACAATATATCAAATAGATAACCCTATGGATGATAAACAAAGTAAATTTTGTACAAAGTATTCTGACTATGTACACTCAGTGGATATACTGTAAGAGCAAAAATAACTGCATCGAAATTTTGAACTTTAATTAAAAGATTTATTGTTGATATTATTATGGGTGTAAAAATTCCAAAACTGTTTTGTTTTTATTGTAGGAGTGAACCAATAAATAGATATTTAACACTTTAGGAAATCAAGGTTCATTATATGGATGAGGGAACAAAGATGAAATGGAAGAAAGAGAGAATGAAACCTATGGTTTTGATTGGAATTAGAAGTATTACTATGAACTCATTTACTCTGAAAAAGTCTAGAATCAATGACATCCCAATAGCAATGAGCACAACTAATGCCCAGACACCTTGGTTTCAGAAAGCCAACCCCCTGAAATGAACCAGTACTCCTTCCAGAGGTGGGAAAGGAAATGCACACAATGAGTCTGGAACACTGTGCCAAAAACATAAAAAAACAATTTCTCATCCTGAAAATATGAAGAACTCCTAAAACCAATGAAGAAAGCATAAGAAATATTTTAAAAAAATAGTCATTGGTCCTGAAGAGCATCCCCTAAACAAGATATTTGGTCAATAAGGATATGAAAATGTGTTTAATACCATCTGTAGTCAGGAACATACAGAATAAAACTACCATGAAATAACACCACACACACCAGAATGCAAAAAATGACAATTACAATGCCAAGAAACCACTTTGAAAAAAAATTGGTAGTACCTTTCAAAGTTGAACATACACTTACCATGTGACCTAGTTATTCCACTCCTAGGTATATATCCGAGAGAAATAAGTCCATCTATTTATCAATGATTTTAACAAGAATGTTGATATTAACTTTATTTACAGAAGTCAAAACATGGAAATAATCGAAATGTCCATTAACAAGAGAATGGATAAACACGTTTTGGTATATTCATGCAATGAAATCTCTTCAGCAATAAGAATAAACTGCTGATCCAAGGATACTATAAATCCATCTCAAAAACATGCACCTGCTTATCCACCTCTGGACTGAAAGTCATCCAACTACACTCCAATAAACCTGACACCCCAAACAGCTCCCCAGACAAGCCCAGAATTATCCATGTGTTTTCACACCTTCTTCCCTTTACCTGGCAAACTTTCATCCTTCTTAACTCACCTCCAGTGGGTACCAGAACCATAGGAGCCATGTCATTGACCCAAGTTTGTCCATTCAGGTCAGTCTGCACCTAAACTATACTGCCACTATTTCAAGTGGTGGCAACTTCTTTCTCTTATTAAATCCTTAGTTCCTCGAAGGCAGGAGCTTTGTGTAGGTACCAAACACTTTGCATATTAACAAAATGTAGGAATTTAATCAACTTCTGTTCATGAAAAAATTGAGCAAAAGGGTGCATACTATTGGTATCAATTACATGGAGTTCAAAAACTTGCCAATCAAATGTATACTAATAGTCTCCGTACTAGTACTGGGGAGTATAGACTAGAAATATGAATGAAAGGATTTTCTGAGGTGATGGACAAGTTTTATATCTTGATGTGCTACTTACATAGGTACATTTATATGTAAAACTTCCCTGAACTGGATAAAAATCAATACAGAAAATCAGTTGTGATTCTATACACTAAACAACAAATAACCCAAAAAGGAAATTGAGAAAAAAATTTCACTTACAATAACATCAAAAATGATAAAATACTCAGGTGCCTGGGTGGCTTAGTGGGTTAAAACCTCTGTCTTTGGCTCAGGTCATGATCTCAGGGTCCTAAGATTGAGCCCCACATCGGGCTCTCTGCTCAGCAGGGAGCATGCTTCCCCCTATCTCTCTGCCTGCCTCTCTGCCTACTTGTGATCTCTCTCTCTGTCAAATAAATAAATAAAATCTTTAAATAATAATAATAAAATACTTAGGAATAAATCTAACAAAGGAGTTCAAAGTCTTGTACGCTGAAAAGTACAAATGTTGCTGAAAAAATTAAAATTATGTATAAATAGAAAGGCAACCTGCATTCATTGGTTAAAAGACTGAACATTGATAATACATCAGTAGTACTCAAAACCATCTGTGGTTTCAATGAAATCCCTATCAACAATGACAATGATTTTTTTTTTTTGCATAAAACCCATCCTAAAATCTACATGGAATCTCAAAAGATTCTGGATAGCCAAAACACTCTTGAAAAATAATAAAGTTGGAGGCCTTACATTTCCTGATTTCAAAACTCACTACAAATCTTCAGCAATTAAAACAGTGTTGTTCTAGTATAAAGAGAAACATTTAAACCAATAGAATAAAAGAGAGAGTCCAGAAATAAACCTTTGCATACAGAGTCAAATAATACTTGACAGAAGGGCCAAGGCAATTCAATGGAAGAAAAGAGTCTTCTGAACAAATGGTACTGGGGAAATTAGATATCCATATGCAAAAGAATGACATTGGACCTGTAACTTACACCATAAACAAAAATTAACTCAAAATGGATCAAAAAATCTAAACATAAGAGAAAAAATGATAAACTGCCTAGAAGACAATGTAGGGGGAGAGTTTCATGACACTGAATTTGGTCATGATTTCCTGGGTATAACAACAAAGGCACAGGCAACAGAAGAAAAAATAAATAAAATGGACTTCATCCAAATTAAGAACTTGTGTGCATCAAAGGTCACCAACAACAGAATGAAAAGACAACCCACAGAATGATAGAAAATATTTGCAAACCATATATATGACATGGTATTAGTATCCTGAATATATGAAGAATGCTTACAACTCAACAACAAATAAAAAATAAACAACTTGTACATATAGATGGCCAACAGACACATGAAAAGATGCTAAACATCACTCATAATCAGGGAAATACAAATCAAAACCACAATGAGATATCACTTTGCACCTGGCAGAATGGGTAAAATCAAAAAAACAAGAAACAACAGGTGTTGGTAAGGATGTGGAGAAAGGGGAACCCTCTTGCACTGTTGGTGGGAATGCAAGTTAGTGCAGCCACTGTGGAAAATAGTATGAAGGTTCCTCCAAAAGTTAAAAATAGAATTATCCTACGATCCAGCAATTGCAACACTATGTATTTATCCAAAGAATACAAAAATACTAATTCAAAGGGATACATGCAACCTGATGTTTATAGTAGCATTATCTATAATAGCCAAATTATGGAAACAGCTTAATTTTTAATTGATGAATAGGTATAGAAGATACAGGAATATTTTTCAGCCATAAAAAAGGATGAAATCTTGCCATTTAAATGATGTGGATAGAGCTAGAGAGTATTAAGCTGAGAGAAATAAGCCAGTCATGAAAGACAAATACCTTATGATTTCACTCATACGTGGAATTAAGAAAGAAAACAATCATAGGGACAAATAGAGAGAGAGAGAGGCAAACCAAGAAACAGACTCTTAGCTGTAGAGAATGAACTGAAGGATACCAGAGGGGAGGTGGGTGGGGGATGGGTAAAATAGGTGTTGAGGATTAAGGATTGCATTTGTTGTGCTGAGCACAGTGTGGGGGTGTGGAAGTGTTGTATCACTGTATAGACCACCTGAAACTAATATTACACTGTATGTTAATGAACTGGAATTTAAATAAACACTTAAATAAGTATCCTGAATATATGAAGAATGCTTACAACTTTATTTAAAAATGAGCAAAGAATGGGCACCTGTGTGGCTCAGCTGGTTAAGGGTTTGTCTTCAGCTCAGGTCACGATCCCGTGGTCCTGTCATCAAGTCCCACATCAGGCTTCCTGATCTGCTGGGAGTCTGCTTCTCCCTCTGCCCCTCTCCACACTCATTCTTTCAACCACTCTTACTCTTGTGCTCTCTCAAATAAATAAAATATACTTTAAAAATGAGCAAAGAAGTTGAGTAAAAATTTCTCCAAAGAAGATATACAAATGGCCAATAAACACAGAAAAGATGCTCAATATCACTAATCATTAGAGAAATGTTAATCAAAACTATAATGAGATACAATTTTACACTCTTAGGATTACTATTATTAAAAAACATGTTGGTAAAGAAATGGAGTAATTGGAAACTTTGCATTGAATGTAAAATGGGCAACTGCTATGGAAAATGATATAGCAGTTCCTCAAAAAAAAATTAAATATATAAGTACCATATGATCCACAATTCTACCTTTGGGTATATCCCCCAAAAGATTGAAAACAGAGACTTGAACAGATATTTGCACATCAATATTCATTAAAGTGTTATTTATAATAGCAAAAAGAAGAAACACAAATGTTCATCTAAAGGTGAAGAGATAAGCAAAATAAGGTATATCTTTTATCCTTTATATAATGAATAATCTGTTGGGTGATACCTTGAGACAATTTGAATACTCTGTTCCATAAAACCTTTTGTTGATAATTATTTCCTGAATCAGCAATGAAAATGACAGTTGACATATGGTGATTTCTAACTTCTCCATGTATTAATTGATATTCCAACATAAGAAAAGAGCTCCCCCTCTCTCATTACTATTAACATGGACTCAGAGACACTCTTTCACCCAGTGTTGTCCATTTTGACATGTGCAAATCTTAAATGTACAGCTCAGTAAGTTATTTTTATTATGTTATAAAAATGTTTAAGTGCCAGTTCCAGGCATTTAGAATATTCACAATTTTGTTCAACCATCACCATCATCCATGTTCAGAACATTGATCTATTATTCACCCTTGAAAAGAAAGGAAATTCTGATACATGCTGCAACATGGATGGATTTTGAAGACACTATGCTAAGTGAAATAAGCCAGGCACAAAAGAATACATATTTTATGATTCCACTTATACAAGGTACCTAAAATAGTCAAATTTGGAGATACAGTAAGTAGAATGGTGACTGCCAGGGGCTTGGAGTAGGTGGAAATGGGAGCTATTGTTTAATACATATGTATAAAATATACATATAAATTATGTATATGCATATTTGTCATTTCATCACCGATAAAAGATGCCTTTACAGTGGATTATTCTGTCAGATAATTCCTCAAGCAAATGATCAAACATAAAATAACCAATAGTGAGACTAAGTTAAATCATGTGGCTCTATAAGTTAGGCACAGAGAAGGACACAGGGGTCACTCCAGTAGTATTTTGGTCAAAAATGTATAATATGAATCTAATCATGAGGAAACAGACAAATTCAAATGGAAGGTAATTCTACACAATGATTGGCCTAGTTGCTTTGAAAATGCCAATGTCATGAACTCAATTAAAAATAAATTATAATTTTAAAAAGTATAAACAACTGTTCTAGATTAAAGGAGAAAGACATGATGAATAAATGTTATGCATAATCTTTTATTAGATTCTGGATCAGAAAAATACTATAAAGAACATTATTGGAACAATTGGGGAAATTTGAATGTAGAATATATACTGGGTATAGAATTATATCAACAATAAAATTCCTGATTATGATAATTATATTCTAGTTATGTAGAAGAAGGTCCTTATTTTTATAAGACACATGCTAAATTATTTACAAGTGAAGTCTCATATCTGCAGCTTACCTCGAATTGGCTCAGAAAAAATACATACAGATATACTTAGGCATATGTGCATACATAGAAATAATATGAATATGTCACAATGTTAACAATTTGGTGAATCTAGATAAAAGGTATATAGTCACTGCAATTTTCATGCAATATTTCTGTGGGTTTGAAATTTTTCCAAGTAAATAAATTCATAAAAAAATAAATATCTAAAAAAAGATATTCAGTATCTCTCCTTAAAGGCATCTGAAATACTAGGGCAGAAGTTGCTATATTTGAAGAAAGAAAGGAATAGCTGGATGGCTGAATAAATAGTCAGAGTCAGATGCCCTAAATTCTAGCCCAGGTTCTGTCATTAACTTGGCATTTCACTTGGGTTTTCTTATGGGTCAAATAGGGGTGATAATACCCCCTTGCCATGCCTACTTTATAGGGCTGTCATGAGGATTAAATGAGATAACAGATGAGAAAGTATACTGACAAGGGGACACTCTTATTGCCATCTTACATTGCCCACTACCAAATTCATTTGTGGAAACTAACAACTACTGTTTTGCACATTTTCAATAGTGCGCTTTACCCCTTTACTTTTGAAATCTCTGTATTCTATGACATGGGTATTCCCTGAAATGATTGATAGTCCTTGTAGGCTATCATTAGCACTCAATGAGACCACTGGAGTCCAAGAGGATTCTGCCACATGCCTGCTTTCTGGGCAGCAGTTCCACATATTTTCCATTTGAGTCAGTGGTAGGAGTTCTGGTTAAATCAAGTGTAACCAGAGAAGATGGCAGGCAGAAGGGAGGCTGGTGGAAGAAGGAAAGAGGAAGGAAAGGTGGCAGGGTCATAGAGAGACTACTTGATATATTTCAAGGGAGAGAACCAGAAAGTCCTGACTGTTACATTCAGATATCTACCTCCTTGGGAGTATTCTGACTTTTCACTAGAACAACCACTTACTACAGGACACTGATTTCCCATGTGGTTAGGGGTAAAAAGACTGTCCAAAAGCCAATGTCTCGTTCACATTCCTTGGAAATAACCAAGTTTGTTCTTTACCAATAATCATTACATGGGGCAGGACTCATATTTTTTACTTAATTATTTATTCAATATCCTTAGCATATAAATTGTGCCATAGTTAATCTAAGGGTAACTATTGGTCAAAAAATAGTGAGATTCCCTGAGCTATTTCAGAGAGGACAAACTCATATTCACTATATGTCCTCTTTGGCTTGTAGACTTTGGAAAGAAAGCCGCATTTGTTACTTATTATCCACAATGGCCATTATTTACTTGGTGGAGACATTGAACAACATGGGATCATAAATAGTAGACATCCAGAAACACAGGTCCATTCAAATGCAACATCTTATGAATAAAAACTACTGATCAGTCTTCTTTAAATTATATATGCTGCCATTCATTCATTCAGTTCTTCCACTGACTGTAAAACCTAGTCTTTTGGGTTGTGGTTAGCGGCTTTTTGTCAAATTCTCATTAATGAGATAACCAAGTTACATCAGCAAGCAGCACATTAGACTTTGGCCAAGCCAGTTTCTCTTCTTGGCCTTTGTGGTCTTAGGAAATTAAAACAAAAATGTTCTTAGCTTGCTCATCTATGAAATGGACCAATTAGTTCTAGCTTAATCCTAGTGTTTGATGATGATCAAATCCAGAAATGCATTTAAGGTGAGCCATACTATCAAATGTGAACATTATTACTTTGCATCAAACTTTAACTATGTGTAATATATGTCCCCTGCCCAAAAAAGCACAAAACCAGAAGAAGAACCAGACAACACAAAGACAATTTAGTATACTTCTCACTTATGACTAAGTCAACAGCCAGGATGTCAAATAGCACTCCTAAAATCTCTGTATAGCCAAGTTGTAAAGATTAGAAAAAAGTTTAGAACCTGGCAAAGAGCATCTGCCAAAATGCCAGAGTCCCTTTTTTCCTGGCAGCATTAATGGAGCCTGTAATAGCAAAGAGTGAGAGCATTCCTGTCAATAACCACCATCATGGGAATAAGAGCTGCACAGTACTTGTCTAGGCATGATGGAACCCATGCTATTTCTAAATGTGATGCTATGTCCAAGATTAAATATTTGACTCAAGAGTTAATCTCTAATATTTGAGAGAACACAATCAAGGTAGAATGAATTGAGGGAAATGGTGATAAAAGATGTTATTAAATAATTAGGTACATTTTCCATGTTGTGAAGAATTTTGAGGGGTCTGATAATTCTAATAATATTATTTTGGACTGAGTTCCCCCAGAGGAGAATGATGGTATTAAATAATATATTTCTTGAAAACAATAGGCAAAGCCTCAAATGCACAGCACACTAATCATATCTAATCAAATTCAAGAAAATTTCCTATCTCTAGCATGCAAAAAATTATTATATATTTTATAAAACTATTAGTTTTTACTTTTAAAATATTTTATTTTATTTATTTGAAAGAGAAAGAGAGCATGAGTTGGGAGTGGGAGAGGGAGAGGGAGAAGTGGACTCCCTGCTAGCAGGGAGCCCAATGCAGGGCTTGAGCCCAGGACCCTGAGATCATGACCTGAGCCAAAATCAGCCACTTAACCAACTGAATCACCCAGGCGCCCCAATGAAAGAATTTTTAAAAGCTAGAAAGGAAATAAGTAAAGATATTATATATGGGAAAAGGTGGGGAAAGATTGAGGTTAGTTAATACGGCTTGTCTTAGAACTTCTGCTGCTAGATACAGTTTAATTATTACTTACTGACATAATTCATTTTAACTGTGGGATTAAGATAGCTACAGGTATATACTACAACTTCCATCTATGACTCTCAAAGTATCTAAGAAATATTAACTACCACAGTTCGTAGGAAATCAGTGTTTGCCAATGGGGAAAGAGTAATTAACTTGCCTACAGATTCAGGATGCCATGGGAAGAGCAACCTGTAAGAATTTACAAAGAAAGAGTAATTTAATCTCCCTCCATTCCTCCTTTCTTGATGGTTTTGGAAGGGGCAAGAAGGAGGGAACAAGAAGAGCAAAGAAGAGTTTTCTACCTCTGTGTTCCAGAGGCAAGAACTGAGCAAATACAATAAAACTGCATGAAGCAATTAAATGACTAGGCAATTCACAAGGATGCACTGAGAACATATATCAATATCTCTATCAATCACTGATATGAAAAATAGTAGAAGCCATTTTCTCTGCCTTTCAAGAAATCTATAGCTTTTAAAATACACTAATTTATATTGTTAATTTTGTCAGGTGTTTTAATTATACTGTGGTTACAAAAGAAAATGCACTTATTTGTTTAGACATGTATGAAATACATGTGAAATATCATGTATTTATAATCACCTTAAAATAAACTTGGAAAAATGAAAAAGTAGCAAATTTGATAGATATTTAACAATTGTAAAATCTAGGTATTTGATATAGTGGTGTTCATACTATTCTTTCTGCTTTTCTGTATGCCTTCAAACTTTTAAAATAAAACATTAATTTATTTCACCGATTCAGATTAATGAGAAAAAAATCAATTTAAATTATAAAAAGAAGGTACACCTTGGTAGCTCAGTGGATTCAGTATCTGCCTTCAGCTCAGGTCATGATCCTGGGGTCCTGGGATTGAACTGCACATCAGGGCTCTCTGCTCAGCAGGATGCGTGCTTTTCCCTCTCCCTCTGCCTGCCACTCTGCCTATTCATGCTCTGTCTCTCTATCAAATAAATAAATAAAATCTTTAAAAATTTTAAAGAATAAATCATAAAAAGGCCTAAATGACAGCAATTTTTGAAAGAGACTTTCCTGTGGGGCTTTGATTCTTCATAGTAGCTGAAGGTAAGCTAGATTTGCCTTATATTTTCTTGATTGTTTGGCTTCTATATATATTTCCTAGTCTAAAAAAGGTTTTAGAGATGTTCAAAGAATTTAAGAACGCCAAATAAATTCAAAATAATAGTTGAAATGTAATGAGGCATCACAATATAGGAAGTCTCTACTCTTGTGTGAGGTGGACCACAAAGTCAAACTTAAGCTGTCTGGCAGCAATATGAGGAGTGAAATAGTCACATCTTTATCTGGAAAAAATAAATTGGTTACTAATAAAAAATGATACTATTACAAAAAATATTTACTGAGCATTTGCATGTGTGTCAAGCGTAGTTCTAACTACTTTTCCTGTTCATTGAATTCACCAAAGGGGCTACTTTATTCTCTTTTTACAGGTGAGAAAACTGAGGGTCATAGAGGTTAAAGATTTTCCAAAGGTCACACAGCCAGGAAGTGACAGAGTTAGGATTTAACCCTAGCTAGTCCTGACTGGAAAGTCCAGATTTTAATAACTAATTAATATTCTTTTTCCTTGTAAGTGCAGCTTTTTCTAGTAATAAGACCAGAGAGAAATGTATATTCCCTGAGTTTTTGTAGGGCAAATAATGAACAATGTCCTCAAAAAAAAAATCTTTACTGTAAACATAATAACAAGTTTCATCAGGTTTGTCACGATGATTTATAACAATCCTATCTAGTATTTGTAGCAAATGAGTTTGTAGGTGCTTGGAAACTATGTGTTTTAAGTAGTTTAAACACCCCTCCCTCCATCAGATAATATTGTTAATCTGCTGAGAGTAATTACACTCTCTTTCTTCAGAGATGTCTGATTCATAACAAATTCCGAATACTGGAGCCCAAATCTTTGATATGTCAAGAGTGGCATAATTAATTTAGAATTAATTTATATGTGTTCTGTATAGGATCATGGATGGCAGCCTTTGAATATTTTGATCAATTAAATAATGAAGTCAAATGGGAAACGATTGGTGAACAGCCTGACTGAATGTTAAATTCATTTATGCTAGAATGCTCTGAATTTGGTCTTGAACAAATCAACCAAGTACCGCACCACCTGCTTTTTTCTATCTCTTTTCTTCTATTTATTTCTTATTCATCCTCTAAGCTAGAACTTTAAGCCCAGAGTGTCTATGTAGAGGATAGCTCAATGATAACTCTGCAATAAAAGTGATAATCAGGGCATGGATATTTTCTCAAAATCTAGAATTATCTGATTATGTAAGATGCAAAATTGAGATGAGCTGTCATTAACTTACAATACAGCACTTCAAAGTCTGGACTTGTTAACTTCAGAAAGCACTAGTCCTTCATACAACTGAATTGGGAAGGAGGCAAAGGAAACAGGTAGGCTATTACTAGACAAATTAAACAAGAGATTTATGTGTTACGTATCTATCTTGAGGCAACAAGGTTGATCAAATTTTTTTTCTTTTATGGCTTCATGGAAAACTCCTAACAATAAAGTAATTATAAAATAAGTATCTTAACATTTATCTGTAATATCAAAGGCAATGGGTGTCCCATACATTAGAAGTAAAGTAGATCCTTATCTGCTTCTTCCCTGAGAAATTCAGTATTTCCAAGGCAGATTCATTGTTCTGAAAGATTTGTAAATATGAGAAACCTAGTGAATAAATGGCAAGTAAGATGGATGAGATAATTTGTTTTAATGTCAAATCATTGTTTGTTGATTTTATTTTTTTATTATTTTTTTTAATATAATTTTTTTATTTTTTATAAACATATATTTTTATCCCCGGGGTACAGGTCTGTGAATCACCAGGTTTACACACTTCACAGCACTCACCAAAGCACATACCCTCCCCAATGTCCATAATCCCACCCCCTTCTC
>NC_081575.1:41907736-41932499 GCF_022355385.1 Mustela nigripes
CCTCTCTCTCTGCCTGCCTCTCTGCCTACTTGTGATCTCTGTCAGATAAATAAAGAAAAAATCTTTAAAAAAAAAAAAGAAAAAGAAAATGTGGTTGATTATTAATCTTTTCTCTATCAGTGTACTCACGGTAGAAGTTGCACAGATATTTGAGTTGAGGCATAAGTAAGGGAGGTTGTAGATTATAAACAATTCCTGGTACACTAGCCTTTTTTCTCTCATTCAGGAATTAAAATAGAAATATAATCCAGTGAGTGATGTTACCATAAGTTTATACTTGAATCTATTTACAAGTGTTATTTGTAACCAACTACTTAAATGAGTCACTAGTAAGTATTATCCTGGAGATGGAAAAATCTGATCTGAAACACCTTTGGCTCTCTGACTATAATTTCTTCAAGGAGTGTTGGGAAGAGCTACATGAATCCTAGAAAAGTGAACCTCTTTCACAGAAGTAACCTCCTTAAAGGGGCATAGTCCCTTAGTTCAATAGGCATCCGACTCTTCTTTTTTTTTAACTTAATATATTTTATTCAAAAAGTATACTCAAAATACTATTATTTTGGCATGTAACAGATATAAAATTTGAGATTTTTTCAATTATTTTTACTATAGTAAAATGTATGTAGCAAAAATTATCATTTAACCAAACTTTTGTAAGAATCTTTTTTATTATGTTCAGTTATATGCAACTAATGAATCATTGAACACTACATCAAAAACTAATGATGTACTATATGGTGGGCCTCCAACTCTTGACTTCAGCTCAGGTCATAATCTCAGGGTCATGAGATACAGAGTCCCCCAGGCTCTGTGCTCAGGGAGTCTGCTTGGGATTCTTTCCCTCTGCCCCTTCCTCTGCTCTCTCTTTCTGTGTCTAAAATAAATAAATAAATCTTAAGAAAAAAAGAAGTAATTTGCTTAAATTTACACAGTAGAAGATCCAGGAATCCACCACAGATTTTTCAGATTTCAATTCTTTCTTTTATCTTCCATCAAAAATTTTCCATATCACCACTTGTTAAATCTAGTGGTCTCTTCATTTGTTCTGTCTTCTTTCATTTGTTTATTCTTTCTCCAGCCTTTCATTCACTCAACAGATATTCATTGTTCATTTCTTCCTCTTGATTTCCTATCTTATTCAATACTTTTTTTTAAAGATTTTATTTATTTGATACAGAGAGTGACACAGCAAGAGAAAGAACACAAGCAGGGGGAGTGGGAGAGGGAGAAGCAGACTTCCAGGCAAGCAGGGAGCCCAATGCAGGGCTCGATGTGGGTCTCAATTCCAGGACTCTGGAATCAAGACCTGAGCTGAAGACAGATGCTTAATGATTGAGCCACCCAGGCGCCCCATATTCAACACTGTTAACCGTAACTTTCTCCGTGTTCTTTCTCAGTTCTTTGCTACTGTATCTGTCCCCCTTCTCTGGATCTTTCTCCCCTCAGACCTCCTAAAGTTTGTTCCCCTAAACTCTGACCTCGACATTCTTCTATTTTCTCTCTATACTTTGTCCTTTGACAATTTCATATTACTTTAAGGCTTCAATTATTATATTTGCATGGACGATACCCAAATCTCTCTGTATGAGAGAAGTACAGATAAAATGCTATGAAATCTTGAATAAAGTAGCAGTCACTTCAAGAATTTATTTTGTTTTTTAAGGGACAATAAAGTGGAAAATAGAAATTTCCTGGTAGGAAGGTAGCTTTTGAATAGAGCCTTAAAGTGTGGAGAAGAATTTGAATATGCAGAAATGGGAGAAAAAAATTCCAATAGAGGAAACAGAATGGACAAAAATACATTGGTGGAAACAACAGACCATATATGGGAAACAGCAAGCATTTCAGTTTGCACTATAAAATGAATAAATGCTGTAGTCACAATTAATGTTTGCTGAGATTTTAGGGGATCTTAAATGATAGCCACGGGGGTTTTGATTATATTTGAACTAGCAGGACTAGTACTAGTACTAGTACTAGTACTAGCAGGACCACCACATTGAAACACCTAGGAGGAAATTGCATATGTGAATTTGGAATTAGGTAGAAAATTCATCACACATTTACAGTGTGTATAATAATAATAATAAATAAGTATTATTTACTTATCCTCTACCTGGTTGTTATTTACTTTCTTGAAAGAATGATCTGTGAACATTTCATATTAATTACCTACCTCATCCTCACCATTTAGTATGATATCTTGGTGTCAATAAAGGATAAATAATGCCTACTTAATGACCAGCAACATTTCCCTTCAAGACACTCCTGACCTTTGATTTCTACGACCTTACAAAACATATTCCTTGTGTCTAGAAGAAAGAACTGTAGTCTGAAAATGTGAGGCCCAATTACAAATATTCTACTACTGCCAACCTACCTAGAACTGTTGTAGCTCCTCTATGCCTGAACTCCAGTTCAACCCTGCAATCTGGGTTATTTACCCCTCCTCTGAAATACTTCAGGACTCTCCTCTGCACTTTCTATCACACCAACACTCACTACACACTCTATTTACCTACTTCTCTGTGTCTTCTAATAGGTTGTGAGATCCTTCTAGAAAATAAGTATGTATTTTATATTTGTATCCCCAACTATGTGTCTAAGACATAGAAGACACTCTAAATATCATCATGTGAATGTAGAAATGATGGTGTCAAAGTCTGTTTTAAATATCACTATCAATCTTGAATTTATTACATTTTATTATTTCTTATGTGCATGGCACTCTAATTAGTATAGTGTGATATCAAATGTATTCTGTTCTCAGGTTTTTATCCACTAGGGGAGATGTGGCCTATACAAATACACACACACAGATACACACAATATGCATATATATACACACACAAACCAAAAAGTTTAAACAATTTCCAAACAGATGCTTTCACTGCCTAAAAGTCTTTCATCACAGCCAGATGTTGGATATCCTGGATATCCAACACCTGGATGATTTTTAGCTTCTCTTCCAGATGTCATGTTATTTTGTAATTATGGGCTAACTCTCTCCTGTGTTCTAGGGCTGCTGTGAAAATCAACTCTGAATAACTTGCTGCCTTCTGAAAATATTGCAGTAACTTCAGAATGATGGATTAAATGAAAAAACACCTGCCCAGTTCAAGAGGGATAAAGTCCCTTCTTGCCAAGTCACTACTGCACTGGTTACTTGCTATCTAAATAAACAATATGCACTCAGTGAGAACATGGTCTGGCTGGGAAAAACCACTACAACCAGTTGTCCCCAGAACCTTATTTTTTTTTTCAAGATTTTATTTATTTATTTGACAGAGAGAGAGATCACAAGTAGGCAGAGAGTCAGGCAGAGAGAGAGGAGGAAGCAGGCTCCGTGCTGAGCAGAGAGCCCATCCTAGGACACTGAGATCATGACCTGAGCCGAAGGCAGTGGCTTAATCCACTGAGCCACCCAGGCGCCCCCCGCAGAACCTTATTTTATTGAAAATAAAATGTTTGAGCCCCATATTATTTACTCATATCCATCCCCCCCATTCATTCCTTGACTTGTGGGCACTGGAGTTCTCTTAGAAACATATTCTTACACATCACAAACTTCTAAACCTTACTGACAATCCCTCAACTTCTGTAGGAATAGATTTTCTGTTAATCCAAGTACAGCTCAGGAAATTCTCTTGTCACATAAACTAAAACAAATCACAAGGATAGAGGTACAATTCTCACAGGTCTATATATTTTCCCATTTACTTTTATCAAGTAAGCTTGATCCATTTCCTTGATGCCAAGACACAAAGCAGAAGTCAAAGGATTTGGATCACATCTCTTCCACCCTGTATTCCTCCTACTTACAAGTTTCTAGTTTTCTTTCCCACCACATCCATAACAGGAATCTCTGGCCATTCAACACAGTCTTATGTAATAATATAAACAAGCCTTTTTATCCCTCTCTCCTGCTTTAAATGTTTCAAGGATAGTTCAGACCCTTCAGACTTACTGAAGATCCCCTTGATCACTCAAGCCTCCAGTGCGCTCCCAAAATACTTACCATCTACTGCATTCCTGTCATGCTTCATCTTGTTAATAATCCCTGACCTGAGTGGTGGTTGAATTTTTTAAGGTCTAAATGTACAGTACAGAAATCACTCTAATATCCTAACTAGTCTTCCTCTTCAGTGGTGAAGCTGACAAATGAGCACATAAAAAGATGCTAGAGTAGTCCAATGATCAACAGATTTCTCATCTGTGTTCTGAGACACTATGAGATTCCTGACATTACATGCACAATTTTCAGCTTATGGACCTTACTTTCTCTGCAGAGTTTCTGTAATTTTCATTATATTCCCAAAATGATCTGTGACTGCCAAATAGTTGAAAACCACTAGGGTTTAAAAAAAAAAAAGAACTATTGAGTTTTCTATCTCCTGGCTTTATTAGGAAAATACTGGTATGTGGTTCTGTCTTCAGTTGAAAGACTCCGACTTTCAGGATAGTGGAGGAGGAAATGGCTATGAACACATGGCTCTTCTAAAAAGAAAATAACTCTGAGTTAAAAGCCTAGGAGTAACCTTATTATTATCATCAGCATTTTTCCTGGCATATTCATAATACTAAACAATTTATAAAGGTCTCATGCACTACCTTCATTTCCATCCTAACTCTATTTTTTCTTCTACTTCTCCTTGACCTTGATTTGATTGATTTGCTCTAGCAGAATCTGCCCTGGGGGCTGACAAAAGTTAATGTTTTAAACAAGTTAAAGAAAGCAGAATCTTTGTTTACAGTGGCTTACAGGTACACTTAGTCATTAAGGAACTTGGTTAGGTAAAGTTCTAAAGCAAAACTTCTATTAACCCTTTGCTTTCTTTTTGTGGATACCCCCATTCCACTGTACATCAGTAGTTTCTCCTCAAAACCCTTTTTTTATTCCCCCTTAGATTATTGGATTACCTGTATACTTCTAGGATATTTCTTAGCTACACTTGGCATAGTGTGTTACAATGTAATGTTTATTTCTAACAACATTCTATGTTTTTGGACCTTTGTAGTATCTGTTTCAGTCTTTTACCATGTATAAATTGTGCTCTGGTAGGAGTCTTTCCTCTTATTTGGTAAATAAATAAAGGCACAGAAGGATCTGGCAACTTGCTGAAGATTCAGCAGGACTGGAAATAAGAATCTCTTGTTGCCCCACATGCCTCCAGAGGACACTGAACCACACTGTTCTCCTCAGCTGGATAAATTAAGCACTGGAGTTCCAGTGGTTATTGTCTATAAATGTTAAACCCTTGTGCATTGTTAAGTGGGGATGTAAACTTACCAGTTTTGGGAGGTTCCTCAAAAAAATTAAAAATAGAACTACCACATGATCAAACAATCCAAAGGAAATGAAATAATTATCTTGAAATATTTATACTCTCATATTCATAGCAGCATTAGTCACATAAGCTAACATATGGAAGCATCCTAAGTATCTATGAAGGGATGAATGGATAAAAATGTGGTAAGTATATACATTTATATAATAAAATATTATTCAGTTTAAAAAGAAGGAAATTCTGTCATTTGTGACAACACAAATAAACCTGGAGGTGATTATGCTAAGTGAAATAAGCCAGAGAGAAAAAGACAAATATTGTATGTAACCACTTATAGGTGAACTTAAGTAAAAAAGTAAGCCTCATAGAAACAGTCAAAAAGAGGTTGCTGGAGGTGAGGGTAGGGAAAATAAGGACACTTTGGAAAAAAAAGCACAAAATTTCAATTATAAGATATATAAGATATATATAAGATATAATAATATAATGTATAGTTGATAATGTTGTATTATATAATTGAAGTTTATAAAGAGTAGACATAAATGTTTTCACCAAAACAAACAAAATAAATATGTAAGGTGAGGGATGTGTTAATTAACCCAATGGGGAGAATTCTTTTACAATGTATGTCAAATCATCACATTGTATATTTTAAATGCCTTATAATTTTGTACACTTAAATGTCTTATGATTTTATTTGTCAATTATACATCATTTTTTTTAAATCACAACACACACAAAAAGAAAAGAAACCACAGATAAGAGGTGAAAGGCCCATCTCCAATCACAATACTTATACTGAGACCTGTTCAGAGCCAATTTAATAATCCATGAAAACAAAAGCTGCCTGTAACAATTTTTCACCCAAAAATGCCATATGGTTGCACTGTAATTAGGGAAAAAGAATTTTAGAAGTTTGGAACTAGTATCTTAAGTATTTGGTTTCACTCAAATTTTCAGTTCCTCTGTTACCTGTTCACTGAAGGAGCCAACCACCTAAAAATTGACTGGTATACGTTTGGTATCTAAGTATATATAATTACACAGGAATTCAATTTTAAAAACACAAAATATATTCTTTGTAAAACAGTTAAGCATGGTATATTAAGTCTCATTCATTCAGGTGTTAATTTCAAGATGTTTGCTATAAAGAAAGAAATATGCTTTTTTTCAATACTATGCTATATAGAAGGTGCTAAGATAATCATTCTCAAACCTGAAGTAAAAATATTTTTTTTTCCTGTTATTTCACCTGGCTACTAGAGACCAAGTTCATGGGTCCAGTTGTTATATAAGCCAATTGTCTTCTCTCTAGTTCATCTCCAAAATCATCGTATCAGTCTGCAATATTGATTTTGGGTAATGAATTGTTGGCTGTTTGTTAAGGAGAAGGCACATGTGGGAGGATAGATGGATGGCTCAGGAAAAATTCTTCCTCATGGCTAGAAAACAATTCAAAGCATATGCCCTACTGAGGCTAGGTCAATGGAGCTTTGTATATATATGGTACAAAAATATTCTACTGAAAAGAGTTTTCTAGAAAATTCTTTCCAGCTTTCAATAAGCAGGACCCAAGAATACTTGTTGCAGAAATAAAGACATCATTCAAACTCACACTGTCCCTATGGACCTAGGGTAACAAAGTAGATACAATAGAAAAGAGTTTTCTCATCATAACCAGTGATCTTTTCTAATAGCTAAAGAGTTAAGCAGAGCCAGTGAAAAATATAAGAATGCCAATAAGTGAAAAGATCTTATGATTTGCATGCCTTATGAGGTTCAATTAGATCTTGATTTGTATCCACTTTCTATGTAAGTGTGAGTGGTCAGCTTCAGGAGTATATCTGGTCAATATGGCTGAGGGAACTGCATTCTCTATGTCATATCAAAAGAGTAGTCTACTAAATGTGTTTGCTATATGGTGTTGGTTCCTTTTCCAGCTGAGTGGAGTCTACCTAAGATAAGGTATGTGTTATCTACAACTGCTATAACATGTTATTATAAATATAGTGGCTTAAAATCAAACAAATCTATTCTTTTAGCTTTATTGAAGTATAATTGATATAAAGCACATTGAACAAATTTAATGTATACATCATGAGGAGTTTGGACCTAGGTGCACACTCCCAATACTATCAACCCAATCAAGTCACTAAACATATTCATCACCTACAAAAATTCCCTGTGCTCCTTTGTGTTTTGTTGTGGTAAGAACACTTACCATGATATCTAATCTTTTAATGTATAAAATTTATAACACCACACCAAATTTTTAAATTTTTTTTTAAATTTCATTTTTTTCAGTGTTCCAAGATTCATTGTTTATACACCACACCCAGTGCTCCATGCAACACATCCCCTCCTTAATACCACTACCAGGCACACCCAACCCTCCACTGCCCTCCCCTCCAAAGCCCTCAGTTCATTTCTCAGTGTTCAAAGTCTCCTATGGTTCATCTCCCCTCTGATTTCCCCTAACTCACTTCTCCTCTTCTTCTTCCAGTGCCCTCCATGTTATTCCTTATGCTCCACAAGTAACTGGAACCATATGATAATTGACTTTCTCTGCTTGACTTATTTCATTCATCATAATCTCATCCAGTCCCATCCATGTTGATACAAAAGTTGGGTATTCATCCTTTCTAATGGAGGCATAATACTCCATTGTATTTATGGACCATAGCTTCTTTATCCATTTGTCTGTCGAAGGGCATCTTGGCTCTTTCCACAGTTTGGTGATTGTGGCCATTGCTTCTATGAACATTGGGGTACAGATGGCCCTTCTTTTCACTACATCTGTATCTTTGGGGTAAATACCCAGTAGTACAATTGCAGGGTTACAGGGGAGCTCTATTTTTAATTTCTTGAGTAATCTCCCCACTGTTCTCCAAGGTGGTTCCACCAACTAGCATTCACACCAATAGTGTAAGAGGGTTCCCCTTTCTCCACAGCCTCTCCAACACGTGTTGCTTCCTGTCTTGCTAATTTTGGCCATTCTAACTGGTGTAAGGTGATATCTCAATGTGGTTTTAATTTGAATCTCCCTGATGGCTAGTGATGATGAACATTTTTTCATGTGTCTGATAGCCATTTGTATGTCTTCCTTGGAGAACTGTCTGTTCATGTCTTCTGTCCATTTTTTGATGTGATTATCTGTTTTTTGAGTGCTGAGTTTTAGGAGTTCTTTATAGATCTTGAATTTCAGCCCTTTGTCTGTAGTGCCATTTGTGAATATCTTCTCCCATTCCATGGGTTGCCCTTTTTGTTTTGTTGACAGTTTTCTTTGCTGTGCAGAAGCTTTTGATCTTGATGAAGTTCCAAAAGTTCATTTTCGTTTTTACAATACCACATTGTTAATTATATGCATTATGTTGTACAGAAAATCTCTAAAACTGCATCTGTATAACAGAAATTTTATAGCCATGGAGCAACAGTTTCCCATTTTTTCCTTACCCCATCTCCTGGTAACCACTATTCTATTCTTTCCTCCTATGAGTTCAACTATTTTAGATACCCACTATAAATGGAATCATGCATTATTTGTCTTTATATGATTGGCTTATTTAACTTAGCATAATTTCTTTTGGGTTCATCCATGCTGTTGCATATGGCAAGATTTCCTCTTTTTTTAAGATTGAATAATATTCCATTGTATACAAGTGCCACATTTTCTCTACATATTCATCTGTCAATGGACATTTGGACTCTTTCTATATCTTGGTTATTGTGAAGAACATGGAAATGCAGATATCTCTTTGTGATCCTGATTTTAATTTTTTTGGATATATACCCATAATTAGGATTGTTGGATCATGTGGTTAGTAGTTGTCTTTTTAATTCTTTGAGAAACATCCATACTCTTTGCCTTAGTGTCTATATGATTCCACATTCCCATTGACAGTATACAAGGATTTCAATTTCTCCATATCATTACCAATACTTGCTTTTATCTTTTGAGGTTTTCTTTTTCTTTTCCTTTTTCTTCTAGTGGTAGCCATCATAATAGGTGTGAGATGTTGATATCTTATTATAGCTTTGATCTGTATTTTTCTGATGATTTATGAAGCTGAACAGCTTTTCATATACCTGTGACCATCTGTGTGTTTTCTTTAGAGAAATGTCTATTCAAGTTCTTGGCATATTTTTTTTTAAATCAGGTTACATTTTGTGAGTTTTTTGTTTTAGTTTACTTAGGGTAGGAAATTCTTATATATTTAGGATATTAGCCCATTATCTTTAGATAGTTTGCAAATATTTTCTCCTGTTGTGGTGGTTGCAAATTTATTATCGTACACGTCCTTCCACTTTTAAGAATGCTTGTAATTACATTGAGTCCATGTATATAATATAGTGTAATTCTAGCTACAATCTTAATTCCTTTGTCATGGGAGGTAATATTCTAAAAATTTAAAGGATTAGGTTATGGACATCTTTTAAAGGAGCTTTATTTGATCTACCACATGAGGTAAAGTTCAATGCTACTAACAACAGAATCCATTTGGTTTTCTTTTTTTTTTTTTTTGAAGATTTTATTTATTAATTTGAGAGAGAGACAGAGAGAGCACAAACAGGGGGAGGATCACAAGGAGACAGAGGGTCATAGGGAGAGGATCACAGGGAGATGGTCAAAGGGAGAGGAACACTGTGTGGGGAAAACAACATTGGGCCCAGGACCCTGAGATCATGACCTGAGCTGAAGTCAGAAGCTTAATTGACTGAGTCACCCAGGTGCCCTCCATTTGGTTTTCAGACAAGTTACCAAAATGCAGATAGAGCTTTGGTAAGGTGACAGAGCTTTGCTAGTGAGATGTTGGTAGGTATAACACACATGCATACACAAATGCATGTATACATAAAAACAAACACACATATACATTGCTACACTGGTTATCCTACGGTGAAATACATTTATAAAATGTATAAAATGTGTAAATCAAAACTCAGTAGGTTGTTTTATTACATGATATTGCACAGGCTGATGGACCAATATTCACTATAAAATTCCAGATGGGTAAAGGGTATAAGGCCTTTCTCAAATTTAACTGATTATAAAACTCTTGCTTATAATTGTATCTTGCTGGACCAGTGGGAAAGTTTTTTTTGTTGTTGTTTTGTTTTGTTTTAATATATCTAGTTCTAGTTGCTTTTAGAAACAGCCCAATTGGTCTACCCTGTGGCTACAAACTACATCTAAGCACTGATCTTCCCTTTTGAAATGTTTTTCATTGGTTACTGTTGGTAGAACTCAGAGGTATAGCACACACATATATACCAGTGATTATATCTTTTATTTTATGAAACTAAACATGATCTATATATTTTTAAACATGTTAACTCCTGAGAAAATTGCATTATTTTCTGTTAGCTAGAGGCTAGTAATGAGACCCAGTTGTTAAAAAGCCCATCATCTTATATCAAGTCTATGACTACAGTCATTGTCCCAGCCTATAATCCTCCTGCTGGTCAATGAAAGGCTGGCTTTTTATCACAAGTTCCTCGAGCTCCTTCCATGGTTAGTTCATTCTTTTCCTTTTGTAATCCTTAGTGGTGGTTTCTTTGATCACTCCATATGAAGTAGTCACCCCAGTGAGTTTATACCGCATTATCTTATTCTTTTGCTTCATAGAAGTTATCAGGATCTATGAACATCTTATATATTTGTTTGCTTACCTAATATTTATCTCCCCTCCCCCAAAAAAATATAAGCACCATGAGGGAAGGAAGTTTGTTGGTCTTGTTTTCTGCTAAATATCCAATGTCTGGAATTTTGCTTGACACATAGCAAGTGATCAATAAATATATGATGATTGAATGAATAAATCCCTATTCTATGGATTAGAAATAAAAAACTGAGTTACTGAGGCAAAATTACTTACCTAATATCAAGCTTTTTTGTGACTCATCAAGTACCATATCCCCTGTCTCCCAATGCTTAGAGAAGTGCCTTTTTCTTTATAGAATGTAAGTTGTTAATTATTGGTTTCTAGATCTACCATGATTTAGTTGGTTTTTACTAATGTTTTCCCTCACTGATTTAAGAATGAATCTGTAAGCACTGGTATGTGATCAAGGAATAAATCTCCCATGATAGACACACACAACAAATGGGAAAGCTCACATTTCTATAACTCAGCAGTAAAGAAATGCTTCCCCCCCCCTTTTTTTTCTTTTTTCTGCCAGTTCCTGAAGGACCTTCTGGAGGTGGCTCCACAAGTATTCTTCCCAATTTCTGAAGCCTAAGAGCATCTACTGAAGAACAGTTCTTCAGAGCTAGCAAACATTAACTACTTGAAATAAGCCCTATGAAATGCAAGTAACAGTATGGAGGCAGTGTGAAATTCAAACACAGGTTTGAATTAATTATTTTTTAAAATTTGAGTATAGCTTATATACAATGTTACATTAGTATCAGGTCATTCAACATAACATTCATATCATTCATTCATTCATAGTCATTCATAGTCATTCAACATAACAGATTTACAATAATTTTGATGAAAGAGGAATTTGATGATTAAAGCTAAATCATGTGAATAGTATAGCCCACATCTATGGTATACGGCTGCCACTAGCTTTGGTTACTCTTTAAGAAGTTGTTTATACTAATCTTGGCAATATGATCACTGAAAAATACCCTGATATTGACGGTGGTACCAAGTATTGAATGAAATCTAACTGTGGGCCTAGTATTGTCAAGACTGGTATATGGAGTCTGGAAGAAAATAAAAAGAAATACCCCTCTTCTACACTCAGGGGGATTCTGGGTCACACTTTCTTTGGGGCAATATAATGAAAGTTAGCTTTATTGAGGGTCAGTGGCTGTTTCAGGCAGCAATACATTGCATTAGACAGAGATTTTCAAAAGCTATTTGGTAGAGCCCTAGGGGATTTATGGGCTGGACCCCAGTGGGATTGAGACTTCATTAGGATCATATCTTCCTTCACTAGAGCTGCTTCCCCTCAATATGTTTTTATATTGGGCTTCAGTTTTAAATTGCTTTTTTAGAAATTGTTCCACTACTGAAAGGGGAATAGCACTGAAATAGATAATGATTCTTAATGTATTAAAGTCCCAATACTACTACTTTTATCTGATACCCTGTGCTTCTCTTAAGTATGTGCTAAATGGTTTTTCAACATTAACATTAAAATGAATTAGGATTAAATTTTTCATTAGTTTTTAAATTGAAATAATTACAGATCCCTAAGAACGTTTCCAGACTAGGTTTCATAAATGCAACACTATCAAACCCATTTGTGAAATAGATCTACAGAACAAAATTCCTTTTCAAAATGAGCTCACATATTAATACATTTTTAGTTATTGTATTGTCATTTCTTCCATCCACACCATCATCATGTACACAGCCTTTTAAATCAGATGTTTCCATTGTTTGTGTAAGATGGGAACGACAGGGAAGTGAGGGAGTACTAAGACAGACATCGTGATTTTAATCCTTTCTTTAAAAAATAGGCTTATGATACATTATTTTGACCTTATAAGTATTGTATATTTTAATTTGATAGCCATTTCACCTCTTTCCTACAGTTAACTGAGGCTGTAAACAAGAGAAGATGTACAATGGCACACCCTGAAAATTATACATTGTTGAAAAGGTCAAAATAGTGGATTCGAATGTTGCTATTTGCAATTTACAGAATATATGAGGCATTCAAATTCAAATAACCTATCCTCTTGACAGATAGAGTAAGAACAGCATTAAAATGGTACAACATGAATCCATTTGAGAAATAGGCAAAAGAAATAAAACATAGCCAGAGCCCAACCTCTTTGATTTCCTACAATGATGCCCTGTTTATTTATTCTTACACAAGCACTAGAAACCCATGAGGTTCCCTGGAAAACAAGTTACATTTCCTTCAAATGTTAGCTTAAAAAATGCTGAAAGAAGAATTTGAAAGTAGATCACATTTTGTTATACAAAAAGACAGCAGGAATACAGTATAAAAAGCATTGGTGGACTTGGGAAAACTGTACCTTAGTTATCAGGTCCTAACTAGTTATATGACCTTAAAATATCACTTAAATTCTCTGGGCTTAAATTTCCTCATGAGAACAATAATGTGATAAGACCAGAAGTTCTTTTAGGATCTTCTCAGCTCTAATATCTTGACTTCTCATTTGATTTTGTGATTTATAATCCAAATCTCCTTCTGGACTTTTCCATAGTAGGTTGTTTCCAAAGATTGTCACCAAAAATTATGTAGTTTCTTTCTGGAAAAATGGAATTGATTTTCCTTTCCCTTTAATTTGAGTTTGCCTTGTGATATACTTTGACCAAAAGAATATGGTGAAAGTGATGTCCATTTCAGGCTCGGTTTTTAAGAGACCTAGTATTTTGTCCCTATCATAGAAGAGAGTTGTTAAGTAAAGAAGCTTGGACTAAAAAAAAAAAGTGAATAATAAATATCATGTGGAAAATAGAAGTCTCATGGAAGAGAAATGAGGTACTTCTGACAAGGTCAACACCAATGCCCCAGAAATGTGAGTGAGGTCATGATGAATATTCCATGCTCAGCAAAGCTCTCAGCTAAATTCAACCGCATGAATGATCACAGTTGAAATAATGTGCAGCAACAGAATCACCCAGAATCCCACAGCATCATAAGAAATAATAAATACCTGTTTTTAAGACACTGAATTTTAGGTATTCTTGGGTAACTCAGTGTGTTTAGCCTCGGATCATGATCTCAAGGTCCTGGGATCGAGCCCTGCATCAGGCTCTCTGCTTAGCGGGGAGCCTGCTTCCCCCTCTCTCTCTGCCTGCCTCTCTGCATACCTGTGATCTCACTCTCTCTCTCTCTCTCTCTCTCTGTCAAATAAATAAATAAAATCTTTTTTAAAAAGGACACTGAATTTTAAGGTTGTTATATAGTTATATATAATTGAAACACCCACTTCAGTAAATGACATCTCTCTATTCATTCAAATGTTCAAATCAGAAACATGGTAAACTTTCATTACACTATCCTCTTTATCACCACCCCATATCCAATCCATTACTAAGTCCCCTTACATATAAGCTTCTTGAGACAGGAACCATGTCTTTCTTGCTCACTATTGCATCTGTAGCACTTAAACACAGTGTCTGAGACATAGTAGATTCATTTAAGGAAAGTGCTATTGATCTTACCTCTACCTACAATTTTAGTCTGAGCCACCTTTATATTTTGCCTGAAATACTACAGTATCTTTTTTTAACTAAAATAAGCTAGTTGAGGGCACCAGGGTGAATCAGTCAGTTGAGGGTCTGACTCTTGATTTCAGCTCAGGTCACAATCTCAGGGTCATGAGAAGGAGTCTCACATCGCACTCCACACTCAGCAGAGTCTGCTTATCTCCCTCCCTCTGCTCCTCCCACCACTTCAAATAAATAAATAAATAAATAAAATATTAAAAAAAATAAAATAAATGACAAAATAAGCTGGGTGAAGGGTATACAGGAACTCTGGTATTCTTACAAAATTTTTGTAAGTCTTAAATTATTGCAAAATAAGAAGTTAAAAAATATATGCATGTGTATATATTGCATCATGAGACTTCTTTGCTTAGAATCCTCCTTGAGGTTCTGCATGATGTGACAACTCCTCATCTTTCTAATGTCACTTCAGGCCATCCCTACTTCTGTTTCCACAGACGGCAATGTTCTAGCTATATTGTATTTAAGTCTCAAGTACTTTCAACTTTTCCCCTTCTGTTAGGACCATAACATATGCAATTCCCTTCGCAGGAAACACATTCTCCTCAATTTTTGCATGCTGCTTCCTTCTCATTAAGGCTCTACTTCCAAACTTGCTGAAACCATGCATCTCTTCCCATCCACAATCTAACTGATGTCTCTCATAGAACTCTCTACTTCCCATTCATAACACTTAATCACTATTTTTAATTATACATTTATGCAAAATTGGTTAATTTACTTAACCTTGATCTCCCTTGTTAGACAATAAATACCATGAGGAAAACTGTGTTATATCCACAATGTTTAGAACACTGCCTGTACATCATTAGTACTCAATAAATCTTTGCTGTATGAGTTTAATCTAATGAACCTTCACTTAAATTACCTACTTGTATCAAGTGCCAATAAAAATCTGTGCGAATTAGAATACACCAGCAAAGGCCATGTTTGTGGGCATGAAAGAACACCCCTAGATAAGAAAGGGAAAGTAGAGGTTGTTTTATGGTTCTGGAAAGAACAAAATCAAAAACCATCCCACATGGCCACACTGACACTAAAACGACCTAGAGATAACAAAAGTGAGTCCTAACTTTTATTTACTGGATCAAAGTACATTTATTTATTCAGCACATTTTGACCATCTACTATCTGAACTACCCCTTGACTACACTGATTATACACGACATCTACACTGTCCTGTACTGGATACTAGAAGGAAGACCCAGGTTGCATCACATGTTTAGACTAAAAGTAATCCTAGTGACATATAGCAATACACAATCCCACTACTACAAAGCAATAATCTAGAAACCTGATTTATAATTATCTGTAATATACTTAATAAGATAACAGTAGATGTGTGTCAACTATTTTTTCTCCACTTCCCAAGCTACTCCTCTTCTTCATAATTTTTTGGGCTAAGATAAGAAAGAAGCATAACCCGGAAATTGCACTTGTTTACCATACCATTTCTATCATATGTATGTATACCTTTAAGATTAAGTTGGTTAGATTTTTCTCTCCTCACTGTTATGTTATAATGAAAGTTTTTAACTTAATTTTGATCTATAAATTGATATTGTTCCATAAATACAAACTCCATATACATATCAGGATCCCAGATTTTTCCCAGCCATGAGGAAATATTTCTGTCAAGAGAGACAGCTAAAATGAGTAAGCCCTTATGACTCTAAGATAGGAAGAAAAAAAAACCTTCAAATAAGTCCCAATTTTGAAATAGTTTTCATATATATACAAGGATTTTTCTCTGTGTACTTAAACTAGATTTGTAAATTCTGGACTGAAGCCACAGCTTATTTTTAGATAAGACTTCCCTTTTAAGATCTGCATGAGACCAGCCTACATGCTTGTCTAAGTGTATCTTCCCAGAAGCCACCAATAATATGAAAACTCAAAAGTCAAGGCTTCCAAACATTCAGACTTTAACATAGGAAACTTCTCACTTTGGAACTGAAGATTTAACTTCTCATCCAGATTTCACTATCATATGGATATCATTGTAAGTAGGTGTGGTGTTATGGATTGAATTGTGTACCCAAAAAGCTATTTACCTAACACCTGGTACTTATGAATATGATTTATATGGAAATTGGGTCTTTGCTGAGTTGAGACAAGTTTACACTGAGATCTATAAACCAATCACTATTGCCCTTATAAAAAGAGGAAAATTTAGAGACAGAAAAAGATACAGACAGGGAAAGAATAGCATGGGAGGGCAGTGACAGAGACTGGAGTGACACATCTACAAGGCAAGGGATGAAGCATTACTCGCAACTGCCAGAAGCTAGAAAAGAAACATGGAACAGATTCACCTTCAGAGTCTCCGGAAGGAACCCACACTGCTGACACCTTGATTTCAAACTTCTAGTCTGAAACTGAGACAATACACTTCTGCTGTTTTACGTCACCCAGTTTGTGGCACTTTCTTATAGCAGACCCAAGAAACTATATGTAGTAAGACAAAGGGTTAGTATGTCACAGTGAAATATGTAGCCTACTTACATAGGCTTGCACCACTGTATTTTTGTAGTAAATAGAGAAGATTATCAGGTTTTTAGGCTCTGTCAAAACCACTATGAACTTTTCATTATTTGACATGGAAGCTAATTTCTTTTTTCTCTATTTAGAAAACTGTAACTTCTGGTCTACCAAGACTGAAGAGAGTTAATACACTTCAAACATTAAATAATGTAGTTGTCTTTTACAGGTTGAAGTAGTCCAATTAATTCATTGGGGACTATCTTAAAAGCTCAACATTAAAAAAAAAAAAAACATTATCACATTCCCTATGGAGACATACAAATAGGCTAATCAATTAAAATAATTTCATTTAAAAATTCTGATCCTTTCATTATGGACAGCTAATCCTGGATTTAAGAAATGGCTCTAATCTATGAGCTTGAGAAATAAATGATCCAGAATGTTCCTAGAGAGAGGAATATTGTGGAAGTTATGTTTTTTCCATATTTCTGCTTTATACTAATAACAAGATCTCAAGGTTACTATTATTTATGGTTTCCTTACTTCTTTATAATTTAAATTGCTCTCACTGTTTGCAAATTCCAAGAAAATGTGCAGTTCTTGACCACAGACAGCAGTTAATGAAAAGAAACCCATTAGCTACTGAAGAAGACATCAAAAGTTTAAGGCTGTTCCCACACCAATGACACAAGTAGATAAAAGGGGCCTTAAATCATATATTTGTTGTTATGGTGACAAAATTTTAAAAGATATTTAGCTAACTGAACCTGTACTTAAAAAAAAAAAAAAGACTGAATTTGGTCAAAGTGGTTTGAGTGGTTTGTGTGGGTTGATAGGACCTAAAACTTGTCAAGAATTTTAAATTGGTAGTTAGCCCTGGAAACCTAGACACCATTAAGCCTATTTTGTCAAAGGCAGAAAATGAATGGTAATAGTTATCATTAACTGTGGAACAAATGATTATGGGGCTCTTTCCCATAGCAATCTTGTGAAAAAGGTTTGGGGATTTAACTGACCACAAATTTAAAGTACTGGCCAACAGTGTGTTGTGGCTGCTGAGTAAGCTCATGAATCTCAGGTTACATTTATTATTATAATAATAAGACCTTCTACAAACATACTGCTTTACATTGTGAAAAATGTTTTCATACACATGAATTCAATTCACATAGTGATCAGATTATAGGAAGTCAGTATCCTGTTCTCTATGAAATTTAGGCCACAATTGGTATATGGTTTCATATTTTAAGATACAGACTAACATCATTATTGTATATTCAGAAGAGGGTAGCCATAATAGTGTAAAGTTTCTATAAGAAATTACTAAAAATTGGAAATATCTTAAGGAAGATAAGATGCTGGTGGGATCTGGTACTTTATTCAAATATTTGAATGGCTTAATGGAAAAAAAATACATGTGCTCTCTTACTATAAGAGGGAGGTCATGGTTCAGTGTAAAGAAGAACATTCTAGTGACTAGTATCATAAAATAATTAAACAGGCTGCCTTGTGTAGATAGTGAGTTCTCCGTTGTCATGAAACTTTTTCCAGGCACTCCTCTTTTAGAGATGCTCCCAGAGGTATCTCAACATTGGGTAGGAGTAGATGACTATTGTGGGGACCATCAGTGCTCACCCTTATGCATGTGTTCCTCTACATTCCACAGCCTCCCTTGAAAATAGGTTGACCATTAGCTGAACTCTGGGCAGTTAAATGCAGTTGGAAGTAATAAATACTATTTTCTGATATTTTCCTCTCCCTGTCTCTGTTTTTCTCATGCTTGCTCTCACTCTCACTCTCACTCTCTCTCTGCCTCTTCCAATAGTTAAATGCAGAAGATTCAGCAGAAGGCTCTGAAAGGTCACTAGGGAATGATAAGGCCACTACCATAGTAAATCACCTGAACACCCAACCAGACTTTGTAATAGCAAAAACTAAAGTTTTCTTATGTTAATTCACTCCAGCTTTGTGGTAATTTATTTATTATATTTGCTCAGGTTACTTATCCTTACTAATATAAGAATTAAAATTTATTCTGATTTTAATATTCTGTGAATAAAACCACAAGGTTGTCTTTTAAAATAAACCGAATTTGGAAAGTATACAAAAATTAATGGGAGGGCTGCAGTGAGGGATGTTGCCAGACCATCTGAGACTTGATTATCTCAGAAATTCTTTCACTTGTTTATTCATTAATTCATATATGCACATATATACATACATAAAACATTCACAGACCATCAAGCACTGTGTTAATTTCTGGGGGGGAAATGCTGAAAATATATCTAAGAGTCAAGTTCACGGTATATTAAAGAGAGACAGACAATTAACAGATTAAGGTATAATTAAAAGCTATATATGATGGGATGGATAATTTCATAAGAAATCTTTGATAAGGGGCACTTTTTTTTTTAAGAAAATGAGATATACCTTCTTCCTGGAATTATGAATCAGAGATCAAGAAAGATATAAACAGAAAGTAATGTTAAACTCTTTATTGCTATTTTTAAAAAGTGTCAGGTTGTGGGAGGTGGAGAAGCGAATGAGTTCATGCATAAATAAAAGTAAGGGAAATATTTTTACATAGCTGGAATAAAGGATGCAAAGACAAGAAGGACCAAAGAAGTAGGTAGTGGCAGTAATCAAGGAAAAAGTGTTTTCTTTCCTAGGTAGGTAATAAAGAGTTACTGAAGTGATTTAATCAGGAGAGATAGATAAGATTTACATTTTTACATTTATATTTTATTGGTTATAGCGATGATAATTGATTGAAGGTGTGCAAGACTGGAAGCAAAAAGACCAGTTTAGAATCCATTATAATACTTGTCCCAGTGAGAAATACAGGGGCCCAATCTGAAGCTCTTGAAACAATGACACAGAAGATTCTAAGTAGGGAGAATTCTAAACACTGAAGGCATGATATGCAAAATGAAAAAGAGAGAGATGTGCATTTCAAGTCTTCTAAAGTTTCTGACATGAAAAATCCCTGTTAAAACACTTCTCACCAACTGTCGTGTAAACTTTTGTAACATGTAATCTACCTTCTTAACAAATCTTTAAATGTACAGCACAGTATTGTTAATTATATGTCACTGTTATACAGCAGATCTCTGGAAATTTTTCATCTTGCATGACTGAAACTCTATATCCCTTGAACAGCAACTCCCAATTTCTCCTTTCCCCCAGCCCCTAGAAACCACCATTCTACTTTCGACTTCTAAAAATTTGGCTACTTCAGATATCTCATATAAATGTAAACATACAGTATTTCCTTCTGTGACTGGCTTATTTCACTTAGTATAATGTCCTCAAGTGTCATCCATAGTGTAGCATATGACAGGATTTATAACTTTTTCTTTTTTTTTTCTTCTGCATTTTTATTTAAATTCAAGTTAGTTAACATAGAGGGCTGTGTTGATATCAGGAGTAGAATTTTGTGATTCACCACTTACATATAAAGCCCAGTGCTTATCATAAGTGCCCATTACCCATTCAGCCCATCCTCCCACTCTCCATCCCTCCATCAACCCTCAGTTTGTTCTCTAAAGTCAAGAACCTCTCATGGTTTTCCTCCCTCTTCATTTTTATCTTATTTTATTCTTCCTTCCCTTCCCCCACGTTCATCTGTTTTGTTTTTATATTCCACATAGGAGTGAAATCAAATGGTATTGGTCTTTCTCTGACTTATTTTGCTTAGCATAATACTCTCTACTTCCATCCACATCATTTCAAATGTCAATATTTCATTCATTTTAAAGGTGGAGTAATAATATTCCATTGTATATATATATACCTTCCTTACCCATTCATCAGTTGATGGACATTTGGGCACTTTCCATAATTTAGCTAATATTGATAGTACTACTATAAACATTGGGAGGCATGTGGTCCTTTGGATCACTATTTTTGTATCCTTTGGTTAGATGCCTAGTAGTACAATTGCTGGGTCATAGGATAGTTCAATTTTTAACTTTTCGAGAACCTCTATACTGTTTTGCAGATTAGCTGCAAGTTTGCATTCCCACCAACAGTATAAGAGGGTTCCCTACCCTTCTTTTCCTCACCAACACCGTTGTTTCCTGAGGTGTTAATTCTAACCATTATGACAGGTGTGAGGTGGTATCTCATTATGGATCTGATTTGTATTTCCCTGATGATGACTGATGAACATTTTTTCATGTGTCTGTTAGTCATTTGTATGTCTTCTTTGGAGAAACATCTGTTCATGTCTTCTGCTCATTTCTTAACTGGGTTATTTTGGTGGTGTTGAATTCGATAGGTTCTTTATAGATTTTGTAAACTAGCCCTTTATGTCATTTGCAAATATCTTTTCCCATTCTGTAGGTTGCTTTTAGTTTTATTGATTGTTTCCTTTACTGTGCAAAAGCTTTTTATCTTGATCAAGTCCTAAGAGTTCATTTTTGCTTTTGTTACCCTTGCTTCCAGAGATGTATCTAGTAAAAAGTTGCTATGGTCAAGGTCAAAGGGATTCCTCTCTGTGTTCTCTTCTAGGGTTTTAATGGTTTCCTGTCTCACATTTAAGTCTTTCATCCTTTTGACTCCCTCATCAATGGTTTTATGAAAGTGTTTTTCTTGTGTGAACACTATTCACTGCTCTCTTTCCCCCTTTCTCTTTCTTTCTCTGTGGAAAACGTTCTCTCCCCTCTGACGCACCATGGCTTTCCTCCCCTAATTCACATCTCCCACATCTCATATCTGCCAAGGGTCTATTTGTTCAGATTGTTCTCTTAATGCTCAGATTGATTTTCTGTCCAAAATGATCTTATTCCAATCTAGCTGTGTTCGAAGGACAAGACAAGTCCAGAGACCCCCACTACTCAATCATCTTAACTCCCTACACCTTTCTCTTAAAGGCTGAATAACATTCCATTGTATATACTACATTTTCTTTATCCACTTATCCATCAATGGACTTTTAGATTATTTCTATACTTTGGCTACTCTGAATAATACTGTGAATAATAATATGGGAGTGCAAGTATTTCTTAGAAATACTGATTATAGGAAGGCACATATTGCATGGAGCACTGGGTATTATAAGCAAACAATGAATCATGGAACACTACATCAAAAACTAATGATGTACTGTATGGTGACTAACATAATAAAAATTCTGAAAAAAGAAATACTGATTATAATTAATTTAGATAAATACCAAGAAGTGAGATTGCTGGATCAAGTGGCAACTTTCTTTAATTTTTTGAGGCACATTCATATTGTTTCTCATAATGGCTGCACCATTTTATACTTCCATCAACAATGTAAAGATTATAGTTGCTCTACATTCTCAGCAGCACATATTTTCTGGGATATTATTGGTTTTTGTTTTTTGTTGTTGTTTTAATAATGCATATCCTAACATGCGTGAGGTAATATCCCAGTGGGATTTTGATTTGCATTGATTTGATTTGATGATTAGTGATGTTGAGCATCTTTTCATAAACCTGTTAACCATTAATATGTCTTCTTTGGGGAAATGTCAATTTAAAAAATCAGATGCGGGTGCCTGGGTGGCTCTTTTGGTTAAGCAATTGCCTTCGGCTCAGCTTATGATCCCGGAGTCCTGGTACCAAGTCCCATATCAGACTTCCAGCTCCGTGGGGGAGTCTACTTCTCCCTCTGACCCTGTCTACGCTCATGCTCTGTCACTCTCTCTCTCAAATAAATAAATAAATCTAAAAAATCTTATTGTTGGATTTTTGTTACTGTGTTGTAAGAGTTCCTTACATTTTTTTTTTTTTACATTAGTCCTTTATCGGAAACATGGTTTGCAATTATTTTTCCATTCTGTAATCTCCCTCTTCATTTTATTGGTCATTTCCTTTGCTGTGCAGAAATGTTTTTAGTTTATGTCCCCTTTTCTATTTTTTTTCTTTTTACTTTTGCGGCCTGTCCTTTAGTATTATTGCCAAGACCAATGTTATGAAGTTTTTCCCCCATGTTTTCTTGTAGGAGTTTTTGGCCTTAGGTTTATTTTTTAAATCAATTTTGGGTTTATTTTTGTATATGGTATAGAGCAAGAGTTTTCTTTCTTTCTTTCTTTTTTTTTTTTTTTTGGCCTGGGGATATACAATTTTTCCAACACATTTGTTAAAGAGACAATCCTTTCCCCATTGAGAGAACTTGGCACATTTTAAAGAGTTTATATCTGGGTCTCTACTCTGTTCCATTGGTCTACATGTATATTCTCATGCCAGTACAATGCTGTTTTGATTGATTACTCCATCTTCATAATGTGCTTTAAATCCAGGAGGTAAGAGGCCTCCAGCTTTGTTCTATCTCAAGATGATTTTGGCTACTCAGGGTACTCTGTAGTTGTATATAAATATTAAAACTGCTTTTTTGGGAAAAAAAACTGCTTTTGGGGGCACCTAGGTAGTTCAGTTGGCTGAGCTTCAGACTCTTGATTTTGGCTCAGGTCATGACCTGATTGTGGGATTGAGCCCTGCACTGGGCTCTGCACTCAGCATGGAGTCTGCTTGTACCTTTCCCTCTCCCTTTTGCTTCTCTCCCCACCTCTAAAAATAAATAAAATCTTTTAAAACATTAAAAAAACTGTTTTTTAAATATTTCTGTGAAAAATGTTATGGGAATCTTGATAGGGATTTTATTGACTCTGTAGACTGCTTTGGGAAGTAGGGACATTTTAATGATATTAAGTCCTGTGATCCATGAACATAGGATATCTTTCCATTTATTTGTGTCTTCTTCAATTTTTTTTCAATAATATTTTGTGGTTTTCAGTGTGCAAGTCTCTCACCTCCTTATGTTTATCCTTAAATATTTTATTCTTTTTAGTCCTATTGTAAATAGGATCATTTTCTTAATTTTCTTTTTAGATTGTTGATTGCTAGTTTATAAAAATGCAACTGATTTTTATATGTTTATTTGTATACTGCAACTTTGGTGGATTCTTTTATTAGTTAACAGGTTTTTGTTTTATGGAATCCATAGCATTTTCTATATATAAGATAATGTCATGTATGAACAGAAATAAATTTCTTCCTTTCTGAATTGATTGCCTTTAATTTATCATTCTTAAGTAATTTCTCTGGCTAGATTTCTCATTACTTTATTGAATAGAAATGACAAGCATCAGCATCCTTGCCTTGTTCTTGATCTTAGAGGGAAATTTTTGTTTTTCACTATTGAGTGTAATGTTAGCTCTAGGCTTTTATATATGACCATTACTATATTGAGTTAGTTTTCTTCTATTCCTAGTCTATTCAGTGTTTTTATCATGAAAGAGTGAATGAATATTGTAAGATACCTTTTCTTCATATACTGAGATGATCACGTGCTGTTTATCTTTTATTTTGTTAATATGGTTTATTATACTGACTGATTTCTATATATTAAACCATCCTCTCACCCCGGGGATAAATCCCACTTGGTCATGGTGTATGTCTCTTCTAATGTGCTGTAGAATTTGGTTTGCTAGTTATTTGTTGAAGAGTCTTAAATCTATATCCATCATGGATATTGACCTACAATTTTGTTTCCTTGTAGTGTCCTTGTTTAGATTTGTTAGCAGAATATGTTGGGCTAATAAAATGAGTTTGGAAGTACTCCTTCCTGTTCATATTTCTGGAGGAATTTGAAAGGATTAACATTATTTTTTCTTCAATTTTTTTATAGAATTTGCCAGTGAAGTAGTTTACTCCTAGACTTTTTTTAAAAAAAAATTTTCAGCATAACAGTATTCATTATTTTTTCACCAGACCCAGTGCTCCATGCAATCCGTGC
>NC_081575.1:41932599-41933435 GCF_022355385.1 Mustela nigripes
TGTTTTTCAGAGTCCATAGTCTTTCATGGTTCACCTCCCCTTCCAATTTCCCTCAACACCCTTCTCCTCTCTAACTCCCCATGTCCTCCATGCTATTTGTTATGCTCCACAAATAAGTGAAACCATATGATAATTGACTCTCTCTGCTTGACTTATTTCACTAGCATAATCTCTTCCAGTCCCGTCCATGTTGTTACAAAAGTTGGGTATTCATCTTTTCTGATGGAGGCATAATACTCCATAGTGTATATGGACACACATTTTCCTTATCCATTCATCTGTTGAAGGGCATCTTGTTTTTTTCCAGTTTGGTGACCGTGGCCAATGCTGCTATAAACATTGGGGTACAGATGGCCCTTCTTTTCACAACATCTGTATCTTTGGGGTAAATACGCAGGAGTGCAATTGCAGGGTCATACAGAAGTTCTATTTTTAATTTCTCGACCATTCTCTTACACCGTACACAAAGATAAACTCAAAATGGATAAAAGACCTCAACGTGAGACAGGAATCCATCAGAATCCTAGAGGAGAACATAAGCAGTAATCTCTTCGATATCAGCCACAGCAAATTCTTTCAAGATATGTCTCCAAAGGCAAAGGAAACAAAAGCGAAAATAAACTTTTGGGACTTCATCAAAATCAAAAGCTTCTGCACAGCAAAGGAAACAGTCAGAAAAAGAGGCAACCCACGGAATGGGAGAAGATATTTGCAAATGACAGTACAGACAAAAGATTGATATCCAGGATCTATAATGAACTCCTCAAACTCAACACACACAAAACAGACAATCATATCAAAAAATGGGCAGAAGATATGAACCGACACTTCTCCAA
>NC_081575.1:41933535-41935063 GCF_022355385.1 Mustela nigripes
TCACCTTACACCAGTTAGAATGGCCAAGATTAACAAGACAGGAAACAACATGTGTTGGAGGGGATGTGGAGAAAGGGGAACCCTCTTACACTGTTGGTGGGAATGCAAATTGGTGCAGCCTCTTTGGAGAACAGTGTGGAAATTCCTCAAGAAATTAAAAATACTCCTAGACTTTTCATCATTGGGAGGGTTTTGGTTAAAACAGCTTTAATCTCCTTACTAGTTATAGGTCTGTTCAGATTTTCTATTTTTTTTTAATAATTCAGTCTTGATAAATTGTATCTTTCTAAACTGTATCAGTTTTTTCTAGATTATCCAATTTATTAATGTATAATTGTTCATAATGGTCTCATCTCATTCTTTTTGTTTCTGTTGAATCAGCTGTAGTATTTTCTCTTTCATTTCTAACTTTACTTAATTGAGAATACTATATGTTTTTCTTAGCCTACATAAAGTTGTCAATTTTGCTGATTAAAAGAAAAAAACTGTTAGGGGGCACCTAAATGGCTCAGCCATTGAATGTCTAGCTTTGACTCAGGTCATGATCCCAGGGTCCTTGGACTGAGCTCCACATCTGGCTCCTTGCTCAGTGGGAAGCCTGCTTTTTCCTCTCCCACTCCACCTGCTTGTGTTCTCTCTCTCACTGTGTCTCACTCTGTCAAATAAATAAATAAAATGTTAAAAAAGAAAACCTCTTAGTTTTGTTGCTTTTTTTTCCCTACTGTTTTTCTATTCTCTATTTCATTGATTTCTTCTCTAATCTTTGTAATTTCCTTTTTATTTCCTGTTAACCTGGCCTTAGATTGTACCTTTTCCAGTTCTTTAAGCTATTCAGGTAAGTTGTCTATTTGAAATCTTTTTTTTTTAATGTAAATATTTATGATGATAAACTTCCCTCAGTTCTGCTTTTGATGCACCCTATAAGTTTTAGTATGTTGTATCTTAACTTTTGTTTTTCTCAAGATATTCTCAAATTGCCCTTTTGATTTCCATTTTCATCCATTGGTTGTTTAAGAGTGTTATTTGACGTCCACATATTTGTGAAATTTCTAGTTTTTCTTCTGTAATTTGTTGCCAGTTTCATTCCATTATGGTCAGAAATGATACTTGGTATAATTTCAATCTTCTTACATCTGTTAACACTTGTTATGACTTAACATGTGATTTATCTTCATAAAATATTCTGCATATGTGTGCTTCAGAAATTGTGTATTCTGCTGATGTTGCATGGAATGTGCTGTATGTATCTATTAGGTATATATGTCTATAGTTTTGTTCAAGTCCTTTATTTCAGATCAACAGAAGTGTTGCTCTTCTGTCTGGATGTTCTATCCATTATTACTATTGTGTTCCTATCTATTTCTCCCTCTAGTTCTGTCAAAGATTGCTTTATATATCTGGATGTCCTGTTGTTTGGTGCACATATATTTATAGTTGTTTTATGTTCCTGGTGAATTGAGCCTTCTGTCAATATGTAATGTGTTTCTTTGTCTTTTGTGATAGCTCTTTTTTTTTTTTTTTTTTTTTT
>NC_081575.1:41935163-41974072 GCF_022355385.1 Mustela nigripes
TTTTTTTTTTTTTTTTTTTTACTTGAAGTCTATTTTGTCTGATATATATATGGCTAACCTCACATTCTTTCAGTTAACATTTGCATGGAAAATTTTTATCCATCCTTTTGCTTTGCACCTCTTTGTGTCCTTATACCTAAAATAAGTCTCATAAACAATGTGTAATTATTTCTTAGGTTTTGGATTTGTTTTGTTTTGTTTTTGGTTCTTATCTATTAAGCCACTCTATTGTTTTGATAAGAGGGTTTAATTCATTTGGATTTAAAGTAATTACTGATAGTATAGACCTAACTATTGCCATTTTATTAATTATTTTCTGTCTTGTAGTTTTTCTTTCCTCCCCCCTTTTTTTTCTTTTTTTGCTGCTGTATTCCTTTGTGTTTCATTTACTTTTGCAGTGACAATCTTTGATTTCTCTCTCTTCATTATTGTGTATCTCCTATAGGTATTTTCTTTGTGGTTACCATGGGGATGACAGAAAACATCTTGTAGTTATAACAATCTATATTGGCTAATAATAACTACAATTGCATATAAAAACTTACTCGCCTACCTTTGTAACTTTGTATTATTGATGTTACCAAACACATCCTTCTAAATTGTGATCCATTAACATATTTTATAGTCTTTTGTCTTTTAACTCCCATACCATAATTGAAATGATTTATACACTACCATTATAATATTATTCTGTATTTGTCTATTTAGTAACTTTATAAGTGCACTTTATATTTTCATAAGTTTTAATGCTGCCACCTACTGTGCTTTCCTTTTAACTTGAAAAACTTCCTTTACCATTTCTTATAAGGCAGGTCTAATGGTAATTACCTCCCTCAGGTTTTGTTTATCTGGGGAAGTACTTTTCCTTCGTTTTTTGAAAAGCAGTTTTGTTGAACCTAATATCTTTGGTTGGCAGTTTTGTTTTTGTTTTTTGTTTTTTCCTTTCAACTCTTTAAGTACATCATTCCATTCTCTTCTGACCTGAAGTGTTTCTGCTGAGAAATCCATTTATAGTCTCATGGGTGCTTCCTTGTATGCAATGAATCATTTTTCTCTTGTTGCTTTCAAATTCTTTCTCTGTTTTTGACTTTTGACAATTTGTTTATAGTGTATATTGGTGTGGACTTCTTTGTATTCATCCTAATTGAAATCTTTTGGGCTTTCTGAATCTGGATGTCCACCCCCATCCCCAGTTTTGAGGATTTTTCTCTCATAATTTCTTCCAATATATTTTCTGTCCCCTTTTCTCTTTTTTCCCCTTCTGAGACTCCTATAATGTGCATATTGGCCAACCTATTGGTATCCCCTAGGTCTCAGACTTTCTTCACTCTTTTTCATTTTTTTTCCCTTTTGCTCCTTTGACTAGATAATTTCAAATGAATATCCTGAGTTCACAGATTCTTTCTTTTGCTTGATCAAATTGGCTGTGAAACTTTTTAAATAATTTTTTTTCAATTCAGTTACTGTATTCTTCAGCTTGAAAATTTGGGTTGTTTTTCTTTTAATTGTCTACCCCTTTGTAGATACTTTCATTTTGCCCACAAATCATTTACCTGACCCCACTGAACATTTCCATGACTGTTATTTTTAATTTTTTTGTCTGGTAATTCACCTATCTCTATCTCTATAGAGTTGGTTTCTGGAGACTTATTTGTTTCTTCAGTTGGACCTTTTTTCCTATTACTTTGTGTGCCTTGAAACTTTGTGCTATTATCCATGCATTGGAAAACACAACCACCTCTCTCAGTCTTTACGGAAAGGCTTCATATAGGGTAACACATTCATTCATCAACCTAGCTAGAGATTCTTGGGTTCTCTCAAACCTTTTCTGCAGATGTATCTTATATAGGTTTTATAATTTTCCAATTAGGGAGGTTTGCTTTTTTCTTTTCCAAGGTCTTATAGTATTTGCTCCCACCAGTGTCTGCAATACTGCAGGTTCCCTTGTACTGCCTCAAAGTGCTGAGCTCTCTTGTTTTCTGTGGTCCCTAGATATCTCAGACATGCTGGCTCTGCATCAGCACTCTAACTCAGGAGACACAGAAAACAATCCATTTCACAGTTTCCCTGAAAGTCAGAACATTGGATGTATACCCCACTCTTCTGTTTTCCTTCCAAGGGAGAAGTTGCAAGATGGGCTTTTCCTACCATTTGCAAGATGTTCCAGCTTGGAGGAGGAGCTGATATGGTTAAAATACAATAGCTTTTCTTACCCTTTCAGTGCAACCGTTCTTGGCTTTGAGCTTGCTTGTGGTTCTGTGAATTCTTATCTGAATTTTGGAGTTCTTATAAAGGTTTTTTAAACTGTTTGTTTTTGTTAAGTAGTTGTTTCTGTAGAGAGACAAGATCTGGTGCTTCCTATTCTACCAGCCTATTGATGTTTCCTCTAATGTTGTTTATCTCAATCACCTCAGCTAAATTCCAATCTCCCTAGCACCATGTCTGTCCCTTAGTCATCTGTGTATCTCCACTGGACCTTACACACATTTGATTTTCAAGAAATGTCTTAGTGACTGGATGAGTCCTATCAACAATCTTAGTTAAGAATAAGAGGCTGTTCCTAAAACTTTCATTAAATAAGCATAGGCACTCCTCTTTACCAAATAAGCCAAAGCAGACTCTTATTTCCAGATTCTTTAAGAAAGGCCTACACATTATCCAAATCCTAATTTTCATGATTTAATATTGTAAAGATTTAAAAATTTTCCTTATGGTTCAAATTTCTACTCAATCCTCTTCCCTACCTCAACCAACTAAGGAAGCAGTTGTAGACAGAGATCAGAAGCAAAGACTGAGAAGAAAGAAGATAATTAGTTTGAGAACTAGGAGAGCAGAGAATTCTAAGGAAAAAAGGAGGTGTCTATTATACATTGATTTATGTGCCAGACAAGGTGTAGCAATTAACTTTTCGGTGGTGCCAAAGGGTGTAATGGTCTTGAAAAGAAAGAGGCAATACAGGAAGATGTAGAATTAGGTAATTATAAGAAGATATTTAAGTAACTAGAGGAGCTTTAACAGAATGGTGGGATTGAAGTCAGGTTTCAGTAAGATGAGAACTAAAGGAGGCATAGTAAAACAAATGGTCTACATAAACTTGTCAAACAACTGAGTTTGAATAGGAAAAAGAGAAATGAGATAGTGTACCTTGAAGAGAAAGCAGGATAAGGCAGTATTATTTTAAAGAAAGTATTTTAAAATATGTATATTCATTTAGAATGGGTGGGGGAGTTTACTGTATTTATTATGGGACAAAATTTGAAAATGCATTTGTAAGAGGGGGTAACTGAAGGTTAGGATAACATATGGGAAGGTGTAAACTAATAAATAAAAGTAGACAATTTAAATTTGGAAAGAGATAATTGTACCTCTTCTTCCTAGAATAGAGAAAAGGGGAAAAGAAAGAACAAAAATGAATATTTTGAAATAGAATGGAAGGAAACTGAAGCATTTTATATTGAATGGTCTTGGTCTGTTTCTTTTTTTTTTTAAGATTTTATTTATTTAAGAGAAAGATAGAGATTGAAAAAGAGAGAGAGAGCGCAGTGGTAGGAGCAGATGGAGAGGGACAAGCAGATGACTGATCACAGAACCCCACATGGGGCTGGACCCCATAACCCTGAAATCATGACCTGAGCTAAAATCAAGAGTCAGATGCTTAACTGACTGACCATCCACGTGCCCTTATTTATCTATTAGAGAAAAGAGAGAGGGAGAGAGAGAGAGAATCTCCATCAGACTCCCCTCTGATCGTGGAACCAAAGGCATGGCTTGATCCCATGCCCCAGAGACTATGACCTGAGCCAAAATCAAGAGTTGGACACTTAATTGTCTGAGCCCCCAGGCACCCCAGTCTAGGCTTGTTTCTTTAGCGACTTCAGATGTGACACCAGTTTCCAGATTTATAGAATTAAATAAGTTACACCAAGATTCCTTCTGCTGGAATAAAGGCCACTGAAGAGGAGTTGGAAGGCTGGTAAGAGTAGATTAAATACAAGTAAATGTTGCATATGAAGAAGACAAACGAAGGATGACTAATAGAATTATTCCATGACTAATAGAATTACATATACAGTCATAATGAAAGTGAAGTAGAAGGATTAAAAGACACAACAGTCTAGTGTACTGTTAGAACCATGAACCTGCCTTTCATAAATGAGAAGGTCCATTTTTACTGAGCTATTTTTACACATTATTTGAAAGAAAAATCTTTCTTTCTCTCATCTTCTGCAAATTTTGACCTGTCCCCACTGCTATTGCCACCTTATATGTTATTTTGCCTGTCGTCTTCAAGAATTCTTTGCACATCAGGGTGCCTGGCTGGCTCAGTTTGTTATGTTCTGCCTTTGGCTCAGGTCATGATCCCAGAGTCTTGGGATCTTGTCACACATCGAACTCCCTGTTCAGTGGAAGTCTGTTTCTCCCTCTCTCTTTCTGTCCCTCCACACTGCTCATGCATTCTTTCTCTCTCTCTCTCAAATAAATAAATAAAATCTTTAAATTAGATATATAAAAAATTTAAAAATAATTATTTTCCCATCAGAAGAATGTACAAACTAAAATCCTTGGAATCAACAAATAACACTAGAGAATAAACAAAAGCACAAAGTATCAATCTGCAGAGCTTAAGAGCTACTAGTTTAATATACTAAGTGGTCAGTCATGAGAACATCTGTTCCTAGGTTAATAAGCTAATTACAAGGCTGAGAAAGGAAGTAGCAAAACCGCTAGTGGTGAGTAGATAGACCATTCTTGCTGCACATTCCTATATATAAAAGCAGCGCCAACAGTAATTCTGAGGTGTCTAATAATGGTCGGGCTAATAATTATTTATTCATTACTGATACAGCAGATTCTTCACTAGTGTGTTCAGTTAAACTGCCTGTGGGTGTCACAAAGAAACTTAACCCCACACATGTCGGTGGTTAATAATGGCTCATCTTATTTTACAGTTTAAAGAAATTAATTAAATGGTGCCTGATATAAAAGCTTTGAGTCCTTGGAGAAGTATACTGCATAAATATGATCTATCACTATTAAAATTAACCTTTACTTTTCTGTGATTTTCCTATCCAGAATTAGCATAATTCTCTTCCTTTCCAAAGTATGTTCATTATCCCATAATTAAGGTAGGGGGTTTTCAAGTTGAGTCTTGACCAAAATTCCCTCTCCTCATTAAAAGGGTTTCATTCTACACATTCACAATCTTTTTTTCCTTTGCTGACTTATCATCACAATCAGCCTTGAGACACAAAATAGTAATCATCTCACCAAGTTAAAATGTTTTCAAATAGCTTAATTACACATAAATTAAAATAATCATTATAGCAATATGTGGACTCTCAACATATTTGCAACTAAGGAAATTAAACTATCTGAATTAGACCCTTAGTGGTCCATAGAGCCTATTCTTGAAAACAAGTATCTAAGGCACATGCACAATTTCGAAATAAAGAAGTTCCGCAACTAATGAATCATTGAACATTATAGCAAAAACTAATGATGTGTTATACATTGGCTAATTGAATTTAGATCTAAAAATTAAAAAAAAAAAGTTCCTGGTTTTATGCTGCATCTGTAAACAAAACCAAAGTGTACTTTTTGATATGATGCATACACTATTAATTCAATTTTCAAAATTCAGATATTGGCAAACACTATACTGTTTATATCAGAATATGAAGCACTAGGTGTTATATGCAAACAATGAATCATGGAACACTACATCAAAAACTAATGTATACTGTATGGTGACTAACATAACACAAACACACACACACACGCAAACTGGTCTTAGGTCAAGTTTGTCCTCTACTCTTTTTTAGGGAGGTTCCTTTCTCACATAAGAAGTCTTAAACTGCATTTAATTGCTAAATGTGTCCTCTCCATCACCCAAAGCTCCAGTTCTTTCCAATTTTCTTTTTCAGGGGCTTTGCCCATGATAATACTTTTCTCTTGTGAAAATCAAGTATCAACTCTTGTAGATCTAACGTCACTGCCTTTGATCCTTCACTATCCATTTGTTGCCTAATTTCTGATGGCTTTTTAGCCTTTGACTTTCTCGTCTTACTAGAAACTCAAGATTCGTGTGTTCTTTGACCTGACCTATTTGTTCACAACTTTGCTAACACGTCTGCAAGGTCTAAGTTTCTAAACTTCAGGTTGACTCTACCCTATCAGACCTGGTTTTCAAACATCTGAGATTTACCTCCAGATCTCTTGCCCGACCCCCTTTTTGTGTTGATCCTGATCTACTATTGTCAACCATAATAATACGAAGATATTTGGAGTAAAGGTGATAAGGGAAGTGGTATGATTTCTGGTGTTCTCTAAATTACAGCAAAACATGTGTCTATTAACAGGACCAGATATTTATGTATCACTCCTGATACCTCTAAGTAATTTGTGGAAAGAACTATTTCTAAGGGAACAAAAGGTCTTCCAAAGTTTAAGCCATATCTAAACAAACAGAGTGTAGAGAATAATTAAGGGAATTATCTAAATGATGCAAAGCTACCCTTTCTCCTCAATTATGAGAACACTTAAAGGTGGTTTATGTATAAACTAGCCAGATGATATTTATCTCACTTTTCTACAGGTATACCATAATATAAAATCCAATTTTATTTGTATAAAAAAACATAAGACATTTGAGTTGGAAGGGTCTAAATTGTTTTATCCCCCAGTTCATGCTGGATGTTTAAACATAGAACGTGTAGTTTTATTTTTTTCCCTCTTCAGATATTAAAAAAACATCTATTACCCAATGACTAAAATGGATTAGAAGACAGAACTGCTAAAAAGTACTATAAAGATGATGGCATTGATATCAATACAGAGCACATTGTTAGAGAATAACATCATTTGACATATGTTCCTAATAAATTCCAAAATCAGAGAGCTCCCTAATTTGTTTTTAGTTTTTAATCTGTCTTTCCCATCCTTGAATGACACATGAATTTCTTAATATTTCTTCAGATGCTGGAGTATATGCAGCTTTCTAACCATTTAAATGTACATCCCTCAAGAAACTTTTCTGTGTGGCCTTGCACTTCATAGCCAGTTTTCAGGTATGTCTGCAGCTTTTGCATTAGTTTGCCATTTGAAAAAGTGTTTTGCCCTAAGTTACAAATGTAAAAAAAAATCAAAATAATGTTCTCTTGCTCATTTTTATTTTTCCACTGAATCAATTCTCACTCAATACCCTTTTAACTTATTCATATAGAACCACTCACTTTCTGTCTAAAAATATATTTTTTATAAAAAGGGAACATAAGTAAAATCCTAGTGCAAGAAGACTGAGTAAAAAGTAGTATTAACATTAATGTGTATTTTGCGTAAATGTTAAGAATGCCAGCTTAGGCCTCACTACTTATGAAGTGCTTACTAGCTTTGGTAACTTAGATGACTTCTCTGAGGCCAATCTCCTCATTTAAAAAATGGAGCATAAGAAATAACACAGAGGACATTAGGAGAAGGAAAGGAAAAGTAAATTGGGGGAACTCGGAGGGGGAGAAGAACTATGAGAGACCATGGACTCTGAGAAACAAACTGAGGGTTTTGGAGTGGAGGGGGGTGATGGGTTAGGTGAACCTGGTGGTGGGCATTAAGGAGGGCATGTCTTGCATGGAGCACTGGGTGTGGTGCATAAACAATGAATCTTGGAGCACTGAAAAAAAATAAAACAAAATTTAAAAAATAATAAAAGAAATAAAAAGAAGACCATAGACATTTCTTCAATGAAGACATACAAATGGCAAATAAGCACACAAAAAAATGTTTAGTATCATTAGCCATTAGGGAAATGCAAACCAAAACCACAATGAGATACCACTACATACCCATTAAGATAAATACTATTTTTTTTAAAAAGTGGAAAACAGCAACTGTTGGCAAGGATGTGAAGTGAATGGAAGTTTGTGCATTTCTTCTGGGAATGTAAAATGGTGCAATTGCTTTAGTAAAAGATCTGGCAGTTCATCAAAAGATTAAATATAGAGTGACCATATAGCCCAACAATTCTACACTCTCTATATATCCTAAAGTGATAACATATGTTCACACAAAAATTTATACACTAATGTGTGTAGCAGCATTATATATAATAACACCCAAAATGTACTTCAACTGATGGATAGATAAATAAAATGTGATATAACCATAAATAGAATATTATTTGGCAATAAAAAGGGATGAAGTTTTAATACAAGCTATATATTTGAATCTTGAGAACAATATTCTAAGTGTGAGAAGCCAATCACAAAAGAACACATGTTGTATGATTTCATTTATATGAACTGTCCAGAATAGGCAAATCTATAGACACAGAAAACTGATTAGTGATTGCCTGGACCCATAGGTGTGGGTGGCGGTGGAGGACTGGGAAATAACTGCTAATGGGTATGAAGTTTCTTTCGGGGATGCTGCAACATTCCATTGTGATGCTTGCATGACCCTGTGAATGTATTAGAAATCATTAAAATGTATGATATAAGTAGGTCAGTTGTATAGTATATGAATAATACCTTAAGAATGCTTTTTTAAAAGTGGGACAAATAGCTTCCTTTATCTCAAAGAATTATTGGAAAAAGTAAATGAAATAATGCAATAAAATATTTAGTACAATGTCTAGCATCTTTCAAGCAATCAATAAATGATAATTTTACTACTACTATTAGCAATAATAACTACTACTAGTAGTAGTATTGGAGCCATTATTAAATAATATCATCAGTATTATAATATAGTAGTACTGCTATTATTAAATGATACTAAATGTTATTATAACAATTATTACTAGAAGTATATATATTATTGATACTAAATATTATTATAATAATATTAGTTGTAGAGCTATTGCTAAATAACTATTATTTTATGTAGTTAAATACATAATATAGTTATTATTATTAAATTGTATTAGAGTGATAGTTTTTTGGAGGATCTAATATGAGGCCTAGGTATTTTTTTTTTTTTACACAATGGTCCTACTTAATTAATTTATTTTTATTTTATTTTTCAAAATTTATTAAATTTAATTAACATACAATGTATTATTAGTTTCAGAGGTAGAGTTTAGTGATTCCTCAGTCTTATATAACACCCAGTACTCATTACACCGTGTGTCCTCCTTAAAGTCCATCACCCAGTTGCCCCATTCCCCCACTCCTACTCCCCTGAGGCCTAGATAATCTTACCACACTTGGTATTCTGTAATAAAAATAACACAACTTTGGAGTCAAACAAATCAGATCAAAGTTTCATTTCTGCCACTTACTAAATATGTAGCCTCAATAAAGTTATTTTATCTGTCTGAATCTGAGTTTCCTCATCTGCAAAATATTTCAACAATACCAACTACTACTTTGGGGTCTTATGAGGAATAAATAAAACAGTATATGCAGTAATGCATATTGCAGTGCCTAGTACATAGTGAATTTTCAAATAATTTTGTTACCATATTTATAAAATCACAATATTGGCATTAATAAAGTGTGATGAAATACTTTCAAGCTTATATTAAATCTCAATGGGACATAAACTTTGACAATGTCCCCCAAATATCAATATATGCAAGCGGTCTGGTCAATAATCATGTTATTCCTAAAATGTTCATAGACAACTTATCACATTACAGACAAATCTTTAGTAAACTATTAAATTTTTCTTTTTGATTTTAAAAAAATTTTTATCCCTAAATGTCTCAGAATAAGTACAACTATGTTATAGAAACTGAGACAAAATAAGTAAACCTGTTTCAGTCTCAAGTGCTAATATGGCAGCCAACTTGTAGGGAAAAGGTTTAGCCCAGGTTTTTCAAAGTTTTAAATAATTGTAAATTTTCATTGTTGTACATTCTGGGTAATATAATTGTTTTCAGTTCGGGGTGGCCCATGCTAAGCTCATGCATGTTATCTAGCAAAAAATAAAATTAAAAAAATCTTCAGGAAATAACTCATTAACCCTGGAATGCCTACAAGGGAGAATAAATGCTGCCATGAACCAGCTACAACTATGGGGCCAAGAAAGCTGAGTAAAATTGCTTCCCAAAGTCTTCACTTACTCTAGAGCAAATGAAGATTTTCAAGGAGTTATCTGAAGCTAAAGTGTAGGAGGAGTACACAAAAATACAAAATGTACAAAAAAGAATAAAAAAACACAGAGAATTCAAAGAAATCTCTTGGTACCACCATTATATCCACAATACATATACCAAATCATTACTCAAGCTAATGAAATTATCATGTATTATTATTTATATTGATAGTTATTCTGGCTTGACATTTTCACTCAATTGGTTGGTGACTTGCTTTGGATTGTTTGTTCTATGATAACGTTAGAAAGAGTTGACTAATTTTGCTAAACTGAAGAGATGCAAGGGTATCATAAGTTTCCATTTTTAGGGGCACATGTGTGGCTCAGTAAGTTAAGAATCTGCCTTCAGCTCAGGTCATGATCCTAAGGTCCCAGGATCCAGCCATACATATGGCTCCCTGTTCAATAGGAAGTCTGCTCCTCCCTCTCCTTCTGCTCCTTCCCCCATGTTTTCTTTCTGTCACTGTCTCTCAAATAAATAAATAAAATCTTCAAAAAAAAGTTTCCATTCTCAACATTGCCATATTGAAGCATATGATGGATAATTTATTATTTTAAAAGGTTATATCTTTTGTAATTTTTAATTATTTTCATGTAAATTTAGTACTTGTGTTAAGGTTACAAAGATACAACATTATATTGGCTAAAAAAAGTGTAGAGCTGTTAATTTATGAGGTCTTCCCACAAAAATAGTCACTCTCCCTTTTCCCATCTCTGTTTTGGCAGTTATCATATTGCACTATAATTCTGCTTCCACATCTCTTTTCCCCAGTAGACTGAGAATACCTGAAGATCAAGTACCTCATTTTATTCACCTCTATATCCCCAGGATCTAACACTGTATTTGACATGTTAAGAACACAAAAATTGTTTCTATGTAAATAAAGTTTTAAAAAGACAGATTTGGTTAAACAGCTCATTTCCTATTTCAAGGCTTCAATTAGTTACTTATTTTTGCTTTGTAGTCTTGAGTACTGCATTAAATATTATATTTTGCTTTATTCCTTCATAGAGGCTTTTACAGTAGTCTCTTAGAACTAATACAATTTTCAGTAGAAACTGATATGCTGCTGAAATCAATTTCTGATGAAGATTAACATTCCTTTACATACAGAGAAAGTTTGAACCAGTAGCACATAACACAGTCATTAAATAGGAATTTGAATAGCCTGTAATAGTAAGATAAATTCTGAATGAGAATAGAAGAGAATCTTCAATACCGGATCAGATTTATCTAGAGATGACTTTTTTTTTTTTTTTTAAACACCTGCGGTATTCAATTAGCTTGGACTGTCCCACTGGTCTGGGTTTTTCTGATATGCTTTAAGCTCCCAAAACTTCTTTTTGACTCTTCGACATAAAATGAGAAAGCAAACAGTGTTCATATTTCTTTCTGCATAACACTGGTTTATTTTAAGTCTTAGGATATTTTAAAAAATTATCATCATCAATGAGAAGAACAGGTTACATTTCTAAATTTATCTTCAATTGAAATTAGATGTCAAAAAAAAAAAAGAAATTTGATGTCAGATCTCAAATCTTTTCATGCACATTTATTCATGGCTTTCCAAAGCTTCTAGGAGCCTGTTAATTCATAAAGCATGCCTTTAAGTTCTATAATAAAACAAAAAAAAAAGCCCAAAAAACAGTATCCAAAGAAGGGTCTACCTAGCATCAATACATTCCAAATAGGACACATGTTGTTATGATATTTCAATACTTTGATATTAAAGTGTAATATGAATTAATACACTGTAATACAGTGCTATTTTTTCCTAGAAAATTTGAAAATATTTTTACTTTCAACTGCCAAAAAAAGACAACGCTGATATAGTAAAAGTTTATTTATCAAATTCAAACAAAATTTACCTTCACAGTAAGAAAATAGAAGAAAATAGGACCAAATAGGACTTTTTGTGTATTTTGTACATTGCTTTTGTCTGTATATGTCATATATTACTAGAGGCAGCTGTAGCACAATAGGCTTGCTTTGTGAAAGCAATAGTTTTATATTACTTTGTTAAGAATGTGTTTATCATTTCAAAATATATGGTTATTTGGTTAAGATTAATCTTCTTTCAGTATTACAATCTGAATACAATTTAACAACAACCAAACTATCATCACTATGTCAGCAAAAAGTATGTAAATTTCTACAACAGTGTGGATGACTAATGGATTACACTACAGAAAAGAGAAAGTCAAGATGTTTATTTTCCTCTAGAGGTACAACAAAATATCTGCCATGATGCCAATCATGCACAAAAGAATATTCATTTCTACTGAAAAATTTTATTTACTAGATTGTCTTTACAAGTATGCAGAAATGAGAACTTAGTATAACCCTCAACAAACACATAAATAATTATTCCAGACCACGTTTTCTAAAACTATCTTAGAGCTAATACTCAAGTATTTCCCACAATATTTCTCATTTTGCATAAAATAACTGCATGGGATTCTTGTCCATAGGGAAAATGGAATTTACAATGTTTTTTTTTTTAAATGTTTGTTTTAGGTAACTATTGTTATTTAAAAAACTACCTTAGCAGCTAATGACAATAATTTTATTTTGCTCATTATTTTTGGGCTTAGAAATATGAGAACAGTTTACCTTAATGGTTTGTCCCTGAACTACATGGCATAAGCCAGGGTAGCTGGACCCACTTCCTACATGGCTTCTTCACTTACCAGCCTTGAAGCTCATTGGCCTCTTCTTCTTCAAATGGTGCCCCATCCTCTAGCGCTTCTCCATGTGGCTTGAGCTTCTCATAGCATAGTAGTTTCAGAGAAGACAAAGAGACCTGAAGAGAAGCTGCAAGGCTTCCTTTGATCCAGTCTCCAGAATTCTAGAATACCACTTCTACCATACTCTATTGATCAATCATGTCCCTAAGGCCATCTTGAATTCAAGGGGAAGGGGATGATAAACTATGTTTAGGTGGTAAGATAGCAAAAAATCTGTGGCCAAATTGAATAGAATGCTATGTCAAATTTAAGGTACGGAGATTTGGGAAACTTGAACTTGGTAATGTGTTTAGCCATTTGAATTGGATTGTTCTTTGGTACTTTTGCTTTTTGTTCTAATCTGAGGATGTCTAGAGCTGAATTTTCCGAATGAACTTTAAAAAAAAAATGAAGAGGGGCACCTGAGTGGCTGAGTGGGTTAAGCCTCTGCCTTCCGCTCAGTCATGTTTCCAGGGTCCTGGGATCAAGCCTGCATCGGGCTCTCTGCTCAGCAGGGAGTCTGCGTCCCCTCTCTCTTTCTGCCTGCCTCTCTGCTTACTTGTGATCTCTGTCTCTGTCAAATAAATAAATAAAATCTTTAAAAATGAAGAAAAATAATTTCCAAAAGTTTTCATGATCTTACTGGATTCTGAAAGTTTTTCAGATATAAATAGGGACATCCAATCACTCCAATTATTTTTCTCTCTTTTTTGCACTTGTAGTTTCTAAACTTTCTGACTGCAGAACTCCCACTGACACTGAGGAGCTCTCTGATGTTTATAGTGCTCCTAACACCACCTTACTATGAGACATAAGTCTAAGTTACAAAATGACACTCAGGTGTGAATAAATGATGCTAGATAAATATGTAGAAAAGTTAAAATCACCTAAAATTAACCAGTTTTATGCTCTTTCAAATGTCAAAGATCTGGTTTAGCTGATTTGGTTTTCTTTTGCCTCAATTACACAGTTGCTTTAGCATTTTAGAGAAATGCTAAGGATGAAAAATGGGCAGGTCTTCATCTTTCTGTCAAAAAAGTTGCCTCCAAACTCTGTCACAAACTAAAAACTGAAAAGTTCAGCCTTGCACTTAATGCAAATTGAAAGCAAATCACTTTAGTGATTTTACAGGGTGATGGTGGTGGGCTATTTTGGCACATATACCTATGTTGAAATATACATTTCCCATTTATACCAAGCATACATCTTAGAGATGTCCTAAATAGCATATATAATTGCTGTACCCAGTGAATCTGTGTGAAATATACCTCCTACAGTGGTCTCTCTCCTTGCTTTAGACCAGTACTCCTCTAACATTTTTGTTAAGGCTTGACTAATAGCAGAGGTGAATGAAGAAGTATCTCACTGATGGGCCACAAACACAAAATTTGAGGTAGTTGTGTAAAATATAAAAACTTATCCACTTGAACCTTCATGAAAACTAATGATATAAGACCATCTTTTGGTTCATGTAATCCCTGGCAAAATACAGAGTTCGACTTGAGGTATTTTCATCCCAGTATTGATGGAAAGATGTAGGCAAAAATTACTGAGGGTATGTGTCTGCACATCTAGATTTGGCTATTACAAAATGTAATGACTCTACGAAATAATAGAAGTGGTGGCAGGGGGATAACCATACCCTAATACATCAACATTAGCTACAAAATATTCACTATTTCCACAATCCATTACTAACATGTTTCCTTTCTTTTGTTTGTTTATTTTAAAATACTTAACTTTGGTACCTACACTGGTGGGCTACATTACCTACAATGTGCTATATTTCCTTTTGGAAAAATAAACAAATTCTTAGGAATGTAATTTTCTCTCATCTATTCTCAAGGTAGAAATAAGCCTCTAACAGTCCAAATTGTATTGGAAAGATCAAAAGTTGAGTAAAACATCTTCCAAAGTAGGTGCAATATTGGGGCAATTCGTCTTCCTTGGCTGTACAATTGGTAGGTACTACTACTGTCACAGATTTCAATAAAACATATACCCAAAATAAACCTAATGCATTTCTGGCAGATTTGCTCAATTCTCTTGCTTCAAACTGAAGAAATTCTGAGAATTGAAGAATAGAATGAAACCCAAGGTAGATAAAAGCTCACAAATATTGAAGTACATGGTTTAGAGTAAAGGCCATGTGTGGAAGAGATACTAACAGTCTCCTGAATCTCAAGCTCACAGTTCTTGAAACACACTGATTACGGGTACAGACTCAAAAGGAAGGCTCAACACCTTGTGTCCTTATTTGAGTCTGTAAAAAACATTAGCACCAATAAATCATCTTGTTACTTTTACCAACACTCTATGATTCATAAATATTCAGGGTCTCAACCTAAATACAAGTTTTAAACAGCCCTGGATTGTGCCATTGGGAATAAAATTATCACATCATTTTGAGGATTGTACTGAGGGGTTCTTTTATTTTAAAAAGTGCTGTTCTCCAGGAGTTAATGTTCACTAAATGAAAATTTTTGGCTGACAAACATGAAAAGTCTTTTGAACCAATCACCAATGCATGACATCTATGTCTCTATCAATCACAGAATTAAAAAGCTCTGTTCTATAGCACACTTAATACCTAGTGTAACCAATTAGTATTACAATTCCCTGATGCAATACAAACACATTTCCTTTAACTGCTATTGCACTGAACCCAAGGCTTATAAATGAGCAGACACAAATTGATTTGCATGTAATAACAGTGGCAATAAACCTTCCCTGGTTCATGCAATCTTCCCCCATCTGTTAGCAGAGAACAAGTCTAGGATCTATTATTCCCAGAAGGGGACTTACCCAGCTGGACATCTATAACACTTGGCTTATTCTCCATGGGGAACAATGGCTTGGGAGGTTTGTCTGTGAGTAAAGCTGGAAGAGAAAGTGAAAGAAAGTAATGGGAAAATTGAGATAAATTACAGGATAAGAAAGATTCTATCACGGATGATATTTAATGTTGGTAGATTTGATGGTGTGTAAACATTTATTAGACAGTGTTCTTACTTGAGTTGTTACTCTATCCACACAATATCCATTTTCCAGCATATTTAGAGCACCATTGATTCACTGTAAATAGGCCATTTCAACAGCTACACTTTCAAACAAGTTCAAACAAATGGACTACTTTGAATAATTTTATAAGCTTGTAAGTATAAAGAAATATAGATTTTTTATTTAATTCTTTTTCAGTGATCCAAAATTCATTTTTTATGCACCACATCCAATGCTACATGCAATATGTGCTGTCCTTAATACCCACCACCAGGCTCACCCAACTTCCCACCCTCTTCCCCTCCCAAATCCTCAGTTTGTTTATCAGAATCTACAGTCTCTCATGGTTTGTCTCCCCATCTGATTGCCCCCAATTCACTTCTCCTCTCCTTCTCCCAATGTCCTCCATGTTTTTCCTTATGCTCCATAAGTAAGTGAAACCATATGTTACTTGACTCTCTCTGCTTGACTTATTTCAGTCAGCATAATCTCTTCAAGTATAATCAGATAAATATTAAATCTCCATATGTACTTTATGGTACCAAATATTAATAAAATACAACCCTAATAGACATGTCTGGTGAATTGAACCTTCTACACCTCTGAATCTTGCCCAATTCCCCACTCAGTCTCTGAAACAATATAACACTGATACATCATTAGGATAACAATTAAAAATATTGATTGAACATCTTTTGTCCACCAAGTCCTGTGCTAAGGGAAAAGGAAGTAAAGTCTTCATATTTACCCTAGGTTATAATCTAGGACTATGAACCAAAGTTAGCCCATCAAAATAAACAGATAATAGAACAAAGACTACCATCTAGTGAAAAAGTGTAGCATTTGAGTCATAAGACTATATGTGGTAAAGGAATGAGGAAAGGCAAGGTCAATATTGGCTGGCAGAGTTGGGGAAAGTTTTCTGAAGGAAATGGGTCTTCACATAAACCTTAAAGAATGAGAAAGATTTGGAAAGGTAGAGAGTAAGGAAGAAGAAATGAAGGAAAGGAAACACAAACCAAGGAAGAGAGGTAGAACTTAGAACATGAAGTGACTAGAAGAAAATGATCTGGTGAGAAGGAGCTGGGTGGGGTAGGGTAAAGAGCAAGTTGCTCATGATGTAGAATAATTAGAAATGAAAAAAGATAGGATGGAACTTAATTCTGGCGGATCCTGAGAAATATGCAGAGGAATTTGGACATGATGTAGTAACTATAAGAACATTGTAGATTCTTGGAACTATAGCAACAAAAGACTCAAGGGAAGTACTATCTAAAGATGACTGGCTTCCTATATAGGATGGGTTGGAGGAGAACAAAAACAGCTTACAGTATGCAGTAATAACACAGTAGTGCTGGGCGAGGGTGATAAGGGATGAAAAGTCATTAATGGTGGAGTCTGGGAAAATTTTTAAAAAGGCAAATTTGAGAGGCACCTGGAAGAAAGAAATGAGAGCACTTGGCACAAAGATACAAAATGGTTTATGACAACCCTTGTATCAATCTTTATTTATGTCCTGAATTCTTTTAAACTATTCCCATATTTATGTCTTCTTTCAACTGTCCAACTGGACTCTTACCTATTAAAGGGATACATTTTATATGTCTTTGTAATTCACAGGAGACATAGAATAGAGCTGGGCATATAAGAGATCATTAAAGCATGATTAATCGGCTGGCATAGGAATTCTGTGCTGATATGAGAAAAGTTCATCTCATATTTATAAGGCTATTTAGAAAAGAAAAAGAAACATAAGCTTATCAGATGACAGATAAGATAAGGGAATATATAAATTTGTTGAGATGCCCAAAATAGTTGTTGATAATAAACATACATACTTAGAAATTCATTCAAAAAAGAGCTCTATGTTACATCAGCTTTATCTTTCTGATATACAAATTGCTTGAAATGAGAAAATTTTAGTGAATTTTTCTTATTTTTCCAACTAATTTTTACTGATGGAATACAGCACATCTTGTCCTTATTGAATCAAATATATTTCTTCTAACTTGGCACAAAAATAGACACATGGGTCAATAGAACAGAATAGAAAACCCAGAAATAAGCCCACATCTATATCATCAATTAACCTTTAATAAAGCAGGAAAGACTATCCAATGCGAAAAAGAAAGACTTAACACATGGTGTGGGGAAAACTGGACAGCAACATGCAAAAGAATGAAAACCAGACTTTATTACCCTGTACAAAAAATTAAATTTAAAATGGATGAAAGACTTAAATGTGAAACAGGAAACCATCAAAATCCTAGAGGAGAACACAGGTAGTAACCTTTGTGATATCAGCCAAAGTAACTTCTTACTAGATATGTATCCCAAGGCAAGGGATTTCATCAAAATAAAAAGCTTCTGTGTAGCAAAGGAAATAATCAAAAAAGCTAAAAGGCAGTCTCCAGAATAGGAGAAAATATTTATAAATGACAGATCTGATAAAGGGTTAGTATCCAAAATATATAAAGAACTTAAAAAACTCAACACCCCAAAAAACCCAAATAATCTAATTAAAAATGGGCAGAAGACATAAGTAGACAATTTTCCAAAGCAGACATCCAAATGACCAACAGACACATGAAAAGGTGCTCAACATCACTCATCATCACAGAAATACAAATCAAAACTGTAATGATATATCACCTCACAGCTGTCAGAATGGCTAAAATCAACAATACAAGAAACAACAGGAGCTGGCAAGGATGTGGAAAAAAGCGGAACTCTCTTGCACTGTTGGTGGGAATGCAAATTGGTGCAGCCACTCTGGAAAACAGTATGGAGGCTCCTCAAAAAGTTAAAAATGAAAAAACCTGGGGCACCTGGTTGGCTCACTCAGGGAAGCAGGTGACTTTTGATCTTGGGGTCAAGGATTTGAGCCCCACACTTGATGTAGAAATTACTTAAAGAAATAAATAAACTTAAGAAGCAAAAATACTACCTTACGATCCAGCAATTGCACTACTGGGTGGTTACCCAAAACATACAAAAATACTAATTCAAAGGGATACATATACCCTAGTGTTTACCCCAGCATTATCTACAATAGCCAAACTATGGAAACAGCCCGAGTGTCCATCAACTGATGAATGAATATGTGCCTGTGTGTGTGTGCACACAAATATTACTCAGCCATAAAAAAGATTGAAATCATGGCATTTGCAATAACATGGATGGAGCTAGAGAGTATTATGCTAAGCAAAACGAATCAGTTGGAGAAAGACAAATACCATATGATTTCACTCATGTGGAATTTAAGAAACAAAACAAATGAACAAAGAGGGAAAAAAGAGAGAGGGAGGAAAACTAAGAAACAGACTCTTAACTATAGAGAACAAACTGATGGCTACCAGAAGGGAGGCGGGTGTGGGGATGGGTGAAATAGATGGTGGGGATTAAGGAATGCACTTGTTGCTATGAGCTGATTTGAGCATGTGGACAAACACACAAATATAATATCTATAGTTTTCATTCCTTAAATATTTCAGTTATCCTTAACAATCTGATATTAAAATATTATTTGAAACATAAAGGATATACTTAAAACAAAATTTAAATATTTGAATTTAAAATCCAGTCATAGCAGGTATTTGATTTTGTTGTTGTTTGCTACTGTTTGTAATAGCAAAATATTGAAAACAACCAAAATATCCATCCATAAGATAGTATTAAATAATATGGTGCTTTCATATAATAATATATTATGATGCAGATGTTTAAAATAATTAGATAAATCTGTACATCTGTTATATGAAGACCTCTAAGATATACTGTTCAACAGTGTGCACAGCATACTATCTTTTGTGTAAAAAGAAAGCTATATGTGTGTGCTATGTACCCATCTGTATGCACATATAAAAATGTTTAAATACAGAATATTTCTGAATGGATACATGTAAAACTGGTAACAATGATATCCTCTGAAGAAAGGAACTGGGTGGCTGAAGAATGGTAGAGAGGGTAAGGAGAATATGGTCAGGGAGAGGAAAATTTAATTTTCACTATACACTTTTTCTACATTTTGAACAACATGCATGTATTGTGTATTCAAACATTAATAAAATTAAAATTAGCATCTAGCCACCTACAATTTATTAAAAATAATTTTTATTTCTTTGTAGAATTATTCTCAATTTGCTTTACACATCTCTTCCTGTCGCTTTCCCTGCTTGTACTCTCTCTCTGCCAAATAAATAAAATCTTAAAAAATATATTCCATGCTCAAAGATGAATAGCTTCTTTAAATTTTTATTTATTTATTTTTAAAAATTTCTTGTCAGTGTTCCAGAATTCATTGTTTATGCACCACACCCAGTGCCACATGCAATACATGCCCTCCTTAATACCCACCAACAGGCTCACCCAAACTCCTACCCCCCTCCCCTCCAAAACCCTGTTTGTTTCTCAGAGTCCACAGTCTCTCATGGTTCATCTCCCCCTCCAATTTCCCCCAACTCACTTCTCTCCATCTCCCCATGTCCACCGTGTAATTCCTTATGCTCCACAAATAAATGAAACCATATGATACTTGACTCTCTCTGCTTGACTTATTTCACTCAGCATAATCTCTTCCAGGCCTGTCCATGTTGATACAAAAGTTGGGTATTCATCCTTTCTGATGGAGGCACAAGACTCCATAGTATATATGGACCATTTCTTCTTTATCCATTCATCCATTATAGGGCATCTTGGTTCTTTCCACAGTTTGGCGACTGTGGCCATTGTGGCTATGAACATTGGGGTACAGATGGTCCTTCTTTTCACTACATCTGTATTCAAAGATGAATATCTTGTTCAATCCTTATCAGGATATGAATTTGGAGTCATTGTTGTCCCTCATCCTTACCTCCTTCTATGGACTATGGATATGTTTAGCCTGAATTCATTATTGTTAAGTGTCAATTACTGATAATAAATGTCAATTTATTAATAGAAATGATAATTTTAAATGCCTTACATTTATAGGCGGTCCATAATTTTCAAAAAGTGTTTTCAGACACATTAGCTCATGTGATCTACACAACGACCTTGGAAATTAAGGAAGACAGCTAGCTACAATTATGGCCAATTTAGAGATGAAGCTAAACGAAGTTTACATTGTCTCATTTGGTGCCCCCTTGTGACCAAAAGCCCCCATTTACAGAACAGCAAGGAAGGCACTGAAGTTGTAGGCAGAAGACAGGTACAAATGCTCAATACTGAATCAATGGTTTTAGCCTCTTTGACTACACACTAACCCAAAGTTCCTAGGCCAGTGGGAGTGGCTCGGTGGCAAACAGTCAACAGAGACATGATTCCTGTAGGACATTCCACACACATACATTTTTTCCCTAAACCCATGAATGAAAGGGGATGAATTTACACTTACCCTAACACATCCCAGTGGGATATATGGGTGTGGAGCCTCATTAAATTCTAATATCGTGTCTAGGACTGGGAATTGCCAAGAAGTGCGGGACATTTATGATATAAAATAGCAACTGCAGCAGTTCATCTGGATCCTGACCACCAGCTCAGAGACAAATCTATCAGCACCCAGTGTAATTACAGCATTTGCAGATTAGCTAGAGAAGCTGCCATGGACAGACAAGTTCATTTCTTTATTCTCTTTAAAAATATCATTTGAAATTCAGTTACTATTTGAGAAATGAAAGGGGAGAACTGTCAATACCCAGGCCCCTAATCCAGAGTGAATATTTACAAATTTATTAGAAAACTTATCCAGGACCTCTACAGGGACTAATTTGGGGTCTGTGTTAGTCTTTGAATTTGCTGCTCAAGCTTCAAGTTTTGATTGAAACAAGGAGAGCAAGCAATGCAGTTTGGTACTAATATTTCACTCCATAATTCCTCCCCTGCATTTCCCTCCGTAGCTGCTTATGTTTAATTATCCTTAAATGTAATTGCTCTACCGAGTATACCATGACAGTAGTCTTAATGTATTAATGAAACTATTACTGTTTCTGCCTGCTTCTTCATAGAGCTAAGTTTTATGCATTTGACATTAACTTTCCTGAGGAGAATTAGCTCTCTTTTTTCTATTATAAGTAAAGTTTGTGTATACATGTACAAATTAATTGGTTTGACTGAAATGATCAGACAATTTCAATGAACACAGTATAAAATATCAATAGAATTAGTTTTTTGATTGTGTAAATCAGTTTAGTTGATTATATAGACTAAGTGCTACATACTGTTATAAGTTTCATTGTCCTCTTTTATTGTTAAATTGTTTGTTTAAATAGACTTGCCAGAGAACCAAGTGGGAGGAAGTAGTACAACTATATGCAAAGGACACTAAATGTATGAACACACTAGGATCATAAAGTAACTCATTAGTTTCTATGAATGAAGCCATTATGGAATGTGTATGTTAAGGTTAATGAAATGGATCCCTCCAAATCCATTCAACACACCAACACTGAAATGACATTCTAAAATCACTATTTTTATCAGAATATTTAACCACTGAAGAATCTACCAATGTTTCCTATATTTACAGAGGATAAAATCTGAAACTGTCAGCTGGGACTACAAAGAAAGCCAAGTATAGGTTTTTAAAAAACCTTCCTGCCTTTTTACCCCTCTTCTACTTTATCAATGCGAGATTCAAATTACTTTCCTCATTTGTCCCTTAACACATTGCATTAATTTCCAACTCTGCATCTTGGCTTAAACACTTTCCCTAAGCTTGAAAACAAATAACAGTTCCCATAATTATCATTAATTTGGCATCTACCCTGTGTTGAGCTTTGTTCTAAGGCATTTACTACATTTTACAAATAACTTTCCTAGAGTCAAGCAGCTTTGGACTGTAAAGCAGAGATCTCAAGTGAGTTTTATCTGATTTCACCATGGCCACAATGCTTCTCTAAGAACTTTACCTTGAGGAGCACCTGGGTGGCTCAGTGGGTTAAGCCTCTGCTCAGGTCATGATCCCAGGGATCATGGGATGGAGGCCCGCAACGTGCTCTCTGCTCAATGGGGAGCTTGCTTCCCCTCCTCTCTCTCTGCCTGCCTCTCTGCCTACTTATGATCTCTCTTCCTCTGTCAAATAAATAAATAAATAATCTGAAAAAAAAAAGAACTTTACCTTGGTTTTTGCCATCCCAAGTCTTATCCAACCTCTAAAATCTAGTCCTCAATTTTCCAGAAAATCTCCCTGAAAAAAAGCCCAAGGTAACCTTTACTATCTCTGGTTTGACAGAAAATGGAATACTAAAGCATTTACTATTTTTTTGAACCACTTATTTGGTTCATAGCATACAACACTTCGACTACAAATTAAACTTCACTTTACATGGGTATGTCTAATCTCCCTAACTAGATTTTTATGCTCCTGGAAGACAAGTATAACTCAGAAATTAAGATAGTGTCTACATTTTGGAACAAATACTCACAACCTCAAAATTAATTTTCATATGATATTCTTTCTCTAAAGTCAGATGCTTTCCATAGTATCCTTGGGTTGCAAAGAACGGAAACACATTTTTGCAAATTTAAGCAAAAAGGGAATTTATCAGAAGGATATCTCAAGGATGGACAGTATGTCTGAGGAACTAAGTTTAGAGAGAAAAGCAACCAGACCAGGTCTAGATGTATAAGCAAAAAAGACTACACAACGATCTCTTCTTGACCCCATCAACAAATTGAATTTATACCAACGTTTTGTGTTTCTTTTTGTTTTGCATTATTATATCTTGCTATTTGTCGTTGTGTCATTTTGATTAAGATTCAAAATTCCAGGAAAGAGAGGTTGAATGCACAATTTTTAAAAACTCCTTTATTTATTTCAGCCATCTCCTACCCCACACCCTTCTGGCAATCACCAGTTTGTTCTCTGTATATAAGAGTTTGTTAAGTTTTTTAGATTCCATATATGAATGAAATCATATATATGTCTTTGACTTATTTCACTTAGTATAATACCTTCTAGTTTCAGCGATGTTGTCACAAATGACAAGATCTCATTTGTTTTTATGCCTGAGGAATATTCCACTTATATATATAGATAGATAGATATCTACCTACCACATCTTTATCCATTCACATATCAATAGATACCTGGGTTGCATCCATATCTTTGCTATTATAAATAACGTTGTAAAAAACTTAAGGATGCATATATCTTTTCTAATTTGTGTTTTTGTTTTCTTTGCATAAATACCCAGTAGTGGAATTATTAGACAATATGGTATTTCTATTTTTAATTTTTTGAGAAAACTTCATATTGATTTCCAGTGGTTTCACTGATTTACATTCTCACCAATAGTGTACAAGGGTTACCTTTTCTCTACACCCTCACCAATGTTTTTTATTTCTTGTCTTTTTGTTATTAGCCATGCTGACTGATGTGAAGTGATATCTTACTGTGGTTTTGATTTGTATTTCCTTGATAATGAGTGATCTCAAGCATCTTTTCATGTGTTTGTTGGCCATCTGGATGTCTTCTTCAGAAAAACGTCTATTCAAGTCCTCTGCCCATTTATTAATCATATAGTTTGTTTGTTGTTGTTGTTGTTTTGGTGTTGAGTTCTATATATTCTTTCTGTATTTTGTATATTAACTTCTTATGGTATATATCATTTGCAAATACCTTCTCCCACTCACAAAGTTTCCTTTTTATTTTGATGATTTCTTTTGCTGTGAAGTAAGCTTTTGCTTTTTTGTTTGTTCTGTTTTCCTTGCCTAAGGGGACACACCCATAAATATTTTGCTCGGGCTGATGTCCAAGAGATTACTGACTATATTTTCTTTTAGGAGTTTTATATGGTTTCAGGTCTTACATTTAGTTCTTTAATCCAATTTTAGTGTATTCTTGTGTGTGGTATGAGAAAATAGTCCAGTTTTTAATTCTTTTCCATGTAACTGTCCAGTTCTCCCAACACCTTTTATTTAATAGACTATTTTTACCCCATTGTATATTCTTGCCTCCTCTGTTATAGAAGAATTGGTCACATATGTATTGATATATTTCTGGGCTCTCCATTCTGTGCCATTGATGTATGTTTCTACTTTCATGCATGTACCATGCTGCTTTGACTACTCTAGCTTTGTAGTATATCTTGAAATCTTGGATTATTTCTAGCATTGTTCTTCCCTCTCAAGATTTCTTTGACTATTCAGGTTCTTTTGTGGTTCCATGCAAAATTAGGTTTATTTGTTTTCGTTCTGTGAAAAATGTTTTTGGTATTTTGATAAGTTTGCACTGAATCTGTAGATTACTTTGGGTAATATGGATATTTTAACAATATTAATTCTTCCAGCCCATAAGAATGGTATATCTTTCCATTTATTTATGTCATGTTTAATTTCTTTCATCTGTGGTTTATAGTTTGCACAGCACAATTCTTTCACCTCCTTGGTTAAGTTTATTCCTAAATATTTAGTTCTTTTTGGTGCAACTGTTAATGGGATTGTTTTCTTAATTTCTCTTTCTGTTATTTTGTTAATAGTTTACTGAAATACAACAGATTTCCATACATTATTTTGTATCCTGAACTTTGCCAAATTCATTTATCAGTTCTAACAGTTTTTTTATGGAAATCTTCAGAGTTTCCTATATATAGCACCTGTCATTTGCAAATAGTGACCGTTTTACTTTTCCCTTACCAATTTGGATGTCTTTTATTTTTTTCTTCTCTGATTGCTGGAGCTAGGACTTCAAGTACTGTGTTGAATAAAAATGGTAAGAGGAAACATACTTCTCTTGTTCCTGATCTAAGAGGAAAAGCTTTCACCATTGAGCATGTTAGCTACAGGTTTTTCATATATAATCTTTTTCACATTGAAATATGCAAACCCTAAACCCACTTTGTTGAGTTTTTATCATAAATGGATGTCGTACTTTGTCAAATGTTTTCTGCATCTGTTGGTATGATGCAGTTTTTCTCCTTCCTCCTATTGTGATGTATCACACTGACTGATTTGTGAATATTGAAGCACCCTTGCATGCGTGGAGTAAATCTCACTGCACCATGGTGATTATTTGATTTAGTATATTGTTTAATTTGGTTTGCTAATATTTTGTTGAGGGTGTTTGGATCTATGTTCACCAGAGTTTTCTTTTTTCATCGTGACTTTGTCTGGTTTTGATATCAGGGTAGTGCTGGCCTCAGAATGAATTTGGAAAATTTCCTTCTTCCCTTTTTTTTTTTTTTTTTGGAGTAGTTTAAGAGCAGGTATTAACTTGTCTTCAAATGCTTAGTGGGAATCACCTGTGAAACCATCTGGTCCTGGACTTTTGTTTGTTGGGAGTTTTGTTTTGCTTTTTTTAAATTAGTGATTCAATTTCATTAATAGTAATCAGCCTTTTCAAACTTTTTATTTCTTCCTGATTCAGTTTTGGAAGATTATATGTTTCTAGGAATTTACCCATTTGTTCTAGGCTGTCCTATTTGTTGGCATATAATTTTTCATAATATTGTCTTAAAATTCTTTGTATTTCTATAGTGTTGGGTGTGACTAGACATATTTTGAGCTCCAGGCCTAGCCACGACTGCATGTATACCTTGAGGAAAAGGACTCCTTAAAGCAGGATTTCTCAACATCAGCACTTTATTGCCAGGTAGTTCTCTATTGCAGGGGCTGTCTTGTGCATTATAGGATGCTAAGCAGCATCCTTAGCCTTTAATCATTACAAGCAATAGCATCTTCCCCAGGCTGTGATAACCAAAAATGTCTCCAGCCACTGGCAAATACTCCCTAAGGAGCAAAATCACCCATGGTTAAGAACCATTGCCCTGAAGGAAATTTAGGTTGCCTGGTGTTCTAAAGGAATTGAGAAAATTGGGTAAAAAAGACTTGGGAATGATCTTCATGTGGGAAACAAAATTGAAGCCATAACTAAGCAAATTAGATCTAGAAAGAGCCAGGGGGTATTGTTAATATCTTTAAAAGTTTCCTATAATCATGAATGGAGATTAGCTAAGCCTAGTTGAAGGAGTCAACTAATTTCAAGATGTCATAAATTGAACATAGAATGAATCCAGAAATTGCAGATCTCTAGAAACATCATAAGCACTATTAATCTTTGGAAAGAAATAGCTCTTTCTGAATTAACTACATAGATTTCCTAATTCTGAATTATGAGATGCACATTTTATTGGCCACTTAGTGAATCTAAAGTCATATATAAGTATTTTACTTTTAAGATTACTAAGCTGAAAGTCCCCTAAGTTAGAATATCATACAGGAAAAAATACACAATAAACATGATTATTTAATTTCATTTTTAACCCTCCAAGCCTATAAGCTCAAATAAATCCAGTGCTGGATATAATGTGCCCTAAACTTTCCTTTTTGCATACCCTATTTTGTTTTTAATTTAATTTACATTTAATTAATTAACATATAGTGCATTATTAGTTTCAGAGGTAAGTTCAGTGATGCATCAGTTGTGTATAACACCCAGTGCTCATTACATCACATGCCCTCCTTAATACCCATCACCCAGTTACCCCATCCTCTCACCCCATCTTAAACCCTTATTTTGTTTCCTATGATTAAGAGTCTCTTATGGTTTGTCTCCCTCTCTGATTTTGTCTTTTTTTTTTAAGATTTTATTTATTTGACAGAGAGAGAGTGCACACAAGCAGGAGGAGTGGCAAGCAGATGGAGAGGGAAAAGCAGGCTCTCAGCTGAACAGGGAGCCTGACATGGGGTTCAATTCCAGGACCCTAGGATCATGACCTGAACCAAAGGCAGATGCTTAACAGACTGAGCCACCAGGGTGCTTCCTCTCTGGTTTTGTCTTGTTTTATTTTTCCCTCCCTCCTCCCATGATCCTGTTTTATTTCTTAAATTCCATACATGAGTGAAAGCATATGATAATTGTCTTTCTCTGACTGACTTATTTTGCCTAGCATAATACCCTCTAGTTCCATCCACATCACTGCAAATGGCAAGATTTCAATTTTTGATGGATGAGTAATATTCTATATATATATATATATATATATATATAGATATATAGATATAGAGAGAGAGAGAGAGAGAGAGAGAGAGAGAGAGAGACATAGAGACAGAGAGAGAGAGAGAGAGAGGCAGATTTGTGCTGAATAAACATTCTTCTCTCCAGAGAAGGGCCCTGTGTCAAATGGCATTAAGAAGAAATTGCTCTACCTTTATGTTCAAGCTTTCCCAAAGTTCATGCATTGCTCAAAACTCAAATATTAGTGGAAGTAGATATGGAATCTAGAAGAAAGGGCACCTGAGGGAAACTTCACAGGAACACTTGACCATTCACCACCCTGAAGGCACATACCCTGAATCACAAGTCAGGATATACACTCTGAGCCAGATACCCAGAGTTGTTGCTAGAGAAACCCTAAGGAATTCCTAGGGTATTCTTAGAGGAATATTCCGAGAAGAATATTATATGATGGAAAAACATACATATATATACGATCACTTTTTTATCCATTCATCTGCTGATGAACATCTGGGCTTGTTCCACAGTTTGGCTATTGTGGACACTGTTGCTATAAACATATAAACATTATGGTGCAGGTACCCTACTTTGCAGAAGTTCCTTCTTCTGCCTGCTTTTAGTCACTCAGAGTTGTGTCTCCCTAATCAAAACTTGCTGCAAAGAAGTCTCTGCAATTTAAAATTTAGTACAAACTTAAGACATCTCTACCTCCTCTCCTAAGGCTAATTACTTTTGAAGGATAGTCTCTAAATGTGAAATGATAGGCTTTACTCCTTAGTAGGGGTTTACAGCAGATGCATATTGAGCCCAAGGACCCTTCCTGGAACTCCTGTCTTCACATAGGTATTGGCCAGCAAATAGGGTGGCCTTCAGTAGAACCTGATGAAGACATTGTTATTTTCCTTGAGATCCCACCATCATTATTATGAGTGATTCCTTGACATCTTAATGACCTTAAGAAAGAGAACCCAGACATATTTAAAATTTTAAAAATACATTAATGTCCATTAAAAGTCTGTTTTTAATTTCAACCTGTTCTTATCTCCATCAACTAAGCACTATGGCCAGTTATTTTTTTAATAAATATTTTCTCTGCCAAAACTCTAATATTTTCTGCTTTATTTAAAACAGGAGTGGTAAGACTGACACATAATCTTTGTTTATTAACATCCAGGGAGAACATGTATTCTCTATGTGTTTCAGCTATAATAGAAAGGCTGTGATGGTTCAGGTTAAACTAAAGCCAGTGATTTCCGGATTCATTTGGGTATTCGTTTTCAAACCATTGGTGGTTCAACTTTCAGATATTTTGACATGTATCTCCCACACCTACCTACCCCTCATTAAGAATAATTTCCTTTAGTAAGTCACTATTATTCATGGTGATGGCTCATGTTCCTCATGTGTGTAGTTGAAAGATAAAATAATGGAACACCACAGAGTCAAACAGATAGGAGGTACTGTTTGTAGAATTAAACTGCTCTCTTAAAAAACAGATCCTAGTTGTATTAAAAATATTCTTGACATCGTTTAAAGCCATTGTAAGTATTTGGCTTATTTATCATAGAAATTAAGGTTTTACATTCTTTAAATGAATAAGTGATCCTTTTACAGTCAGATGCTAAGTTCCAAGGGAAATTCTGGGCAACCTAGTTGGCCATTGCCCCTGCACTGCTTAAGGTTCCTTTAGCAACCACTCTGGGCATCTGGCTCAGAGCGTATGTCCTAACTTGTGATTCAGTGGATGTGCCTTCAGGGTGGTAAATGGTCAAGTGTTGCTGTGAAGTTGCCCTCAGGTGCCCTTTCTTCTAGATTCCATATCTACTTCCACTAATATTTGAGTTTTGAGCAATGCATGAACTTTGGGAAAGCTTGAACATAAAGGCAGAACAATTTCTTCTTAATGCCATTTGACACAGGACCCTTCTCTGGAGAGAAGAATGTTTATTCAGCACAAATCTGCCCAGACATAAAACAACTCCTTCAAACTTTAAAAAAAAAACAACCTTGAGGCAAATGGAAAGTTAAACAGAGATTGTGACATTAGTTGGTTTTTCTTTTTTTTCTCCCTCCTTCAGAGAGCATGCTTTTTCTTCTTTCTTGTCATTTCTCCCTCAAGTAAGATTTTGCCTTCTCTCTCTAAAATAGTACACCCTGGACCTTTATTTTGTAGATGTCTAACACTTTACAAATGTAGCTCCTATACTACCCAAGAAATTACACAAGAGAGTATATTTCTGGGTTCCACATGAATCTTAGGTAGTAGTTAGCACCAAGTAAATATGGGAGGTAAAACAGAAGAAACACCAGTTTTAAAGTTTTCTTTCCTACTTTATTGAGATATATTTGACATATAACATTGTATAAATTTAAAGTGCACAACTTGTTAATTTGACATACTTATATATTGCAATATGATTATGACCACAATGTTAACACATACATCACACTACATAATTAGCCTTTCTAAATGGACAATTATACCAACATCTCCCCCATTTCCTCTGCTCCCCAGCCCCTGGTAACCACCATTCTACTCTCTGTTTCTATGAGTTTGGCTTTTTAAGATTCTATGTATAAGTGAGATCATACAGTATTTTTCTTTCCCTGACTTATTTCACTTAGCATAATGCCCTCAAGGTTCATCTGTGTTGTCACAAACCTCAGAATTTCCTTCTTTCTAATGGCTGAATAATTTTTCATTGTGTGTGTGTGTGTGTGTGTGTGTGTGTGTGTGTGTACATTCTGCATATTTATGAGATAGATCAATTTTTTTAAAGATTTTTAATTTATTTATTTGACAGAGAGAGATCACAAGTAGGCAGAGAGGCAGGCAGAGAGAGAGAGAGGAGGAAGCAGGCTCCCCGCCGAGCAGAGAGCCCGATGCGGGACTCGATCCCAGGACCCTGAGATCATGACCTGAGCCAAAGGCAGCGGCTTAACCTACTGAGCCACCCAGGCGCCCCTGAGATCGATCAATTTTTAACTTGCATCAAGATCTTTATTTGGTTCTGTGGTTACTGATCTGCTGGATTCTAGAAATTTGTCCCAGATAGTGATGCTTAAGAAACTCAAGAATGGACAATTTTAGAGGTAGACAAGCTCTTATTGTCTAATTCTTGTAGCCATTTTGACAGATGAATAAACTTAAATGTAGAAATGGAAGGGATTTGTTGAATATCATATTGCAAATTAGTGATAGAGCAGATTAAATCACCTTTTTCTGAATTACAGTTCAACATTCTTGCCACTACACAATGACTAAAACTGAATATTCATGCATTCCATGCCAAGCTCTTTTACATTCATTCTCCTCATTAAATCTCTACAGCAATGTATGAAATAGTTTCTAATATTATCAACATTTGACAGATGAGAAAAATGAGGCTGAGTGAGATTAAATAATTTGCCTAAAATCATATTGCTGATAAATACAAAGAGACCAGGATTCAACCTAATTCTACTTGACTGTTGAGTCTGAACTCATAGCCACTTCCATACTATCACCTCTCTTCCTCGTTTTTTTTATTTAAGAGTTTCTTTTTAATTAAAAATACATCCTGTTTCCATATAAGCATCACCAAAAGAAGACAGATATTTAATTAATGTAGTTTGGGAATGAGCTGATGAATACCTTTACTTGTGTCTATACAATTCTATAGATCAAAGAGTGGGATGAAAATCCAATCTTAGATTATTTGGTGTCATTCATTGTTTCAATCAGTTAAACATTTATAATTCTTCTGTTATAGAAAAGTATTTTACTAAACAGCGTGTGTGTCTGTGCTGGGGTTAGGATGTACAAATTTGTGGAAAAAGTACATATTTGAATAATACACTGAGATATGTCAAAAGGGTTACTCTAGCACAAGAGATACACATGTATAAATGTCTGTGGTAAGCGACAAAAAGTGGTAAATGCCTGTTTCATTTTTATTGTTATTGTTATAAGTCATCACAAACAGTAGTTTTAAACAACACATGTGTAGGTATCTTATCATTTGAGAGGTTAGAGATTTGATGTGGGTCTTACCAGACTAAAATTCAAGTGTTAACAGGGCTGAGTCCTTTTCTGAGCTCTGAGGGGAGAATTTAACCTCTCCTTTTCCAGCTTCTAAAGGCTGCCCACATTCCTTGGTGCTTGACCTTCTTCCATCTTCAAAGTCAGAAATGGCAGGTTGACTCCAACCTCACATCACTCCAACCTTCTCTTCTGTCTCCCTCTTCCACTTTCAATGACCCTTGTGACTACATTGGGTTTGCCTGAATAACTCAGGATAATTGCACTATTTTAAAGTCAGGTGATTAGCTACCATAAGTCCATTTGGAAATTTAATTTGCCTTTGCTATATAACTTAACGTATTCCTAACAGATCAAGATGTGGACATCTTTAAGAGGTCCTTGTTCTATCTACTAAAATGTCACAAAAGGTAATCAAATAAAATATAAATGAAATGCAAAGATGAATACAATATATTTTTTAAAGATTTTATTTATTTATTTGACAGACAGGGATCACAAGTAGGCAGAGAGAGAGGAAGGGAAGCAGGCCCCCCGCTGAGCAGACAGCCCTATGTGGGACTCTATCCCAGGACCCTGGAATCATGACCTGAGCCTAAGGCAAAGGCTTTAACCTTCTGAGCCACCCAGGCACCCCAAAGATGAATACAATATCTTGATTGTCATGTGGAACAATGACATACATTGCATGTGTTTATTTTTATGAAATAAACTTCTCTTCAATAGTCTCACTTCAGCCAAATCAATTTGTGAATATAGACTTAATCTTTGTATTGCAACCAAAGTCTATTCAAAACAATTATTTGAATAAATTGGGTTGGTATTGACACTTTTCTTTTCAGCTTAATATTTATTTATTACTATTGAACTCATCCATGGCCTACCAACATATTTTGTAATGCAAAGTAACAAGGGAAAAACAAAATATCACTTAAACAATGTTAACTGTTTGGATGTGCTAATTGTTCCAATGAAACCTACAACTATGGATGTTAAATTAGCAATTGCTTTAGAATCAAAAGTTTCATGATAAGAATAATTTTCTAATTCACAAGTAATCCTTTGGTGGACATTAAACATGATGTGATATTTAGAACTCAGGAAGAAATTATCCTAAGTGGAGAGCCATCCTAACCTAAAATAATTACTTAGTTCTGGGATCTAAAGTGGAAAATAGAGCTGGTATCAATCACAAGGCATTATCCTTTTACCCTCCTTAATGTCATCTTTTAATTTTCAGATAGTGTTTCATCATGAGTAACCCTTTTGTTTGCAAGAGTAAGTTGAATGCATGGTCATCAAAAACCTATAAATTACAGTATTATTTTTACTTTGCAGATGAGGAAATAGAATCAGGGAAGTTACGTTACTCATCTAATGTTACACAGCTCTAAAGGTCCAGAACGAGGATACAAACTCTAATTCCCTGACTCCTATTCTGTAGTCTCCTAGTCTCACTTAATCCTTACAACATTCCTTTAAAGTTAGTACTGCTATCATTCCTGTTTTATTGTTGAGGAAATTCAGGTTCAGAGAGGTTGGGTAATTTGATCAAGTAACCAAGCTAGCAAAAATGAGAGAACTGCTAACCAAATCTGTCTGACTTTAAAGCCAGGATCTTTTCCCTTGAATCTCTAGGATAAATATGTAGTAGCATTTCAAATGAACTCAATCCTACTAGCACAATATCTGAAAGTAAACTCATTTTGCTTTTCATTTTCATCACTCAAATCAGAACCTAACACTTGGAAACCTTATTTAATTTCCTACATGATGGCAGTCTTCTGGGAGGTTTCAAACCTTATTCCCTGTCTTTGTAACATTGATGAGCACTAATTTAATTAATCAAATATAAGTTGATGACCTATAATGTTAGAATTAATTTTCAAATGAAGCCAATTATGATTGTTCACAGTTCCAAGGAGAAAATATAAGCTGGGTCATTTCAAGATGTAATTATCAAATGCAGAAGAATCAAAGAAAAGAGAAAAAAAATCAATTGAATTTACAAAGCACTATATCCTTTTAATTATTATTTCATTAAGACCAACTGGGAAGTTAGTAGGACAAGGACTGTTGTCTCCAGAAACTGAGATATAAAATCTCAGAAATTTCAAAGTAGGATCCACATATCCCAAAACAGAATGCCTTCCCCTTTTTAATCAACCTCATAAATATTCCCTCTAACTGAAATTTTAAAGATGGCTCCATGTATTCTGATAGGATAACCATTTTCTCAGCTTAATTAATCTTAATTAATCTCCTGATGCAATTTTGTCAAGAGATTGAACCCAGTGCTCAGAAGGAGAATCTGCATCTCTGAGTAAGGAGACTGAAAACCATATGGCAGGCTAATGCTTTGACAACATAGTCACATCCTCTTACTCCCCACTACAGTTTTCTCTATAATGGTTTAAATGTAGTAGCTTCCAAGTGTGGTCTAATTTACCTGAGGATCTGCACATTCCCCTCTCCACCCCAATCCCCTGATCTTGTTTAATGCTTCCCTAGGGAACATTCCAATGCAAATGGAAACCTAGGTGTTCAAAGCTGCTCTGGCCTTTTGCCACATTGATCTGGTGCCATTGGATGTTTCCACAGTAAACATGCACTTTCTCTAATAGTGTCTTTAGTCAAGGAGGAGAAGGGAGTTGGGGGAAATTGGAAGGGGAGGTGAACCATGAGAGACTGAGGACTCTGAAAAACAATCTGAGGGGTTTGAAGTGGTGAGGGTGGGGTGGGAGGTTGGGGGAAACAGGTGGTGGGTATTATAGAGTGCACGGATTACATGGAGCACTGGGTGTGGTGCAAAAATAATGAATACTGTTATGCTGAAAATAAATTAAAAAATAAATTAAAAAAAAAAAGAAGTAGATCATTTGTGAGAGAACAAAAGGCTTTTCAGGAAACTCTCTTCTGTGGAGGTGGTTACCTGGGGTTACAAACCAGTGAAAACACTGCAGATAGATCTTACATTAGGTGACTGTCTACTTGTCTGATTTTAGCCTGACAGACTAGTTATATATATGACCAAAACCCAAGGCTCTAGGATCTTTGTCTATAGGCTGATGCCCCATTAATGCTTTAACCTGACAGCTGGGACTCACTAGCATATAGATGGTTAGTCTCAGAGAACCCAAAAGAAGAAAAAGTTCTTCCTACCTAGTTCTTGAGGAGGGAGTTTTTGTTTTGGGGATGACAAAAGCTTCTCATCTTTCCTGCCTTATGTGTATCCAGATCTTGGAAATATCTGTGATGCTCATCAGCATTGGGCTGATGTCACCATAATTCAGAGCAGATGGCTGCTTATATATATATATATATATAAGAAAAGCCTCTTTCAACTTTTAAAACATCTGCCACCCCCTATCTAGGTCACAAGCCCCATAATATTGCTGTTGAGAACATAGGCTCTGGGTTAGGAATACCTGAGTTTGAATATGGCTTTGCCACTTAATGTTTGATCTTGATCATGTTTCTTAATACCCCAGGATTCTATTTCCTTAACACATACCTGTGAATGGTAATAGTACCCACTCTTTAAGATTGTCATGAGGATGAAATGAGATCATGTTTCTAAAGTATGAAGTAGAGAACTGGCTCATAATTATCAATAATAATAGCAATTATTATTTTGCCAATTAAAAAAACACTGAGCTGTATCTACCCTTAGGGAGGGAATCAGAATAGGTATGACAAAGAAAAGAAGACTGAAACGTGGGGGTACTGAAGGGAAAAAGTGGGTGCAAGGTAGAAACAGAACATCAGGATCACCAAAGCAAGTTTCACTTCAAAAATTCAATACCTTGATAGGAAAAGAATAAATGAAACAAGATGGGATCAGGAGGGAAACAAACAATCAGAGACACAATCTCACAAAACAAACTGAGGGTTGCTGGGGGAGGAGGGTCAGGTGAGGGTGGTGGGGTTATGGACATTGGGGAGGGTATGTGCTATGGTGAGTTCTGTGAAGTGTGTAAACCTGGCGATTCACAGACCTGTACCCCTGGGGATAAAAATACATTATATGTTTATAAAAAAAAAGCAAATTAAAAAAAATCAATACCTTGAGATACCACAACACTTGTGTACAGAGATCCATATCTAAAAGTCACATGGCCGACTTCTGCCCTGGTAAAGGGGATTGCATTTTTCTCTACAAGCTTAAAAAATATCTATAATAACGTGTAAGGAAATGGATGAACTGGCAGGTATGTTTCAATAGTATCTATGAAGATAATACATTGAGCTTAAGTCAGTGATTTTATTGACTCCCCTAGCCACTGAAAAACCAAAAGGAAATTAAGCTTATTGGATGGAGTTTCAGGCTGTCAATTTTGCTGCAAAGCAGGTAGACAAATTATTAGAAGAACAACAGAAGCCACTTCATCAGCTTAATGAAATTTCTTACATGGAATGGAAAGACTAACAGCAGCTCAGTCTCCATGTGCTTTACCATTTGAGCCCCAAGCTAAAATTTAAGAGATCTGTGTTCTAATTCTAATTCCACTAATAATTTACTGTGTGACTTTGGACAATTCAGTTAACTTTTATGTTGCTTAGTTCACACACCTTCAAAATGGGGATAATTGTCTTGTGTAGTTCATACAGTTATTATGAGAATATGAGAATTAAATGAAATAAGAAATATACAAATCCTATAAGGTCAAAAAATACTCTAAAAACATAAGCTATAAAGTGGAAAATGTCCTCCTAAAGTTACACTCTGAACAATGCATCCAAGAGATCTAGCTGCCTTATGCTATTCTTAGTGACCTCTGAGGAAGAAACTTAAAGGACCATTTTGATTGCTTGTTCAAGTGTTTTAACAAGTTTTGCTACCATGGCATTCTAGTTTCTGACTAGTATAAATTTACCTATGCAATAAGAGGCTACATTTACTGAAGAAAAGGGAGGAGAATAAACTACTTTTGGAAAACATAGTATGTAACACTTATATGGCACTTATTATAAGTTAAATACTGTTCTAAGGACTTAACAGATATTAAGTCATTTAATAAAACAAATCTGTATATGGCGTGCATATTATGATCTTCAGTTTACAGATAAATAACTGAGGCATCAAAAAATTAAGTGACCTGCCTGAGGCTACATAGCAAGTAAGAAACAGAGCTGAGGTTAAAATTTGGGCAGTCTGGTTCCAGAGTCCTTGTTAAATATAAGATTAACAGAATCCTGATCAATTTGCATCATTTCAACACACATTTATTCTTACAAAATCATTATTGGAAAGACTCTAGTCCTCCTAACACATGAATTCCCTCTAAAGAGTCCCCAACATTCAACCTTGACTTGACAATTTTTTTTTTTTGCAATAGGCTCACTACCTCACAAGTTTGATCATTTCAATTTTTAATAAATATTAAGAATCTATTACTTACATTCAGCTAAAGTTTTTCCCTTTGGCATGTTTTATCTGTTGGTCCTATATCTGCTCTTTGGAAAAACAGAATAAACCAATGCATGCATATGCCAATGCCTGAAATGTTTGCAGACAGATCTCTTGATCTTTTCCACCCCCTGCCCTTCTGAAAATCGTCCTTTTTCCAAGCTAAGTACTCCCAGTTCTTTCAATTGTTCATTGTCTTTTAGGTGATACATATTCCAAAACCTTTTACCATCCTAGACATCCTTTTTTGGGCATAATCTTGTCTGTCACTGGGCCTCTTAAATATGGCACAATAAACTGAACACACAATTTCAGATGTCATCTAAAGTGTAGTGGAACCAATACTTCTATTGTTCTGGACCCTACCTTCCTGTGATACAGGCTGAGACTGAATTAACATTTTTGGCAAACTAGTCACACTTCTTGTGCTCTTAGCCAAATAAAATCCCAGGACTGTACTTTTGCAGTTGTATTTTTGGACCTGAATGAAAAACTTTACATTTTTTTTTCTGATTAAATGTCATCTGGTTAGTTTCAACCCATCATTCCAAACTACTGAGATCTTCTTGAATAAAAATTATGTCTTCCAAAGAATTAACTGTCCCTCCCAAATTCCTCTCATCTGCAAATGTGATAATTATAATTTATATGTCCTCTAAATCACCAATAAAAAATGCAGAACAGGACAGTACCCTGAGAGAGGGCTCTCTTTTGGTCAACATTATTGGTTCATTAATCAATACTTCTGAAGTACAGTGCCTGCTGAATGCCCAAAGTTCCCAACCAATCCATATTTTTTGGCTTTGCCTCATGCTCTAAGACATTCTTATTCTAACTGGACAAGCTAAATAGTAGAGTCCAGTGCAAAATGAAAAAGGGGGGCCCATGTATTCTTTCATTCAAAAGATATTAAGAATTTCAAGTTAGTAACAGGAGATTATTAAACCAAATGTGGGGTCCTTAAGCATGTGGCCCTGTGTGAACCTACAGGTCACATGCCCATAAAAACGGGTTTGTCCCCAGACTCTCCTGTGACAGAGACTGCTACCTGTTCTGCAAAATCTGTTTCCTTTCCTTTCTGAACATGTGCTTAAACTACATGTGCCAACCTCCATTGTAGTTAGGTGTGACCATGAGTCTTGAGTTCTAGTTAGTGCAATGTGAATGGAGGTGACACATACCATTTCCAGGCCTGGCCCATAAAAATCTCCTACAGTTTTTCCATACTGTTTTCTCTTCAATCAGCTTGATACAAATGATAATGGAGACCTTGAAAGTTAAATGCTAAATATGGTAGAGTTTCAAGAATAAAGAAACTTGGGGCACCTGGGTGGCTCAGTGGGTTAAGGCCTCTGCCTTCGACCCAGATCATGGACTCGGGGCCCTGAGACTGAGCCCCGTGTTGGGCTCTCTGCTTGGTGGGGAGCCTGATTCCCCCCTCTCTCTGCCTGCCTCTCTGCCTGCTTGTGATCAATCTCTCTGTGTCAAATAAATAAAATCTTATAATATATATATTTTAAGATAAATAAAATAATAATAAATAAAATCTTTTAAAAATATATAATATATATTTTAAGACTATTTATTTATTTATTATTTTATTTATTTATTATTTATATATTATATATATTATATATTTACATATAATATAAATAAATATTATATAATATTATTATATATTATATATAAATAATAATAAATAAGTAAATGATAAAATCTTA
>NC_081575.1:41984072-42000858 GCF_022355385.1 Mustela nigripes
TGTGTGTGTTTGTGTGTGTGTGTGTATATATATATATATATATATATGTAAAATAAAGAAACTTAAGTCCTTGAATTAAAAATACTTTTTTAGGACTTTGAGCAAGCAATAAATTTCTATTATGGTTGAACCATTATTTATCTTTTGGTTTGCTTTTTACTTCAGCTACTATCACTCCAGATAATATAGTACCTGATTTTCAGCATTATGTAGAAGGCTAATAGAAATTTTGATTCCTGGGTCCTTCTACTAGAGAATACAATTCAGTAAGTCTGAGTGTTAATCTATACTTTTAAGTAGTCTCCTATACCTCAACAGTTGATTCTTACAATAAGGCAAGTTTGGAAACCCACTGCTATAGACTTTTCCTTCCACTTTTTCCTATCAAAATGTCCCCTGCCCTAAGTTCAATTTTTTCCTGATTCTTGTTTCCCAGGTGACATTCACCTCATATTTCGAATTACTCTGCTCCAAGGAATTCGGTTTTGATGTTTGGCGCTCCAACAGTCATTTTATAATCTGGGAGTGGAAATTATATGCAAAATATGTAGGAGCAAAGAGAGAGTTGAAGCTTAGGTCCCTGATGACTTCTTGCAGCTTCCATACCAACCCTGGACTAACTTCTGAATCTTACTGCTTGAAAGAATAAGTGCTTATGTGTTTGTAAAACTATTAGGTAGGGTTTTCTATTCTATGTAGTAGGATCTAATCCTAACCCAAAGGGAATTATGTTGGAATATGACGTTCTTTCAGGGACCCGGATATATATTTCCTTATGCAGACAGTTGTTCTCTGCCTTCATATAAAGCCAAGCCTTCCTTAAGTAACTTGTCCAAGCAATTGAATGGCATGGTGAAAGCAATGAACATCAATACTTCATTTCACTAAAATATTAAAGAAGATCATATTTCTCTTTGGTCATCAAGAAATAGCTCATATAAAGCTAGATATATCACTTTAAAGTGTTAAAAATCTCAGAAGCAATATGGTGTGTTTTGATATTTTCAATGAATATTCACCTTATACCAGCTTGCTATAGCCTGGATGTTTGTGTCCCCTTAAAATTCCTATAATGAGGGCGCCTGGGTGGCTCAGTGGGTTAAGCCTTTGCCTTCAGCTCAGGTCATGATCTCAGGGTCCTGGGATCGAGTCCCGCATCGGGCTCTCTGCTCAGCAGGGAGCCTGCTTCCTCCTCTCTCTCTCTGTGCCTGCCTCTCTACCTACTTGTGATCTCTGTCTGTCAAATAAATAAATAAAATCTTTAGAAAAAAAATTCCTATAATGAAACCCAATGTCCAATGTGATAATATTAGGAGATGGGACATTTGGGAGGTGCTTAGGTCATGACAGTGAAACCCTCATTAATGGGAGGAATGCCCTTATAAAGCAAACACCGTTGCCCCTTCTGCCATGTGAAGTTACAGTGAGAAGATACCTGCCAATGAGGAAGGAGGCCCTTTCCAGATACTGAACCTGCCACTGCCTTAATCTTGGACTACCCAACATTGGAATTATAAGAATTAAATGTCTGTTGTTTAGAAGCTACCAAGTATATGACATTTTAGTTATAGCAGCCCAAACAGATTAAGACACAGCTCATGCCCTTCTTAATCTGATGAAAAGAAAATAAGCACGCTTTTCTATTGCACTATTGGTGAAAATGTGAATTGGTGTAACCACTGTGAAATTAGTATGAAAGTTAGTCAAAAATTAAAAATAGACATACCATATGATCCAATAATTCCACTATTAGGTTTTTTTTCCAACAAAGACAAAAAAATTAATTCAAAAAGATACATACACCCCTATGTTAATTGCTGCATTATTTATAATAGCCAAGGTAAAAAAGCATTCCCAGTGGCTATTAATAGAAGAATGAATAAAGAAGATGTGAGATACACACACACACACACACACACACACACACACATATGAGTATCACACAACCATGAAAAAGGATGAGATCTTGCCATTTGCAACAACATGGATGGACACAGAGGGTATTCTACTAAGTGAAATTATTCAGACTGAGAAAGACAATTATCATATAATTTCAGTCATATGTGAAATCTAAAAAACAAAAGCAAGTGAATAAACAAACAAGAGTAGAAACAGTCCTACAAATACAGAGAACAAATTGATGGTTGCCAGAGGGAAGGGAGGTGGGGAAATGGGCACAGTGGGTAAGTGGGAAATACAGGCTTCCAGTTATGAAATGAATAAATCACGGGAATAAAAGGTACAGCATATGGAATATAGTCAATGGTTTTGTAATAGCGCTGTATAGTGACAGATGGCAACTGCACTTGTGGTGCGCATAGCATAACATATAGCGATATTGAGTCACTGTGCTGTACACTTGAAACTAAAGTAACATTGTGTGTTAAATACACTCAAATAAAAAAATTGAAAGAGAAAAATAAGTAGGCTTTTGAGAGGCAATATGATTGAGGCACCCTGTTTGGCTCAAGGTGATTTTGCAAAGCATCTATAAGAAAGGTTCTGTCTTTCATTCTCTTTCCTTTTTCATCTATTAAAAAGTAAGGAAAGAGTAACAGATGAAGCTGGTTCCAATCATCTGTCTTGAAGGGACAGTTAGCATTTTTGCATACAAATGAAAGCTATCATTTTTGTCATCCTTAAGTTGGAGCTCTAAACACTATGTCTGCAGCTAATTAATATTCCATTACCAATCAGAGCATTCATGCAGATTGTTCTTCCACCCTGAAACATAATTCCAGTGCCAAAAATTATTAGCTACAGAAGACAGAGCAATTTTAACTTGTGATTTCCAACCAACTCAAGTCAGTATATTATTTATGCTAAAAGCATGTATTTTCCAAAAATATTGTGATTGACTATGTCTTGACAATGAAAAGCAGCTGAATAAAAATCCTAAATTATTTGATATTAGGCACTCGGTAATGTCACCAAGGAGTCCAGCCCCTAAAAGGTCAACTTCTTAAGGACCATACTCATGGCTGGGTACTTACAGAATACTGATTTCTGATTCAGGAGACAAAGTCATCACTTGTCTGGGTGACTTAGAATATCAATTCTGGCTTTCAGTGGTGTCTATCCCTTGCAAATCCTTGGAATATGCCAATTTGGATGGTCTAAGAAGATATATGTGCAGCATCAATAATGTCAGGGATAAAGTATGCCCATTCAGAATGCTCAAGGGATTTTATGCTCTTAAAAGATAGAAAAGCTACAGAACAAAGATAACAGGCTTATTGACAGCTAACAAGCAGTCACAAGCAGCTTGAAAACTAAACTGAGTCAGAGACATATTTTCTATCTTTCTTTTTTTTTTAAGATTTTAGTTATTTATTTGACAGACAGAGATGACAAGTAAGCAGAGAGGCAGGCAGAGAGAGGAAGGGAAGCAGGCTCCCTGCCGAGCAGAGGGCCCGATGCGGGGCTCCATCCCAGGACCCCAAGATCGTGACCTGAGCCTAAGGCAGAGGCTTTAACCCACTGAGCCACCCAGGTGCCCCCAGAGACATATTTTCTTAAAATCCCACTGTCCTTGAACAAAGTGAGAAAGCCCCTTCCACAGAAAAGGCGGGCCAATCTTCCCACTCTGATGTGTTGATAGCACTTTCCTTGCTGGGCTTGCAATCTACTAACTAGGAGAATGGTTTATTTCCTTACTCCTTAAATTTGCAAATATATCCAGGGGTGTTTGCCTTTGGCTATCCAGAATCAGGTTAAAATTCAGTGGTAGGTAAAGTTGTTATCATCAGGATGAACTGATTAGTTGCCTACAAACATCTATATATAAAGTTGAATTTCAAGAATAATATTAATATCCTTGTACATTTAACACCTTTAACATAAAAGGAAGTCTATCTTTAGTAACAGAGGAAAATAAATCAATAATAGTTTACAATTAATAATCTATTTCAGAAATAAATAACAGCTCTCAAGTTACATAATTACTCACTTCCATGACTTGATAGTACAAAATGATAGTGCACCTTCCCATTAAAGAAGATTTTTGATGCTGTTTACCTTACTTGCCCAGAAAAAAAGCCTTTCATACAATCAATTTCAAAAACAGAGAATACAAATGTCTCTCAGGATTGAAGCTTGAAAAAGAAGTGAAAGCTACGTTGTTTTCTATCTAGATGGGAGAAGTGAAGATTATGGAATCAGATAAGTGGACCTGGTAAGTGGTTTTTTCTTTAATGTCAAGAAGTCAATACAACAGTAGTTAACAGTTTACTGACCAGACATGGATAAAAAATCCCAACTCTACTACTTATTACCTATATGAACTTATAAAAATGTAGTAACCACTCTGTGCCCCATTTTCTCCATAGGTAAGTGAGAATATTAAAATTTTTCTTATATGATTGTTATAAGGATTAAATGACATAATATATGTAAAATGCTTGGCACATAGTAAACACTTGATAAATTGTCGCTCATGTGATTTTGATTATTACCACAGTCTTATTCTGTTGATCCAATTTATAATCTTTACAAAATTTAAATAGGAATGCCCAAACATTGGTCCATACCTTAAGGTTATTTCCCAAAGATACCTGTATCAAAAGGTATTTACTGATATCTGTTATGTGCCTGATATTGTGCTAGATACTGTAAAGAGACAGATTTTGTAGACCCTGCCTTCAAGGAATATATAGCCAAATTTGGAGATGTAAACTAGTTTTGGCAGAATGCTATAAATGGTCTCTGGTAGAAACTAGAAATGCTTAATCTATAATGAGTGGGATATGCCCAGGACTAGAATATAAAACTATATTGCTTTCTGCATGCAGAACTACAGTTTTAAAAGGAAAAATACTGGGACACCTGGGTGGCTCAGTTGGTTAAGCGGCTGCCTTCGGCTCAGGTCATGATCCCAGCGTCCTGGGATCGAGTCCCACATCGGGCTCCTTGCTCCGCAGGGAGCCTGCTTCTCCCTCTGACTCTTCCTTCCACTCTGTCTGCCTGTGCTCGCTCTCATTCACTCTCTCTCTGACAAATAAATAAATAAAATCTTTAAAAAAAAAAAAAGGAAAAATACTAAGATCTTGTTGAAAAGCATTTTATTTATAGATTTTAGGGTTTTTTGAAGACTTATTTACTTATTTGAGAGAGAGGGTGAGGGATGGTGGGACACAGAGAGCAGAGGGGGGAAAGGCAGTGGGATAGGGAGAGAATCGTCAAGCAGACTCCCTACTGAGCATGAAGCCCCCCACTCTGAGATCATGATCTGAGCTAAAACCAAGAGTCAATCGTTTCACCATCTGAGTCACCCAGACCTCAATATTTACATATTTTAGATAAAATTGGAAACTTTAGTTGAGGCAAAACTTCTCAGTGCAGTCATTCCTCTGTGTATTTAAAGGACAAAATAAATAAGACTTATGTCCTAGAAGGAATTTTCTTTGACTCATTGTTCTTTCTACTGCCCGCACACTTTGCTTGTATTCTAGGTGGGCACATGTGTGTATGTATGCACATGTACACATGCACATGTATGCATGTGTGTGTGTGTGTGTGTGTGTGTGTGTGTGTGTGTGGTGTGTGAAAGAGAGACATTAAGCATGTAGTCAATCCTCTATTTTTATATAAATGGTAACCCAAAGAGGTAAAATGACTGCCTAGAGTAAAATACTTGTTTATTAGCAAAACGAGAATTAGAACACTGAGTTGGAACTAGCTAGTATCTCTTCAGATTCTAGAAGGATGATCAAATCAGTAGCCTAATTCCTTCAAAGGAAGCCAAAAGTGTATGCATCTTTATGAGAGGGCTCACATCTTTTTAAAATATATATATTTTATTTATTTATTTATTAAAGAGAGAGAGAGATCGAGTGCACAGGGGCATGTGAGTCAAGGGGGTAGAGGGAGAGAAGCCCAAGCGAACTCCATGCTGATCATTGAGCTAGAAGGGAGGCTCAACATGTGGCTCAGTCCCAGGACCCAAGAGATCATGACCTGAGCTGAAATCAAGAGTCCGTCCCTCAACAGACCGAGACTTTCAGGCACCACAACAAGGCACACATCTTTGGCATCCTTTGCCTCCATCCACTTTCTCACTTACTGCCCATTGGATGGGCTATACATTGAGTGTTCAATAGATGCTTATCTAGGTAAAGGGAAAACATTCTAGCTTAATTCAACATTGGTTAAAAAAAAAAAAATCCTTGCCTATTCCATACAAGGTAAATGCACCGTTGCTAAAGGAAAAGCTAGTGGTCCTTTCTGAGGTCCCAACATATCACATTAATGAGATTCTTAGCTGTTGTTATATCAAATAATCACATTTTACAGAGGAAACCATTTAGCTGAGTGGATTACCCAGTGATTTCAAGGCAGGGATTTCATGAGACAGAATACTGAATCTGTCTCTCTAACAACTACTAGAGGGAAGAAAAAACGGGAATCAAGACACAGATGCCAGATCAGGAGAGTGCTCTAGGGATTTGAAATAAAGATGAGTAGTGTAAACTGACTGAATTGGACAAAAGGCCATGTTTTCTGGGATATAAGAATTCAACCTCTTAATTTTGATGCAGGACTTAAGAATTATATTGTAAAAGAGGGGTGGGGAAAAATGAGAGAATGCATTGATGCTAAAACAATTGGGCTGCCTCTCTCAGAGGCCCTAATTTGATGAATTGCCAGGTAGAAAGATAATTCATAGATTTGCCTCTAAGAACAATCATTCTGACCTTAATTTTTTCAATAGTATTTTAACAAACTATTCCTTAAAAGTCCTAAACCGATAACAAATAGCTAAATTCAAGAAGACGACATTTTCTCTATTCACACAATGACAAAGCATAATTAAAACCAGCCGCTATTTCAAAAGCCTACTTGAATAAATAAGACCAAAATGCAGTGCCGTTTATATATAAATTCCAAGCATTTCTCATTTTAACTAAAATGATACAGGGAATGCAAATCCATAGCTTCAGCAAATTTTCTCTTTCCAAAAGTGATTCATCACCGTCAGATTACTTTGCAATTTCATGAAATGGGCTTCAGTGGCATTTTGAAAAATTAGGAAGGGGAACGGCAACTGGAATGGAATAAAGAAACTATTACATAACCCCGAGTGAGATATTAATCTCCATCCAGATGGCCATTGTACTTTCATTATTAGGAAACAAGGGCTCACATAGCTCCTTAATAATCTGACTTCTGATAGCACTAAGCAGCCCAGTAATGAGATAATTTGGAAACTATCCCCAGGCGGGAGGAATTAATGATACTCTATGAAAGATTTGTTTGGGGTGGCATGGAGGGAGGGCTATGTAAACCAAGAGTACAGCTGAAGGTGGATGTTTTTCAGTGTCCTGCTTGTTTAGGAACTAAGAGAGCAACATTTCTAACAGGATACTTCTTTTTTTTAAAAAATATATTTATTTGACAGAGAGAGAGAGAGGAAATGTGCATATGCTCAGGTATGCACAGGTATATGCTGAGCAGGGAACCTGATGTGTGGCTTGATCCCAGGAAGCCAGGATCCCAAGAAGCCAGGATCATGACCTGAGCAGAAGGCAGATCCTTAACTTACTGAGCCACCCAGGCATCCCAGGATACTTACTTCTTATGGGGCTGCCTTTTATAAATTATACACATACACACTCACACATATCCACACACATTTTTACACATTCGACACACACATGCCGAGATAGTTCTTTCTTCTTCTGTGTCTTGCTCTAAGTATTCACAAACTTGCCTTCGGTTCTCCTCAGCCTCCTTTCTTGCTACTAAACTACACTATTATTACTTCATTTCTATTATAGTGGATTTATGACAGGATAATATTGTTCTCCACAATGAAAGGAATTACTTACAAAGGAAGGTTCAGTAATTTTCTTAAACATAGATTGCTTAAGAGAATCTAGAAGCTTTCTATTTAGACAGACTGAGCCTTCAAGGATTAAAAAAAAAAAAACAGGCTGAGATTAATTCACACAGATGTGTATGGATTTGTATTTAGGGTCTAACATATTCAATTTGGAAGTAGCATTAATCCTTTTAAGACACTAGGGTAACATTTAGTAAATTAGAAATTCTAACTCAGATTTTGTTGATTAAATAAAAGTGTCTATGAGGGAAAAAATTATTAGCACTAGCTTCTCCTTGCTTCAGTCTCTAATAATCTCCTTCTATACAGTGAAGCTGAAGGAGACTATATTCTCCTGTTAAAACGCAGTAAGGACAACTGACACTACAGTTTAAAAAAAATTTTATAAAGAATGAAACAAATCCATTTGGAAATCCTCAGAACTTGAGGCCCTGGGCATTTTCCTTGAACGTCAGAAGCAACCAACAATAGTCACTGAGTCTGCCTATGTGCTGGGCACAGTGCTGGGCACTTTGCATATATTGTTTCATTTAATCTTGTAGACCTCAAACATTTCAACCACAGTAAAACTGAGGAAATTCATATATATATAGAAAATAGCAAATATATAACAGAACACAGATTTAAAGCTGTGTCTGTCTGACTCAAATGCTTGCACTTCTTCGATGTTCTTTCTCAAGTGACAAACTGAAACGACCCATTTTAACTACACTGCCGTTGTATTTACACAGACATGGCATTATTCTGGATAAATGGATGAATCACTGTCTGCTATTTGGCCTGTGTTGATAGGTGACAGAATTTTTGCACATATCTGTATAAAAGCCCACATTCTGGTGAATACAGAGGGACTTCTAAGAGGAGATTTTTTTTTTTTTTAATGAATAAGGAAGAGACAAAGGAAACTCTCCTTACCTATCAGTGACTAAATAATATCAGATGTTTTAGTCTGTTTAGCATTATAATATTCTAGTCTCAGATCCTGCCATTTCATTTCAGGGTGAGAAAAAAAAAAAGAGATACAGCAAGCTCATTATATAGCTTGCTAGCCTCCACTGCTTGGAAAAATTCCCAGAAGAACAGCATGTCATTATTTATGCACTTATGTGATTAATACTCCATATTTGAGAGATACAATGTTAAAAAAAAACGTGTTTTACATATGCCTGGAAGGAAATAAGGAACAGAGGGAGAGAAAAGATGGAAGGGACAAAGGGAGAGATGGAGGGTGGGAGGAAAAAGATATCAGAGCATCAGCGCCCTTTCTTATAAGGAGACGGTAATATTCTTCAGGTTGGAGATGCATGTCCTTTTGCAGTTTTTGTCTACTTTCTTAAATGAAAATGACTGTTAATAAAACGTGTTTGTGGTCACCTGCAGAGACTCTTACAGACAAGAGTTACCTGCTTTCCCAGGTACTATGGAAAAGAAACACAGGGAACTGAATCAGGGGGATTTGTCAGTGCTGAAGACAGAATTTTGCCTATCAAAATAGGTACTAAGAACATATGATTAGCTGTTGGACCAATCTGATAGCAAAGAAACCTTTGATATTCCAAGGGGTAATAGTGGAATTTTAACTTAGTCTGGCCAAAATAACCAAAGTACAGAATCATATTGATAAATTGGACATATTCACATGCAGATTAGTATAATTTTTTGCTAACTAAATTTTCTCTACAGTAATTTAATGAATATATATTACTTTTTTTAAAGATTTTATTTATTTATTTGACAGACAGAGATCACAAGTAGGCAGAGAGGCAGGCAGAGAGAGAGGGGGAAGCAGGCTCCCTGCTGAGCAGAGAGCCAGATGCGGGGCTTGATCCCAGGACCCTGAGACCATGACCTGAGCCGAAGGCAGAGGCTTAACCCACTGAGCCACCCAGGCACCCCTTGTTGTTGCTTTTTAAAGAATACACTCATATGTACATGTCTCAAAATTCATGCTATTTATGCAGGATTTTTGTTAGTTTCTATATAAAGGATTGTCAAATACATTTAAATAGATTTTCTATTATTAGAGCAACCTTCTTGTTCTCCTCAAGACACGTTGTATTATTATCCTTTGCATCCTGCTTACATGCCCAAGCCAGAAGGACAAAATCTTGGATATTGCATTGATGCTAAAAGACAAGTACAGAGGTATGGATGATTATATAAGGGAAAGAAAGTTGATCTTTAAGGGGAAACCAAAAATATTTGTAAAAACTATCTATCTATATCTATATCTATCTATCTATCTATATATATGAAATACTTCATGTCGTCTGCCCATTTCCTAACTAGATTATTTGTTTTTGGGTGTTGAGTTTGGTAAGATCTTTATAGATCTTGGATACATTACTCAGCCATCAGAAAGAATGAAATCTTACCATTTATACTGATGTGGTTGGAACTGGAGGGTATTATGCTGAGTGACATAAGTCAATCAGAGAAAAGCAATTATCATATGGTTTCACTCATATGAGGAATATAAGAAACAGTGAAAAGGATCATAGAGGAAGAGAGGGGAAAACTGAATGGGAGAAATCAGAAAGGGAGACAAACCATGAGAGACTCTTAACTATGGGAAAGGAACTGAGAGTTGCTAGAGGGTAGGTGGAGGGATGGAATAAATATGTGATGGACATTAAGGAGGGCACATGATGTGATCAGCACTGAGTGTTATATGTAACTGATGAATTAATGAACTCTATCTGTGAAATTAATGATGTTCTATATGTTGGCTAAATTTAAATTAAAAAAATAAAAATAATAAATATCTCAGAACCAAAACATAGACAGAAGGTATACAGTCTAAGTAGATTAATAGGATAAAAATTATATATATATATGAGATTAATACATAGACACAAACACATATTCATGCACACATATTCATTTTATGTTGGACTATTTTTAAACCTCTTCACCTGAGATGACTTATGGAAGGGTAGAGTAAAATAACCCTCCAAATCCACTACTTTATAAAAGCAATGACAACAGTGGCAAAAATGATCAAAGACAACTTTTTTCATAACACTGGAAAGTAACTAAAGGCTTGCAACAATCCAAGTTTTTATTAACGAGAAATGACTGAATCTCAGTAATACCAATGAAATTTGTGGCATTTTAACTTGCCGTAATCCCAAGCTGTATTACAGATTTAAAAACCAACAGCCTCATAACTATGGTATCTTAAAAACCAGCAGACTAGCAATCACTGGAGTGAAGAAAGCAGAACAGATTTTCAGCAATCTAAAAGCCTCATCCCCAGATAACTGTTACTATTTTTCCTGTCTAGAAGCTTCATGAAAAACTCAATTTTTAGAGCTTGATTTGTTTGACCAGACACAGAGCTTACTCTGTGAAAACAGTCTGATCTATAAGGACTTAATAAAAAATGATCAGTGGTGACTGCTTAACACCTCAGCTTCCTAGGATGATATTAATAGTTGAAATTAACAAGAAGCTGACCAAAAACATGTAAAAGGAAATACTGGAGAATAAGACGTCCAAAGAGGGATTTGAAAAGCTCTGAGAGATTCATGAATAACTGAAGCTCACACACATGAGAAAGACTGTGCCCAAGACGAGGAAAAACCTGAAAATATTTGCTGATGTGCATGGGTTTCTTTTTGGAGGGCTGAATGTATCCTAAAATTGATTTTGTTGATGCTTGCACAACTCTTCACTTAATAGCATACTGTTCTAAGGCTTATTCATGTATTAGTGCTTCATTCTATTTTATTGCCAAAAAGTACTCCATTGCATGGCTATACTATGTTTTCATCACTCATCAATCAGCTGATACAAATTTAGATGAACGACAGTCACACAAAAAGATAATCAACATCAAGGAAATGCAAATCAAAATCATAATGAAATATCAACTCACACCTGTCAGAAAGGCTAAATTTAAAAACACAAAAAACAACAAAAGGTAGTGTATACACATGATGGAATATTATTCAGCCAGAATAATATAATTAAATTTTTATATATGTTACAACAGGGATGGACCTTGAAAATATCATACTAATTAAGCCAGAAACCTAAAAACAAATATTGTATGATTCCACTTGTATGAAGTTCCTAGAATAGGAAAATGCATAATGACAGAAAGTAGTATAAAGTTTACCAGAAGATGAGGAGAGGAGAAATAGGGAGTTATTGCAATGAATACAGAGTTTATGTTCAGGATGAGGAAAAGTTTTGGGTATAGATAGTAATGACAGTATAAAACATTGGGAATGTATTTAATGTCACTGAATTATACATTTACAGATTATTAAAATGAAAAATATTATATAATGTACATTTTACCACAATAAAAAAGAGTTAAGCATAAAAATTTAAAAAATAATATTATTTTATATTTATATATATTATATTATATTTATATTTATCTTAAATATAAATGGTCTAAGTGCATCAGTCAAAAGATTGACGGAGACGCAGCTGAGTGGTTCATTCAGTTAAGCATCCAACTCTTGATTTCAACTCTTGTCATGATCTCAGAGTCTTGAGATCAATGCCTGCATTGGACTCCACGCTCAGTAGGGAGTGTGCTTGAAATTTTCTCTCTCTTGCTCTCTCTCTCTTTCCCTCCCCTCAACTGTGCTCATGCTCTTTCTCTTTTTAAAATAAATAAACAAGTCTTTTTTAAAAAAGACTGAAGGAGTAGATAAAAGAGAAGAATCTAAATATATGTTGTTTACAAATATTCACTTGAATTTCAACAGTATAGCTATGCTTAATGTAAAAGAATAGAAAAAGATATGCTCTGCAATGATTGTCCAAAAAAGAGCAGAAATGGTTATTTATATGAGAGAAAGTAGATTTCAGAGCAAAGAAAGTTAATAGTGATAATAAGTTATATTACATAATGATAAAATAATGAATCCATCAGGAAAACACTATGATCCTAAAACATGTATACACCAAACAGAGTCTTAAACAAGAAAAACAACTGATAAAGCTGTAAGGAGAAATAGACAAATCAACATTGGAGTTGGAAACTTCAACAACCCCATCTCAGCAATCGATAGAACTACTGAACATAAAAATCAACAGTTATATAGAGAAACTGCAAACACAATCAACCAATAAGATTTCATTGTAATCAACAGAATATTCTACCCAACAGCAATTTTTTTTTTAAGTAGGCTCCACATTGGGTGTAGAGTCTAACGCCAGGCTTGAACTCGTGACATTGAGATCAAGACCTGAGCTGAGATAGTTAGACACTTGACCAACTGAGCCTAACCTGGTGCCCCCAGACAAAACAATTTTTAAGTTTCTAAAGAATATTCATTGATAATCTAAAAAAAGTGGGGGGGGATGCTTGGGTGGTTCAGTAGGTTAAGCCTCTGCCTTCAGCTCAGGTCATAATCTCAGGGTCCTGGGATCAAGGCCCATGTTGGGCTCCTTGCTCACTGAGGAGTCTGCTTCTAGCTTCTCTCCCTCTCCCGCTGCCTGTGCCCCTGCTCATGCTTTCTCTCCTATCTCAAATAAATGAATAAGTGAATCTTAAAAAAGAATTTTAAAAAAGAATACTAATCAAGACAGACTATATCTGTACTGCAATACAACTGAATTTAAAATAATTAAAATCTTACATATTGTTACCTGATTATAGTGAAATCAAAGTAAAGAATCAATGATGGAATACCAACTTTTCCTGGGGTTTTTTTTTGGTCTCTCTAAATACTTGGAAATTAACACACTTCTAAATAATGAATGGGTAAACGAGGAAATTTAAGGGAAATTTAAAAATAGAAAGAATCAAATGTAAATAGAAATGCATTATATTAATATTTAAGATGCAGCTAAAGAAGTTCTGAGAGAGAAATTTGTAGTGCTAAATGCTTATATTAGAAACAAAAAAAGATATGAATCAATAGTCTAAGGTCCTACTTCAAGAAACTACAAAGCAAAAAGCAAAATAAGCCCAAAGCAAGAAAAAGGGAAAGAATAAACAGATGAAAACAATGAAATTGGGAAGAGGAAATTAAATGGAGAAAATCCAGGAACCAAAAAGCTGAAAGCTGATTCTTTGAAAAAAATAAATAAATAAAATCGATGACCCTGTTGCAAGACAGACAAAAGTTGAGAGCAGACAGAAATCATCAATACCATGAATGAAATAAGGGCTATTATTATAGATTGTACAGCCATTAAAAGAATAACAACAATATTATAAACAACATTACACTAAAAATTTCTACAATTTAGAAGATATGCATCAATTCCCTGAAAAATACCAAAATCAAGCAAGATAAAATGGATAATCTGGATAGTCTTATAACTATTAAATAAATTTGATTTGGTAATTTCAAAGCTCCTGAAAATTACTTTTTTAGGCCCAGATGGTTTTACTGAAGAATTCTACCAAATATTTTAAGAGAAAACAATACTAGCTTTATACAGTATCTTCCAAAATATAAAGAGGTGGAAACATTTACCACTCATTATTTTAAGACAGTTTTACCCCAATAACAGGCCTGAAATAATTTTAAAAAAAAGAAAACTATATACCAATGTCTTTCAAAAGGTTAGATGTAAAATCTTCAACAAAATATCAAATGAAATTTAAAAAATGCATACAAAGAATTATACACAATGACTAAGTGGCATTGTTACCAACTATGCAAAGATGATTCAACATTTGAAATTCAATCAGTGTAATCTACCATATTAATAGGCATAATAACAATCATAAGATTATGTCACTTGATTAAGAAAAAGCATTTGACTGAATTCAACACCACTTTATGATAAAAACTCTCAGCATGTTAAGAATAGAAGGGAATTACATCAAAATGATAAAGAACAAATGTCAAAAACCTACAGCTAACATCACACATCATACTTAACTGACAAAAACTGAATGTTGGGGCACCTGGGTGGCTGAGTGGGTTAAAGCCTCTGCCTTCAGCTCAGGTCATGATCCCAGGGTCCTGGGATCAAGCCCCACATTGGGCTCTCTGCTCAGTGGGGAGCCTGCTTCCTCCTCTCTCTGTCTCTGCCTGCCTCTCTGCCTACTTGTGATCTCTGTCAAATAAATAAAATCTTTTTTTTTAAAAAAAAACTGAATGTTTTCACCAAAATATCAGGAATAAGTCAAGACAAGCATGTCTTTTGTTACCACACTTATTCAACATAGTAATAGAAGTTATAGCTACTACAATAAGTCAAGAAAAGCAAGGAAGAAGAGCATGCATAGTGAAAACAATCTCGAACAAAGAAAATTAGTTCCTATTGACCAAGAGGAAGCCCTACCTGATACTAAGGACTATTATATAGCTACAATTATCAAGACAGTGTGGCATTAGTAGGGGAATAGATATATAGATCAAAGGAAAAATGTAAAACACAGAATAGACCCACAAAAATATTCAAAATAGATTTTTGACAAAAGTGATAAGCAATCCAGTAAAGGAAGAATAGCATTTTTTAAAATGATGCCAGGATAATTGTCTATCTATACACCCCCCCCCAAAATGAATCCCAACCTAAAACTTCTATCTTGTGCAATAATAACTCAGAATGGCTCATGGACTTAAATAAAAAACTTAAAAGTATAAATTCTTTAGAAAAAACATAGAATATCTTTGGAATTCAGGGTTAGGCAAAGACTTTTTAGACCTGACAACAACAGCATCCCATAAAAGGAAACAAATAATAAATTGGACATCACCAAATTTAAAAAAGTTGCTCTGTTAAAGACCCTTTTAAAGGAGAAACAGGCAAGTTACATATTTAGAGAAAATATTTGCAGATTAAATATATGATAAAGGAATAGTATATAGAATATATAAAGACTCTCAAAATAACATTAAAAAAAGGAGAAAAGAAAAATAATTCACTTATAAAATGAGCACAAGGCATGAAGAGACACTCCATCAAAGGAATATTCTGATGACAAATAAGCACATAAGAAGATATTCAGTATTCTTAAACATTAGGGAAATACAAACTAAAACCATGATGAAACATCACTACACAGTAATCAGAAATATAAAATAAAACAATATTGACAACACCAAATGCAGGCAAGGATGTGAGGAAAATGAATCACCTATTGATTGCTGTCAATAATGTAAAGTATAATAGCTACTCTAGAAAATACTGTTAGTTTCTTATAAAAATAAATATTCTATTATCATACAGTTTAGCAGTTTCAGTTTTGGGCATTTATCCCATAGTAACAAAAAAATTACACAAAAACCTGTACACAAATGATTGTAGAAGCTTTATTCATAATAGCCCAAAACTGGAAAGAGCTACAACAGATGAATGGTTAAACAAACTGTGGTATATTTATAACATGGGATACCATTCAGCAATAAAAAGGAATAAATTTATGATACATGCATCAACTTGTGTGCATCTCCAGAGAATTATTCTGAGAGAAAAAAAGCACCACTCCAATGGGTTACACATTGTATGATTCAACTGATAAAACATTTTCAAAATTTAAAAAAAATTAGAGATGGAGAACAAGAAGGTTGATGTACTTAAAAGTAGCAACACAGGATGAAGGAATTGCTCAGTATCTTAACTGTGGTGGTAGCTACACAAACTCACAAGTATATTAAAATTGTGTAGAACTATACCTATGAAAGTAAGTACAAATAAACTTGGGAAATCTAAATAAAATTTGTGGATTGTATCAATGTCAATATCCCATCTGTGATATTGTATTACAGTTTTGCAAGAGTTCTCAATTGGGAAAAAGTGGATATAAAGTACATGGGATCTCTGTATTATTTCTTATAGGTACATATGAATCAGTATAATTTCAAAATACAAGGAGTGGTTTAAAGCTGCTGAAAGAGGCTAAAGTGGTTGAAATCAAACTGAAGACAACAGGGACCACAGGTTGCCTAGATCATTCCAATCTACATGTTAGAAAAAATAATAAATATACAGAATTTTGATATTATCAATCTGCATAAG
>NC_081575.1:42000958-42053429 GCF_022355385.1 Mustela nigripes
GCTTATTCCCTGCTGACTTGGCACTATAGTCACAGTTTAAAGAAATTACTGGAGTAGCAGCAGATGTATATGGTACAGGAAGGGAGACTGAAGTGCACAACACACAGAATGTACGAGTGTTATTTCTTTGCTATAGACAAAAGGAACTAAGAGAATCTAAAAGGAAAATGGGATTTGCTATTAGGAATCTGCATAAGAGGGGGCACCAGGGTGGCTCAGTGGGCTAAAGCCTCTGCCTTCGGCTCAGGTCATGATCCCGGAGTTCTGGAATCGAGTCCCACATTGGGCTCTCTGCTCGGTAGGGAGCCTGCTTCCTCCTCTCTCTGCCTCTCTGCCTACTTGTGATCTCTGTCTGTCAAATAAACAAATAAAATCTTTAAAAAAAAAAAAAAGAATCTGCATAAGGCTGCCTCTTTACTTCTGGGTAGATTGGCTATTTACAGGTCAACTGTTAAGAGACAGTGCAAAAAAAGTCAGTCTGATTTGATTATTTGGACATACAAAATCAAGAGGATGCAAAATTTTGGCTACATCATGTGATGGGCTTTAATCATGAAATAAGACTGAACAAGTGGCTTTGATTGGAGTCACTGTCAATGATCAGAAAGAATAAACAGAACTCAATGATTCATTTGGCATGGACCATATACAGTCTAAATTATTTTGGAACTATGAACCTAGAACTCCTCATGAAGCCAGCCTTGCAAATGAGGGAAAGTGGCTAAAATAGTCAAAGGGACCTCCATCCACACCATAAACTAATATTTACCAAGAGTTTACATTGTGCCTAAGATGTAGAAGATTCCATGTGTGCTTTTGTGTCAGTAGGAAGACATCAGACTCTGGATAGATGAGAGTTCATAAAATATAAGTGTGGAGAGTGGGATGATAGGATCCTAAAAACATACTTAGGATATTTCCCAATTTTATTTTTCAGTGGATGTAGAGTATACTGAATTTCTTAGTGTTCCTCCTGAAAAGTAGGTCTGAGCCTTTTAAAATCTTTCTACAAAGTTCAACTTCTGTTTTGGCAGTGAATGTGCACCATGCCTCATCTTTCTGTTCTTGTCAAGTCACTTCAAATCCTTGTTTTATAAGTTTTTAAAAATACTTTCAAAATGCTAATAAAATATCCTATTGTAGGGCTAAGGTTATTGAAGTCTAAAACTCAAACCAAATCTGTCAGGATTCTCATTCAGTTAGATGAACATTTAGAAAATACAAGGCACACATGATATGTAGAGTTGAGTCTGAAAAAATCTTTGAGAGTTTTGGTCATTTGAGAGCTTAACATAATTATTTATAATACTGACATCTATAAAATAGTAAATGCTTCTTTTAAAATCTATTGGATATAAGTGCAAAATTAAAGAGTTGTGATCTCCCAGGAGCAATAGAAGCAAAGCCCAATAAAAGTAGAAAGCTAATTCAGAACCATCAACAAAGACTAGACTGCCTCACAAGGACCCTTTTATAATTGCCCTAGCATACAAAGCGTGCAAATAAGATTTTTTATAGGGAACATCAACTGCTGGAATGTTCTCTGCATAGGAATTTCATTGGGGCTTCCATAAGAACTGCGCCTAAACCATAAGTTAGTTGTGCAACTTTATTCACTAGTTTGGGCAGAAAGATATATACTACCACCTCTGAAACTTTTTTGAAATCAAAATCTATGATTTCTGCTAACTGTATTCTGGTTTTCACCTTACCATTCAAAAAAGTAAGTTTAAAAAGATCAAAATAGCCTCAGAAATCAGAGAAATTTTTGGTTTGTTCCTAAATTGCTCCAAATTGCAGAGGTTTCTTCTTTTGTATATAAAGTGTTTTTTCCCAACCATTATTTTAATGTACACATCAAGTTTAGGTCAACACAAGATGACATAAAATTCTTTTGAAGGTGTTATTTAGCAAAACAGGAAGAACTCAACACTGGAAATTTTGCCAGGGATGAAGGACACTTTTAAGTACCTCCTATATCAAAAGGTACAATTGAAAATGTAAACTCAGGAAGCATCTAAAAGTGTCTTAAGGGTTGTTTTTCTTTTAAGGCCATATAACTATATTTGGATTAGTAATTTTATACCGGACAACTTTTACAGGCAATCAGGAGACAATGTGTATAAATTTATGATTATCAGTGGAGGAAAAACTCTACCCATCCCTCTGTTGAAGGTAGTTAATGGGTAATTCACCAAATATTTTTGTGTCTTTCATTCAGCATACACACAAAGGCAAAATTAAATTGGACTGGATGACATGGGTACCCGCAGACAATATGAATCCAAAAGTGGTTTTAGCCTCTCTTTATAGATATTATGCTTACACACATACCTCATCTTTTCACAGATGTTATTATGGATAGACTAATCTGGGAAACAAGAATGTTTATGTAATCAAAGCACAGATGTTCATAGAGGGAACGGTGGAAATTCAGGCATGTCTGAAGCCAAGGGGAAATCACTAAAAAGACTAAAAAAGACTTAAAATACTGCCTTTTCTTTTTCTCACTTTTTTTTAACACTTTAATGTCTTCAACATACACTATTTATTGAGTGCCTTCACAGGTGCCGGAAACAATGGAGGCATTTTTGTATTCATTCTCATTCGGCTGTCACAGTCCTGTAAAATAGTAATTATTATCTCCATCTGGCAGTCAAGAAAACTTAAAGAAAGGTACATCTTGGGGGGAGGAGTCAAGATGGCGGAAAAGTAGCAGGCTGAGATGACATCAGGTAGCAGAAGATCAGCTAGATAGCTTAGCAAACCATTCTGAACACCTATAAATCCAATGGGAGATCAAAGAGAAGAAGAACAGCAATTCTAGAAACAGAAAATCGACCACTTTTTGAAAGGTAGGACCAGCGGAGAAGTGAATTCAAAGCGATGGAAAGATACACCGGGGGAGAGGGGCCGGCTCTCGGCAAGTGGCTGAGCAACGGAGCACAAAATCAGAACTTTTAAAAGTCTCCTCCACTGAGGGACATCGCTCCAGAGGCTAAGCTGGGGTGAAGCCCACCCGGGGACAGCGAGGTCTCAGGTCCTGTGGGGTCACAGAAGGAGTGAGTGTCACAGAGCTCACAGGATGTAGAGCAGGGAAGCAGGCTACAGAGATGGAGCTAAGGAGCGAGCTCACAACTCGGGGTTACCTTATAGTGATCTGTGGCACAGGCCACTGCTCTGTGAGCAGGGACCCAACAAGATCCAAGAAGACCCCCCTGGAAGAGTTCAGGGATGTGTGGGGTTTGGAGACTCCAGGTGGGGCTGTGTGCCAGAGACACAGACGTTTGGTCACAGGCTGGGTGAGCTAGGAGCACAGCCAGAGGCCAGGGAGATGGGAGTGATTGAGCCCTTTCTTCGAGAGTGCACTGAGGAGTGGGGCCCCAAGCTCTCAGCTCCTCTGGGCCTGAGATTGGGAGGCTGCCATTTTCATTCTTGTCCTCCGGAACTCTACAGAAAACGTTTAGGGAACAAAAGCTTCTGAAAGTGAACCCAATCGGATTACTTAGCCTGGCCTCTGTTAAGGGTGGTGCAATTCTGCCTCCAGCAAAGACCCATGATAATCATTTCAACAGGCCCCTCCCCCAGAAGACCAGCAAGAAATCCAGCCATGACCAAGTTCACTTACCAAGGAGAACAACGGAATTTCAGAGGAGGAGAAAGCAAAGCATAGAATTCATGGCTTTCTCCCCATGATCCTTAGTCTTGCAAAGTTAATTAATTTTTTCAATTTTATTTTTTCATTAACTTTTACCCTTTCCTCTTTTAAAGTTTTTTAACTAGTTTATCTTAACAATAACCTTTCAAAAAATTGTTTATGAACCTTCATTATTATACTCATATTTTATCCTTCATTGAATCTAACTTTATTTTTTGTATACACGTAGGGTTTTTTCTTCTAAAAAATATATGGGATTCAACTTCTTTTAATAGATCAAAATATACCCTAAACCTAGCACAGGGCTTGATTGTAGTTTCCAGCCTGAGAAAAATCTATCCACTTTCTTTTTCTTTATTCTCCTAACCAAATTATCTTATCAACTCCTTTTTTAGAAATTTTAAAAATAATTTCATCTTTATACTCATATTGCATCTCTTCATCATGTTTACCATTATATGTTTTTCATTCCTTAAAATTTATGGAGGAAGTTTCTTCAAAGAGACCAAAATACTCCAAAAATTAAGTAGGTGAACCTGTTCTATTCACCAGTAATATATATATATATATATATATATATATATATATGTATATATATATATATATATATATATATATTCGTTTTATGTTTTTTCTTTATTTGTTTTCTTTTTTATTTTTTTTCTGAACTTTTTACCTCCTTTCTTCCCCCCACGATGTGGGGTCTCCTCTGATTTGGTTAAAGCACATTTTACTGGGGTCATTGCCACCCTTTTAGTATTTTACTCACTCCTTCATATCTTCTTATCTGGATAAAATGACAAGGCAGAAAAACTTACCACAAAAAAAAGAACAAGAGGCAGTACCAAAGGCCAAGGACCTTATCAATACGGACATTAGTAATATGTCAGCTCTAGAGTTCAGAATGACAATTCTCAAGTTGCTAGCCTGGCTTGAAAAAGGCATGGAAGATATTAGAGAAACCATATCTGCAGAAATAAAAGCCCTTTCTGTGGAAATAAAAGAACTAAAATCTGACCAAGTTGAAATAAAAAAAGCTATTAATGAGGTGCAATTGAAAATGGAGGCTCTTACTGCTAGGATAAATGAGGCAGAAGAGAGAATTAGTGATATAGAAGACCAAAGGACAGAGGATAAAGAAGCTGAGCAAAAGATAGACAAACAACTACTGGACCACAAGGGGAGATTTTGAGAGATAAGTGATACCATAAGACAAAACAACACTAGAATAATTAGGATTCCAGAAGAAAGAGGGGAGCAGAAGGTATATTGGAAAGAACTATTGGAGAGAATTTCCCTAATTTGGCAAAGGGAATAAGCATCAAAATCCAGGAGGCACAGAGAACCCCCCTCAAATCAGTAAAAATAGGCCCACATCTTAGCGACAAAGAGAAAATCCTGAAAGCAGCCCAGGACAAGAAGACTGTAACATACAATGGAAAAATATTAGATTGGCAGTGGGCTTATCCACAGGGACCTGACAGGCCAGAAAGACCTGGAATGATATATTCAGAGCACTAAACAAGAAACACATGCAGCCAAGAATACTATAACCAGCTAAGCTATCATTGAAAATAGAAGGAGAGATTAAAAAGCTTCCAGGACAAACAAAAACTGAAAGAATTTGTAAACACCAAACCAGCTCTACAGGAAATATTGAAAGGGGTCTTCTAAGCAAAGACAGAGCCTAAATCCAGTAGATGAGAAAGGAACAGAGACAATATACAGTAATAATCACCTTACAGGTAATACAATGGCACAAATTCATATCTCTCAATAGTTACCATGAATGTAAATGGGCTCACTGCCCCAATCAAAAAAGACACAGAGTATCAGAATGAATTAAAAAAAAAATCAATATGCTCATTTTAGACCCAAAGACACCTCCAGATTAAAATGAGGGGTGGAAAACAATTTACCTTGTTAATGGACATAACAAGAAAGTTAGGGTGGCAATCCTTATATCAGATCAATAAGATTTTAAGCCAAAGACTATAATAAGAGATGAAGAAGGACACTATATCATACTCAAAGGGTCTGTCCAACAAGAAGATCTAACAATTTTAAATATCTATGCCTTAACAAAGTAGCAGCCAATTACATAAACCAATTAAAAACAAAATCAAAAAAACACATAAACAAAAATACAATAATAGTAGAGGACTTTAACACTCCCCTCACTGAAATGGACAGATCACCCAAGCAAAAGATCAACAAGGAAATAAAGGTCTTAAATGACACACTGGACCAGATGGACATCAGAGATATATTCAGAACTTTCCACCCAAAGCAACAGATTACACATTCTTCTCTAGTGCACATGGAATATTCTCCAGAATCGATCACATACTGGGTCATAAATCAGGTCTCAACCAGTATCAAAACCAGACAAGGATCTCATCAAAAAAGAGAATTACATACCAATATCCCTGATAAACACAGATGTAAATATTTTCATCAAAATACTAGCCAATAGGATCCAATAGTATGTTAAAAGGATTATTCACCATGACCAAGTGGGATTTATTCCAGGGCTGCAAGGTTGGTTCAACATCCACAAATCAATCAATGTGATACAATACATTAATAAAAGAAAGAACAAGAACCACATGATATTCTCAATAGATGCTGAAAAAGCATTTGACAAAGTACAGCATCCTTTCCTGATCAAAACTCTGCAAAGTGTAGGGATAGAAGGTACATACCTCAATATCATCAAAGCCACCTATGAAAAACCCACTGCAAATATCATTCTCAATGGAGAAAAACTGAGAGCTTTTCCGCTAAGATCAGGAACATGGCAGGGATGTCCATTATCACCACTGCTATTCAACATAGTACTAGAAGTCCTTGCTTCAGCAGTCAGACAACAAAAAGAAATTAAAGGCATCCAAATGGGCAAAGAAGAAGTCAAACTATCACTCTCTGAAGACGATATGATACTATATGTGGAAACCCAAAAGAACTGCTAGAACTTGACAGGAATTCTGTAAAGTGTCAGGCTATAATATCAATGCACAGAAATCAGTTGTATTTCTCTACACCAACAACAAGACAGAAGAAAGAGAAATTAAGGAGTCAATCCCATTTACAATTGCACTCAAAGCCATAAGATACCTAGGAATAAACCTATCCAAAGAGGCAAAGAATCTGTACTCAGAAAACTATATAGTACTCATGAAAGAAATTGAGGAAGACACAAAGAAATGGAAAAACGTTCCATGCTCATGGTTTGGAAGAACAAATATTGTGAAAATGTCTATGCTATCTAAAGCTTTCTACATGTTTAATGCAATCCTTATCAAAATCCCATCCATTTTTTCAAAGAAATGGAGCAAATAATCAAAATTTGTATGGAACCAGAAAAAATGTCGAATAGCCAGAGGAATATTGAAAAAGAAAGCCAAAGTTGGTGGCATCACAATTCCAGACTTCAAGTTCTATTAAAAAGCTGTCATCATCAAGACAGTATGGTACTGGAACAAAACCAGACACATTGATCAATGGAACAGAATAGACAACCCAGAAATAGACCCTCAACTCTATGGCCAACTAATATTCAACAAAGCAGGAAAGAATGTCCAATGGAGACAGTCTCTTCAACAAATGGTGTTGGGAAAATTGGACAGCCACATGCAGAAAAATGAAATTGGACCATTTCCTCACACCACACACGAAAATAGACTCAAAATGGATGAAGGACCTCAATATGAGAAAGGAATCCATCAAAATCCTTGAGGAGAACACAGGCAGCAACCTCTTCGACCTCAGCCACATCAACTTCTTCCTAGGAACATCGCCAAAGGTAGGAGAAGCAAGGGCAAACATAAACTATTGGGACTTCATCAAGATCAAAAGCTTTTGCACAGCAAAGGAAACAGTAAACAAAACCAAAAGACAACTGACAGAATGGGAGAAGATATTTGCAAATTACATATCAGATAAAGGGCTAGTAACCAAAAGCCATAAAGAACTAATCAAACTCAACACCCATAGAACAAATAATCCAATCAAGAAATGGGCAGAGGACATGAACAGACATTTCTGCAAAGAAGACATCCAGATGACACACCAAAAAGTGCTCCACATCACTTGGCATCAGGAAAATACAAATCAAAACCACAATGAGATACCACTTCACAGCAGTCAGATGGCTACAATTAATAAGTCAGGAAATGACAGATGCTGGTGAGGATGCAGAGAAAGGGGAACCCTCCTACACTGTTGGTGGGAATGCAAGCTGGTGCAACCACAACAGCATGGAGGTTCCTCAAAAAGTTTAAAATAGAGCTACCCTATGACCCAGCAATTGCACTACTGGTTATTTACCCTAAAGATACAAATGTAGTGATCTTAAGGGGCACGTGCACCTGAATGTTTATAGCAGCAATGTCCACAATAGCCAAACTATGGAAAGAACCTAGATGTCCATCAACAGATGAATGGATGAAGAAGAAGTGGTATATATATACAGTGGAATACTATTCAGCCATCAAAAGAAATGAAATCTTGCCATTTGTGATGACATAGATGGAACTAGAGGGTATTATGCTGAGCAAATAAGTCAGTTGGATAAAGACAACTATCATATGATCTCCCTGATATGAGGAAGTGGAGAAGCAACATGGGGAGTTTGGGGGGTAGGAAAAGAATAAATGAAACAAGATGGGATCAGGAGGGAGACAAACCATGAGAGACTCTTAATCTCACAAAACAAACTGAGGGTTGCTGGAGGGAGGGGGTTTGGGAGGTGATTGCATTATGGACATTGGGGAGTGTAGTATGTGCTATGGTGAGTGCTGTGAAGTGTGTAAACCTGGCGATTCAGGTGTACCCTGGGGCTAATAATACATTATATGTTAATAAAAAAATAAATTTAAAAAATGGTATATCTGACGATCTCCTTGTGAAAGGATAATTCTGGGTATGGGCCATCAGATAAGCCCATGGTAGGAAGGGGAGAGGACAAGGGATATAGATGTTTAAAAGTAATTTATACAAAAATATCTTATTATAATTTTTATTTGTATTTCTCTGATGATCAGTGATGTTGAGCATCTTTTCTTGTGTCTGTTGGCCATTTGTATGTCTTCTTTGAAAAATGTTTATTCATGTCTTCTTGATTTTTTAATTGGATTATTTATTTTTTGCTTGTTGACTTTTTAAAGTTCTTTTTATATTTTGGATACTAAACCTTTATTACATATGTCTTTTGCAAATATCTTCTTCCATTCCATAGGTTGCCTTTTAATATCACCTCACATCTGTCAGAATGGCTAAAATGAACACCACAAGAAAGAAAAAACAGGTGTTGGCAAGGATGTGGAGAAAGGGGAACCCTCTTGCACCATTGGTGGGAATGCAAACTGGTGCCACTGCTCTGGAAAACAGTATGGAGTTTCCTCAAAAAGTTAAAATTAGAACTACCCCAGAAAAACCAGTAATAGCCCTACTCGGTATTTACCCAAAGAATACAAAAATATAATTCAAATGGGTGCATGCATCCTAATGTTTATAGCAGCATTATCTACAATAGCCAAATTAAGGAAATAGCCCAAGTGTTCATCGACTGATGAATGGATACAGAAGAAGAAGTGGTATATATATATATATATATATATATATATATATATATAGGCTAAGCATATTTGATAAGCAAAGTAAGTCAGAGAATGACACATACCATATGATTTCACTCATATGGAATTTAAGAAACAAAACAAATGAACAAAATGAGGAAAAAAGAAAAAAGCAACCCAAGAAACAGACTGTTAACTATAGAGAACAACCTCACAGTTACTAGAGCAGAGGTGGGTGGGGTGAGTTGAATAAGTGATGGGGATTAAGGAGTGCATTTGTTGTGATGAGCACCCAGTATTGTGTGGAAGTGTTGAATCACTGAATTGTACATCTGAAACTAATATCACATTATATGTTAACAATCTGTAATTTAAGTAACTTTTTTAAAAAAGATTTTATTTATTTGACAGAGATCACAAGTAGTCAGGAGGCAGACAAAGAGAGAGGAAGGGAAGCAGGCTCCCCACTGAGTAGAGAGCCCGACTCAGGGCTTGATACCAGGACTCCGGAACCATGACCTGAGGCGAAGGCAGAGGCTTTAACCCACTGAGCCACCCAGGCCCCCCTTAAATAAAAACTTTCAAAAATATTACATTAAAGGTGTAAATATATACAATTTAGCAATAAAAACTTCTAGTAATCAACATTAATCATTGCACTCCCTATGATCATAAATTGTATCATTTATGATATTGTGATATGATATAGTTATGATATACCATAAATATGTATGATATATTATACATATTCATCATACATGATACATTATATATTTATGATATTATGATATGATGTTATTTATTTACTGTTTATTGTTGCACTCCTTATAATCATAAGTCATAAAGAATCCTTATTTGATTAAGTTAAAAAATAAATAATAAAAGCCATTTATACAAGGAGTACAATTTCTGTTTCATTCCCACAGTTCAGTTTGGACAAAATATAAAACAGTAAAAATTAAGTGCTAGATTTTAGAGTATAAACTAGAGGTTCTGTAGAAGTTCTGAGAAGCAGGAGATCCATGAGTAACCAGAGAAGTTTCTTGAAGGAGGCAGGATTTGAGCTAGGCCTAGGAGAAAAGGGAAGAGACATTCTGGGCAAGAGAACACACTCTAAAAGGACACAGAGATACAAATGAGTAATGTCACTAATTAATCCACCTCATTAAAAAAAAAATACCAACAGTTACTACTATAGTTCTAACAGGGAAATAAAAAAAAAACAAACAGATTTAGGATTGAGTTGTGGCCTCCATCATTAATGTCTGTGTGTCCTTAACAAAGTTTGTTAAATTTCCTCATCTGTAAAATGGGAATAGCAATGTCTATCATACTGTCCTCATAAGGTTATTGCAAAAATCAAATTCACAAATGTGTATGGATGTGTTCTGTAAATAAACAAATTTACTCAAACAGAAAAGATTATTATTGCAAATTATGCAAAGTTGATTTAATTCACAAACTTCCATTTTTGGCAATTCCCTTGAAATATACACTTCAAACTTCAATACAAAGTGTTGCTTCTTTCTCTCAGAGTTCTTCACTGGATTATTTATAAAGTATTCTATCAGGACAATTGAAGATTTGAGGCTAGACTTGAAACATGTAAAGTCTAAACTTATTACTATTTTAATGGATTTAATTAGTTACTGACAGGCTGTTAGACTGAATTAGAAAACATCCAAATAGATGTGAATTGTCAATTCAATGAAGACACTACATATGAAGTGCTTATACGTTATGATCTACCTTTTAAAATAAAGACTCATTGTCTTCCTTTAAAGGGGAGAGGACTTAGCATATGATCCCATGCCAAAACAGTCTGGGCACAGAGCTTTCGCTACACATTATTAGGGAGCTCAGATGGGAAAATACTACAAAGAAAGGGGTGTTAATATGTAGGGGTGTTAAAATGTAGACATAGCTCTAGGTGTGCTTTTGTCAGAGCTAAGAACTGTAATCCTGCAGATGAGAAATTCATACCATCTCGGGTAATTAAAGGTCAAAGATGGCTTTTCTTTTATTTTGTTATGTTAGTCACCATACAAAACGTCATTAGTTTTTGATGTAGTGTTCTATGATTCATTGTTTGCATATAACACCCAGTGCTCCATGCAATCCATGCCCTCCTTAATACCCATCACCTATTTAACCCATCTACCTGCCAGTCTTCCTTCCAAAACCGCCCATTTGTTTCCCGGAGTCCATAGTATCTCATGCTTCATCTCCCACTCCGATTTCTCCCTCTTCATTTTTCCCTTCCTTGTCCTAATGTCTTCTATGCTATTCCTTATGTCCCACAAATAAGTGAAACCATTTGATAATTGTCTTTCTCTGTTTGACTTATTTCACTTAACATAATGTCCTCCAGCCCCATCCATGTTAATGCAGAAGCCGGGTATTCATCTATGCTGATTACTGAGCTATATTCCACTGTGTATATGGACCACATCTTCTTTATCCATTAATCTGCTGAAGGGCGTCTTGGCTCTTTCTGCATTTTGGCTATTGTGGATATTGCTGCTATGAATATTGGGGTGCATATGGCCCTTCTTTTCACTACTCTGTGTCTTTGTGGTAACTACCCAGTAGTGCAATTTCTGGGTCATAGGGTAGCTCTGCTTTTAAATATGCTGCCAAGTTTGGGAATAATTTGGAGTTAACATTTGTGGATAGCAATAGAAGGCAATACTGAAGAGAATAAATAAAGTTTGTGCCTTATGACTTTGTTTACCTGGTCCTATCATCAAAAGAGACTGCACATTCTTAAACCCCAGGTATATAAGAACCCAATTCATAATAATGAGCCTATTTTCATAGTTCTTATTTATGAATACTATAGGTCAAATATTTCTGTGGAAAAAAGTAATAGTGTTAAAATTATACTTTGAAAGTCCAAGTCAGCAGGGATCAACCAAGGTACTACTATATACATCACGTACAAAGGAACTCACTTCTGGGTGCCTTATTATCTCCCTGAACTTGATGAGGTACCATCCAAAGCCTCTACAGAAACACTTATCAAAAGTATCAATAAGTTGGGGCACCTGAATGGCTTGGTTGGCTAAACATCTGAGTCTTGATTTTGGCTCGAGTCATGCTCCCGGGGTCCTGAAATCAATGCTCAAGCTGGGCTCTGCACTGGGTATGGAGCCTGCTTAAGATTCTCTCTCCCTCTACCTTTCCTTCTTCTCTCCCTATCTCTCTCTAAAAATATATAATTTCACACACTTATACAATCAACTTCACACACACACACACACAAACACACACACACACCTTGATCTGGAATAAAATGGAGGTTACGACCTGTAAATTAGATCCAGCTCTAAGAACATTTATCACTCAGTGTCATGTTTACATGTCTCTGGGAACCTGTCTGTCTCAGTTTGATTTTTATAAACTAAGTATATCTTAGTGTATTTTAGTTTAAAGCTGTTGCTATGAGAAAATGGCTTCAATCTTGTGACCATAATACATATAAACTGGCATGTTTTAGGAGACCTAGGTTTATTCAATATTAAAAATATTGAGAGTTCTCTTCAAGGCCTAAAGGCTTAAGTTATTACTTCATTAACCAGCACTCTAGACAGATAAACCCATTTCTGACCAGATAGTTTCTCAAATTATCTTTCTTCTCCGTTTACAGAATTGAACTATTGGCATTCAAATAGCAGTGAGAGCCAGACAATATTACAATACAGTAGTTATACTAAAGGAAACAATATGAGCAAACCCTTGTATTTTCTCCACAGTGATGTTTACAAGCAAAAGTATAAACTAATTTTTACTGGGGAATAGAACAAGTAGAAAATAATATTCAATTGATACCATTTCCTAAAAAGTTTTAAGGTACTCACCCTAAATCTGATATACACCAAACTCCAAATAAGATTGTTTAAGGAGGGGCGCCTGGGTGGCTCAATGGGTTAAAGCCTCTGCCTTCGGCTCAGGTCATGATCCCAGAGTCTTGGGATCAAGCCCCCTTCTGCCTTTGGCTCAGGTCATGATCCGAGGGTCTTGGGATCAAGCCCGCATTGGGCTTTCTGCTCAGCAGGAAGCCTGCCTCCCCCTCTCTCTCTGCCTGCCTCTCTGCCTACTTGTGAGCTCTGTCAAATACATAAATAAAATCTTTTTTAAAAAAAGATTGCTTAAGGAAAAAGTCAAAAAGACTGCTTAAGTCAAAACAGTATCCCTACAGTCTGCTGTAATTACCAACACTTCACATTATGCACAATTATAAACTTTAATTTGATTAAATATTCCATAACCAGTTTTTAGGGAAGTTTGTGTTTCTTAACAAAACTGTTTCTTTAGCTCTTTTATTTCAAAATTACCATTGTTATTGATAGTTTTCTCCTAGGAGTACATTTGGCCTCAGTTGTACAACCTACTTAAGCTGCTGTTAGTGGCATATACAGATTTTGCCAGGCATTCAAAACTATGAAGTTATTTCATATCAGAGCAATGTAGCCTTCAGCTTTTGCATCTTTGAAGGATGAGCAACATTACTTCAAATGACATCTTTCTGTCAGAGTTCCTTGAGCTAAAGACAGAATGAATCCATTTGTATAAATTCTGGCTTCACTACTGAAAGATTATAAAAATATACTGTGCTATACTTAAACCTAAAACTATTAATATAGTTAAAATATGCCATCTTTTCACCAGAAAAACTAGCAAGGGCTTAAGATGCTATCATCAATCATAGCTAATTCACTAAATATACAATTGAAGTAGCAATAGAAAAAAGAAAACACTCCTGAACAGATCATCTGTCACAAGTCCAACATCTCCATTTTTCATTGGATGAAGTGACTAAAACCTTTCAAGGTCTATAGTATAGATAAGTCAAAACTGAATTCCTTTTCTAATGGGACAACCCTCCACGTGCTGTCATTTGGGGGGATATTTTCTGGGTTGGCATATGAATTTATTTGGAAAGGTAAATCTCGATGACTTTTTTCTGCATGAGTCTATATGTTTCAACTTTGCTGTGAAAAATACTGGCCAAGGCAGTCCTCACCTTGTCTTTGCAGTTACAAATAGTTGTCAAAAGGGAAATACACCCAAGAACTCCAAATCATCATCTTTTAAGCCAGATTTAATTTAGCAGTCAGCTAAGGTCACCAGATGTTTTTCGTTATATGTGTTAATCTTAAATTTCAACTTCCTATCCTGTTCTTATTGATATTTTCTGTTCTTATTGAGCTTGGCTCCTTTCCAGACCCACATAATACTTCTTTGCACCAGGGCAATTATCCATTCTATGCAGTATGTTTTTTCTCTAACCAAGAAATATTTTATAGGAGAAGATGGTTCTTGTTCCCTGTGAAATAAAACACAAAATGCTAAATAGAATCTCTGAGCTACCTTAATGTCTCCTTAGTATCATTTCCTGTCTATCTTTCTCCTCCATTTTTCTTGTCCAATAATAGTTCTATTGCTAGGGGAAGGGTCTTGGGCACTTTTGGCTAAGCAACTATAGTGGTATTAATAGGAATCATAGTGAGGTCCAAATAAAAATTCCAAAAGCAAACATTCATGCAAGAGACAATTAGGATTTGTAGTTCAGCTTTTAGGCTCAGAAACACGGGACCTAATCAGAATCTGAAGTAAAGCAGATGCAGCACAAAGGAAGTGAAGTCATAAACATACAAGAGCTGGACCAATAGTCAAGCCAAGATGACAGAAGAGGTAAGGTTCAAGCTTACAAATGGCAATAGGACAGAAAGGTGGGTCACTAACTGACAAGAGAGGGCACTATGTTGCTTCTCATTTTCTACATGAACCTGAGATCTGCATAACTTTGTTATTCCCGGTTATTTGTTTTCTGTTTGGGGTTTTGAGGACTAACGGAAGAAGAGGGATGCCACAGCAATATCATTCAATTGCACCAGTCTGATGTGTTAAAGGACTCCATCTTAAATAAAGCCAGTTTTTCTTGCAGTTCACCACAAACCAGCCCATCTGACCAGGGCAAAAACTGCAATGATATCAGCTTAGTATAATGAATGGGCACAAAAAGGGATTCTATAGCTCCATAACTCATTTTTTTCCAATACAGCACTTCTTTCTAATGCACACAGATACCCAATCCCTAACTTACCTCCTCAAGTCGCCCCAAAACAGAGTTTTCAATAGTTACTACTTTGATTACCAAGTTTGGTCTTTCACCTCTTCTCTCTATTCTGATTTAATATTCTTGTCTACCTTATTTGGAGTTGGCTGTTTCAGGATCTTATGTCTTATATCATTTCAATCTTTCCTTCATTTCTAGCTAAAGCTTCTCCTTAATCCTTGGCATATACCCTTTATCTGGTGCTTTTTAACCATATCAGTATTTCTCAAGTAATCCACCTCTGTGCCATTGCTCAAATTTAATTTACTCTTAGACATTCCCCTAGTTGGAGTGGTTAGAGGAAGGTGTAATATGCTTAACGTTAGGGGTAGAGTGAAGAATACCTGGAAGAAAAAAACAGCTGATAATATTTAAACACTGAATCACAGCCATTTTATTTTGATGAAATACAAATATTTAGTCTTATTCTGGCTATTAATGAGTTCTTTTCTTTTTCAGGTTGAAATAATTTCTCTTGTGGCTTTACTGGCCTCTCTGATACTGTAATATCCATCTCATAATTTTAAACTCTAATAGTACACTTTGATCAAACTATTAATTTGTCATGCTGAAAACACAACTGTCTTCCTCCATCCATATCATCCAAATTGAAGGTTAATGGATATGACTAAAAATTCAACCACTCCACTATTTTCTTAACTCACTATAATATTCTCTGCATTATTGTTGTTTGTCTCAAGGAATATTCTGATTGGAATGCTTTTAAGTAGAGTTGATCACTGATACTGGGATTCAGCAGATATAATCCAAAATTGGGTATTACTAGCACCTATCTCTAGATAGGGTACTCTATCACAGCTGTAGTAATTCTTGTGTTTCCACTTCATCTCATTTTGACAGCAAAAAAGTACTATTAATATCATATGTCCTATGCACCTGTGATGTGTACCTTGAAATATTTTTCAAACCTGACATGAAAATGAAAATAAATATGTAAAATATTCCAATTCAGATACATTGTTGAAGGTGTTACTTTGGAAAGAACTGAATCTCTAATATATTTTGAGATCCTTTATCACACTTTTTTTTAAAAGATTTTATTTATTTGACAGAAATCACAAGTAGGCAGAGAGGCAGGCAGAGAGAGAGAGAGAGAGAGAGAGGAAGGGAAGCAGGCTCCCTGCTGAGCAGAGAGCCCAATGCAGGGCTTGATCCCAGGACTCCGGGATCATGACCTGAGCCGAAGGCAGAGGCTTCAACCCACTGAGCCACCCAGTCGCCCCTTTATCACATTTTTAAAAATTTAAATTCAATTAGTCAAAATATAGCCATCATTAGTTTTTGGTGTAGTGTTCAGTGATTCATTAGTTGCGTATAACACCCAGTGCTCATCACATCGCATGCTCTCCTTAATGCCCATCACTCAGCTACCCCATACCCCCACCTACCTCCCTTTCCACAACCCTCAGTTTGTTTCCCAGAGTCAAGAGTCTCTCATAGTTTGTCTCCCTCTCTGATTTCTTCTCATTCAGTTTTTCCTCCCTTTCCCTATGAACCTCTGTGCTATTTCTTATATTTCACATATGAGTGAAACATATGATAATTGTCTTCCTCTAATTGACTTATTTTGCTTAGTTTAATACCCTCCAGTTCCATCCATGTTGATATAAATGGTAGGTATTCAACCTTTCTGATGGCTGAGTAATATTCCATTGTATATATGAACCACATATTTTTTATCCATTCATCTGTTGAAGAATATCTTGGCTCCTTCCACAATACTTTCACAATATTGTGGACATTGCTACTATGCCCCTTTATTACTTTTACTGAGATTAATATGCATGAATTTATATGATGAATATACAGACACTCACTATACTCTTAGTAGTATGGCTTGTAATGTCTTGTAATGTTTAACTATTTGATATCAGTAAGAATATAAAGAGAAGTTAGTAATAAATTCTGCATTGTTTGAAACTTTCCAATTCTTGCACACATGTACCCCACTTTAGGAAAACATAACATGTAAATTGGCCTTAAAAATAAATAATGAGTGTCGCTTGGGTGGCTTAGTCAGTTAAACATCTGATCAGTGATTTTGTCTCAGGTCATGATCTCATGGGTTGTAAGATTGGGCCCCATGAGGGGCTCCATGCTCAGCGCTGAGTCTGCTTGAGAGTCTCTCTCCCTCTCCTTCTACCCCCCTACACCACTTTCTCTCTCTCAAATTAATAAGTAAATCTTCAAAAAAAAATCAATCATGAGTAACTTCTTGCTTTAAACATTTTGTACTTTACAAAAGAAATCTCACTGTTTAATAACTTAAAAATCAATTTAAATACAACTACTCACTCAGCTTTCAGAAAGTGACAATAAAATAATGTGTACATAATAATGCTGGTACAGTTTCAGAATTTTGATGTAATAAATTCATCAATTAAATGATTTCTTTTATTAAGATGTGAAAATTTCAAGATGCTTCGTTTCATTCCAACTATGATTCCTTTCCTGATCTGAGTGTTTTCAGTATTGGGAATATATATATATATATACATATATATATATATATATGACTATATATTCGTCTATAGCACCACACAGACTATGCCATACTCTTATACTCTCTCCAAAATAAAATTTGAAATAAGCAAATATGCTTCAGTTTCAGAAATGCACAGAGGGTTGTTCTGAGTCTATTCTGTCTACAATGGCTCCTTTAGTCACTGGCCAATCCTCAGAATCCATCTCATGAAAGCTGAGAGAAAGAACTGAGGAGAGACTAGATGCCTACTGGAGTCTTGCCAATAAGATAAAAGAAGCGTATAGTGCTGAATTAAAACTTCACTTTTTTTATATTTTCTTTTTTGTTGTTGTTGTTTTAACTTTTTAAATTCCAATTAGTTAACATACAGAGTAATATTGTTTCAGGTGGACAATATAGTGATTCAACAATTCTATACATTGCACATCGCTCATCACAATAAGTGTACTTTTTCATTCCAATCACCTATTTCACCTATCCTCCAATCCCTCTCCTTTGGTAATTATCAGTTGTTGTCTATAATTGAGAGTCTACTTCTTGCTTTGTCTCTCTCACTCTCTCTTATTTTTTCCCTTTGCTCATTGGTTTTGTTTCTTAAATTCCACATATGACTAAAATCATATGGTATTTATCTATCACTAATTTATTTCACTTAGCAAAATATTCTCTAGCTCGATCCACATCACTGCAAATGAGAAGATTTCATTCTTGTTGGTGGCTGAGTAATATTCCATTATATACCATAGTTTCTTTATCCATCCATTACTTGATGGACATTTGTGCTCTTTCCATAATTTGGCTACTGTAGATAATGCTGTTATAAACATCAGGGTGCACATATACCTCTGGATCAGTAGCTTTTTATTCTTTGGGTAAATACCTAGTAGTATAATTGTTGGGTGGTAGTGTAGTTCTATTTTTAGCTTTTTGAGGAACCTCCATACTGTTTTCCAGAGTGGTTGCACCAGTTTACCAACAATGTAAGAATGGTCCCCTTTCTCTACATCCTCACCAGCACCTGTTGTTTCTTGTGTTTATTTTAGCTATTCTGACTGGTATGAGGTGATTATCTCATTGTAGTTTTGATTTGTGTTTCCCTGATGATGAGTGATCCTGAGCATCTTTTCCTGTATGTTGGCCATCTCTATGTCTTCTTTGGAAAAATGTCTATTCATGTCTTCTGCTCATTTTTAATTGGATTGCTCATTTTAATTGGTGTTTAATTGGATTGTTTAATTGGATTGGATTGTTCATTTGTGTGTTAAGTTTTCTAAGTTATATATATATATATATATATATATATATATATATATAACTTATAGATAAACTAAAGTTTAGTATACACACACTAAACTTTTATCAGATATGTCATTTGCAAATATCTTCTCAAATTCCAGAGGTTGCCTTTTACTTTTGTTGATTATTTCCTTCTTTTTGCAGGAGATTTTTACTTTGATGTAATCCCAATAGTTTATTTTTGCTTTTGTTTCTCGTGCCTCAGGAGACATATCTAGAAAGAAGTTGCTATGATTGATGTCTAAGAGGTTACTCCCTGTGTTCTCCCCAAGGATTTTTATGGTCTCAGGTCTCACATTTAGGTCTTTAATCCATTTTGAATTTACTTTTGTGTATGGTATAAGAAAATGGTCCAACTTCATTATTTTGCATGTTGCTGTCCAGTTTTCCCAAAACCATTTGCTGAAGTGACATTTTTCGACTGGATTTTCTTTCCTGCTTTGTCAAATATTAATTGACCATATGGTTGTGGGTTCATTTCTGAGTTTTCTATTCTGTTCCATAGATGTAAATGTCAATTTTTTGTGTCATTACCATAGTGTACTAGTTTTGTAATATAATTTGAAGTCCTGAATTTTTGGTGGTATAGTAGCGAGCATAGCTGCCTTCCAATTCTCACTTATTTTTTAAATCTTGGATATAAGGATTAATGTATAATAATTACTTTTTTAACATTTGTTGCATGTAGAGTTCAATGAGTTTTAACAAGTCCAGAAACAACAGATATTGGTGAGGACGTGAAGAAAGGGGAACGCTCCTACATTTTTGGTGGGAATACAAGCTGGTGCAGCCACTCTGGAAACAGTATGGAGGTTCCTCAAAAAGTTGAAAACAAAGCTACCTTAAAACCCAGAATTGCACTACTGGGTATTTACGCCAAAGATACAAATGTAGTGATCTAAAGGGGCAAGTGCACCCCAATGTTTATAGCAGTAATGTACACAATGGCCAAGGTTTGGAAAGCGCCTAGATGTTCATCAACAGATGAATAGATAAAGAAGATGCACTCATGCGTACACACACACACACACACACACACACGAATATTATGCAGCCATCAAAAAAATCTTGCTATTTGCAATGACGTGGATGGAACTAGAGGGTATTATGTAGGTGAAATAGCGAAATAATTCAATCAGAGAAAGAAAATCATCATATTATCTCTCTGATATGAGGAATTTGAGAGACAGGGCAGGGGTTCGTGGGGGGAAGGGAGGGAAAAATGAAACAAGACGGAACTGGAGAAGCAGACAAACCATAAAAGACTCTTAATCTCAGGAAACAAACTGAGGGTTGCTGGAGGGCAGGGAGCGATAGTGTGGCTGAGTGACGGACAGTGGGGAGGGTATATGCAATGATGAGTGTTGCGAATTGTGTAAGGCTGATGATTCACAGACCTGTACCCCTGAAACAAATAATACATTATATGTTATTTTTTAAAAAGTCTCTTTCCCCATACTTAACTCCTTGGTAACCACTGATATCTTATTCCTTCATATAGTTTTGCCTTTTGCAGAATGTTGATAAATATTCATGTACAGATGTTTTATGAAAACGTAAGTTTTTGTTTAAAGATTTCTATGTCATATGGTAAGCATATGTTTAATTTCATAAGAATCTGATGAGCCACTTCCCAGCATGGCTTAACCATCTTCCGTTCCTATCAAGACTCTATGTGAAATTTCCAGTTGCTCCACATCATTGTCAGCACTTGGTATTGTCAGTGGTATTTTTTTTAATATTAGCTAATTTAACGGGCATGTAATGGTAGTACAGTGTGGTTTTAGTTTGCATTTCCCTGATAAGTAATAACATTTAACATCTTTTTCTGTGTCTGTTATTTCCATACCTTCTTTGGTTAAATGTCTATTCCATTTTTGTTTTCCTCATTACTGAGTTTCAAGTGTTCTTTATATATTCTGGATTCAAGTACTTTATTATATATGTGATTTTCAAATATTTGCTCCCATTCTGTGACTTGTCTTTTCCTTATTTTAGCAGTGTTTTTTATAGGGCAATTTTAAATTTTTAGTAAGTCCAATTTTTCTTCCTTTATGGGTGATGCTTTTGGTGCCTTATCCATATAGTTAAGTTTCACATTTCAGCCTATTTCATGTACCTGTACACAAGAGGTAGAATGAAACTATCAAAAGATTAAGTCAAAATACTTGCAATTCTGTCTCAGCTCCACAACTACAACCTTTGGTAAATCACTAAATTTCTCTGATTCTCTGATTCTTTCTCTCTAAAATGGGGATAATAATCTCTGGACTATCTCCCTCAGCTTTACATTCCCAGAGACTAATGACACGGCAGACACTTAGTAGAAACTTAGTAAATTATGTAAATACATAATTGCAAGAATCATTTAGGCTTACGTAAGTAAGTTAGAAAGTGTTATGAGATGTAAGGTATTATTGTTACAGAACCAATACAAGCATATATTCATAGATGTTTAGTGCTTAAAGGAATATTGGAGGACTTATCTATGGTACCTTAAATTAATCCTATCCAGTTTCCTTATTTTGTAGATGTAGCAACTAATAGAAGCATTTAATTCATTTAGGTTGATTTAGTTAGCTGCAATAAAATAAACTAGGGGTCCTACAAACAACATGAGCAGTAGTTTTAATAAACTAAGAGAAATGGGACCAGGTAAATAAATAGCTGATGATTTTCAATTCTCACTAGAAACAAATATAGTCACTGTGGGGAAAAAATACACTGATAGTCACTATATTGTGCTCAGCCACTAAGTGCTTAGCCACTAAGCATGGTTAGACTAGAATATTAAACCCTGAACTATGTAGAAGTAATAAAAAGGATAATAAAGTATCTTCTATACCAATGAACAAACCATTTATTAAAAAACAAGAATAGATTTGTATATTAAAATTCAAGTTGATTTAATGATTTCTACTCAGGCATAGGTTATAACATTACAAGTATTACTTTCCCATCCATCACCAAGACAAAAAAAAATCAACTATACCTATTGTCAGATAATTGTTGAGATAGATAAAATGACTTGATGAGAAATCACTTTGGGTTAAAAACAACAAATTGGTCCTTTTTTATTTATCAGTGAGCTCCCTGGGTGTAACAAGTAGTTTCCTTGAGGCCTGGCTGACACTTTATAATTGGTATCTATATCCTAGGGGTTTTTCTGAACTCTGAATGCTCTCTCATCCTACTTCCCAATAACCTTGAACAAAGAAAGAATATACATATTGTTTTTCTAGGAAATCTTGGGATAAGTATTTTAGGACTCTATAGTATTCTTATCAGAGCTTCATTTCAAGAAAGCTACATTCAAAGTGTCAAATAAAAGGATAAAAAAAGGTTCAGTGATGGTGCCAAATCTAACACTGGGAGAGCCAACTTTTCCCAACTTCCCTACCTCTATTCCCTTAATCAGCCACAGGGCAGACTTTATGAGTGGTCAATTGCTTATAGGTGCCATGATTTCAGGGTGAGTAAAAAGGTAGGCTATATCACCAATACCTCTCCCATATAACTGATGAATATTCAAAATTGCTCAAACAGAATATTTCTTAGACCCAAAGAACATTCCCCTGGGAAAAGAAACACACTGAACCCTGTCAACCATCATTAACACTTTAAAGTAAATGAGCTTTCCAAATCTTTACCAGATGTTGTGATTTTCCAGAGGGAGAGGCTGAATAACTGGGAAGGCTACTGACCACCAGATATGATAGTTATGGTGGGAACACTCTTGGATGAGAAAAGTATAGAAAATACAGGCTGATAATACTTACTCTATTGCCCAAATCTGCTGAAGGCTAGTCCTGCCCACCTAAATTTTGGAACATGAGGGTTCTTTGTTTGGTAAAGTGAATTTGTCAATAAGCAATTTAAAAGCCTGGTCAAATTTTGGCCAGAGCATGTCCAAAAACCATCTGGATCTGATTTTCTGCAATATACTCAAAACTCTCATCAGATTTCTTAACCTCAGATTCTTTTACAAGAGCCCCTTTGCACCAACATTTCTTTTCCACTGTCTCTTCTCTCCCTGTAATTCGCACATGAGTTCCACATCTATCATTCTCCTACATTCACTTAAAAATTCTCCCTACTTTCTGTGTGCTTTCACAAAGTGCCAAGACTAGAGAATACTTAGGGTAGCCAGGTTCTTACCTGTCTCAAAGACAGACATCAGAACTATAAAGATAGGAAACTTGTTTTTTTCTGGAGACGGTTCTTTATAACCAATCCTACCAACTATAAAATACTGACTACAAACTCAGTAAATAGTCAGATACAGTAATATTCCACATGAGCTTAATGTAACAGGAAAAATTGAAAATCCTGTGAAAACTATTTTGTTTTTGTTAAATGGTAATTTTCTTCAAGTTTTACTAAACAAGATTTACTACAATAGCCAGCATATGACATAACAAGTTTACAGAGTCAGGACTATGCTATGCAAGTGAGTCTATTAAATGCTATACACTATATTGTACTTTGTAAGCAAACATTTTGATTGTGAAGCCAAATAATCCTTTAACAGCAAGTATTAACCCAAATTGACCTAAAACACTATTTCGAAGAATGTGCTATAGTTTATCACTTCTTGGCCTTTTGGCTAAGACCAAGTGCAAAACTTATATTATAGTTTATAGATATCTGACCCAAAACAAGACTACAAGCATCTTCAATTTCCAAATTGCCAACATTAGTTTTTATAGTTTCAAATGCACTTTAATTAGTTAACTATTATCAGGAGTTTGTATTATACTAATGATATCAAAATTAACATTGACATCCTAATGAGAAAAGATGCTATATATAACTTTCTTTTTTTTTTTTTAGATTTTATTTATTTATTTACAGACAGAGATCACAAGTAGGCAGAGCGGCAGGCAGAGAGAGAGGAGGAAGCAGGCTCCCCGCTGAGCAGAGCGCCTTTTGCGGGGCTTGATTCCAGGACCCTGAGATCATGACCCGAGCCAGAGGCAGAGGCTTTAACCCACCAAGCAACCCAGGCGCCCTATATATACCTTTCAACAAGTATTTCTGGAATGATTTCAGGGTATAACATGATAAACTAGGCATAGCCCATGAATTTAAAATAGTTATGATCTAAGAGGAAAACAATGACAACCAGTCAAAATATACTATGGAATTCTTTTGGGAAAGGTTCAGAATTAGTTTATGATATAGTAGAATTTTAAAAAAGATATAGTAGAAGTAATATTGTGTGCCCTCAAATAGAATAAACAGAAGGAAAGAGTATATAAACAGTTGGCAATGTCTTCCATGGTTTAAGAAATAGAAATGGCAGTACAGATGCCAGGTGTGTTCCATCCTTGCTCTGTCAAAATGGTCTTACTCAATCCTGTTGCCACATATTATTGTCATAAAAGCACTCAAAATTACCAATGTGAATCATGGAGAAAACATAAGCAAGAAAATGTTTTGACTAACTAGAGACTGGGCTTCATTAATGCAGGAAGATTTTCTGGAGAAAATGGATCATTACAATTCTTTGTGTACACAATTCAAGGAAATATGTTCTCCCTCTTATTTCGTATTTACAACAGTAAATGGAAATGAGCTTCAATACCACAGTTGACCAATAAGTGCTCCTTACACATAAACTGCAAACCTGTTCCAAAACAAAATTCTGAGACTAGATGTTTTAGGTATGTAAGAAGAGTTAATCCTTTGGGCCAGGGCTCAGGGCCTGAAAGCTATGCATTCTACATATGGCCCATGGGTCAAATCTAGCTTTAGACATTTCATCTTTGTAAATAAAATTTTATTGGAACACACTCTCATTTGTTTACATATGGTCTATGGATGATTTCATGCTATAAGGGCATAGTTGAGCTAGCTGCTAAAGGTAGTCTATGGTCAACTTGCTTTGTTTGTTAAAATGCAGATTCTTGAGCCAACACCAAATCCAGTGAATGAGACTCTCTTTGGTAAGGGACAAAATTTTTGCATTTTTTTAAGCATGGCAGTTCATTGTGAAGCACGTTAAATTTCGAAAACCATTGTTTTGTGTCACCACCTTTTTATACAGTCTCTAAATCAAATCTTTTGACAGTATCTTCCACCTGCCAGACTGATTAAATACATTCATGGTGTTCCTAGAGATAAATAACAGAAATTCCATATGTTTCTCTCCTGAATATTCAGCATTCTGCCCATGCTGAGGTTCAGCTACAACTCATTTATAACTTAAAATTCATTTTCAAAATTTTTGATCAATATTTAATTTATGTAATCCCATTTTTATTTAGAATGTATATAGCACTAGACCATGTGCCAAGTAGTGAACAATTTCTGTGATAAAAGGTAAGATTTAAGGTAAGATTCTGGGATTCTTATTCTAATCTGATTTTCGTATTCCAAAGCTTTTTCATGAAGCCTAGAATGGCTTTTGTTTCAGATCAAGATATTTCTAGCTGTTGTTGAGTTTCTGTCTTTGGGACAGAAGGTGTTTCTATCTAATGTAGCTGATTGCCTCCAGGGATAGGAAAATCATAGGCTTTTCAGATTTTGGGGGGGTGGGCAGGGAACCACGCACATTCCACCTAATTTCCAAGTCTCTCAACCAGATCTGAATTCTCAAGGCAACTGACCTTTTTGAACTCATTTTACATAAATCACAGTGATCTTGGGAGTAAGAGAGTAAATGAGGGTTAATCATGAATGGCTAGTTCTATAGGAGGAGCACTACATCCCTGACATGCCCAAATCAAGAGACTATACAAATACACCACAGATTTAATATTGACTAAATTTTGGAAACTCATTTCTGCTTTCTTTCTCAATTATGTATGCCAAAAATTATATATACTATTGTTTGGCATCATTTGCCAAATACAAAAATAAGGTAAGTGAAGCTCCTTTTCATTGCAAGTATGAATGAAAGGAACAGCAGATGTAAGGTGAAGGTGGAGTCAAATGAGCCCTCAAAATTCAGGAGAAATCTCAGAGCTGACTGCTGCTGTCAGGAACTCTGTGTGGGGAGTTGCTTCAGAGATTAGGAAAACAAATGACATTTAGACAAGGTAAATCTATCGCTTCTCGGTCTTTTGGCTAGGATCAAGTGTAGACAAGGTAAATCTGAGTTAGCAAAGTGATGATCCAGAAATGAAAATAAAACTGAGAGTTAGTGAAATTCTGTTTCAACAGAGAAAGGAAAAGCTATCATATTTATTTGCAGCCCTGGAGTCTGGAACTGGGGAGTTTTTAAAACTCACATACATTTTAGACAAGTAGTACTTATATGTAGGAAACTTTAAGCCTTTGAAAACCTTGATAGTCCAATTAATTTAGTGCATCAAATATTTTAAAGTTTTTTAATTTTAGATATTATTATTGCCTTCATTTTGAGACTCTGATACTACTTTTTGAAAATAGAGAAACCTAGATGTTGCTACATGATCCAGTTTTACTTTCTCTTGTAACATTACCCAAACGGTTCTGCTTATGATTCTTATTATCTTTTCAATTTTTTTCTTATATTGCTTTGAATTTATGTATATTAAAGGCATACATTTCAATATGTAAAACCAGAATCCTTATTGGAGTATTCCAAATCTACATCTATTTATGATGACTTTGTATATACTTTAGATACTTTCAATAGTGACTGAATTAGAAACTCAGTCATGGATTTGTTAAATGACACTTCCTGTTACTGATAGAGACCAGCAGTTAGTAATTTGTCCTACACCATAATCTAAATCTCACCTAAACATGTTGTCCACACAAATGTAGTTCTTAAAATGTCAAGAAGATGAAGATATTTCCTTCCTAGGAATTCAGTCCCTTTGGGTTCTACTTCTTCTAATGACACCAATAAGCTTTCGGATTTGATCCAATTTGATTAAACAATACTTACTGAATGTCTGGTATAAGAGAAGGAGGGGTGCCAAGAGCTGTAAGTCAGCAAAGTCTGTATATAGTATACACAGATGTTGTGTTTATAAACATGACTCTAGAAAGTTTAGAGACATGACACTTACTAGGAAGGATAAGAAGGCAGAAGTGATATATCCTAAAGTAAATAAAATATTTGAGGTGGCTCCATTTGGGAAAAATCCCTTCCAGGGCCTAGTTATATAAACCCCCTGTTGGACACATGCCTGACTCAGAGGCAGAGACAACAGCTGCTCAAAGTCATGGGGTGTTAGGGATTCTCAGAACAGGTGGGAGGATGAAGAATCAGGAGAGAGGGAAACAGCTAGTGCTAGCAGCAGGAGGCCTGACTAGGAGCCTGTACAAGCCCTGCTCTCCCAACCAGCATGAGGAAGAATGGAATCCAACCCAGGGATAGTAACCAATACAAAATGATCCAATTAAAATGCCTTACGAGGCCCAGCCAGTCAAATTTCCAAGGGGATCTTTGACACCCAATTGGGAATTTGCTGCTTGTGACAAAAAATAACATGGTATATGATGTTGCTGTAAGTGTAGTATATTTATAAAGAGAATCCAGCTTTGGACCCTAACTACTCGGTGCATAAGAAATGAAAACAAAAGTGTATCCCTTTTTTATACTCCTTCCTTTCAAAATAATGTTTGTAAACTTCATTTCAAATCATTAAAATGGAATTGAGGTTATCAAGACTTTTCTAACCAAACCTCTTATGTGGGCTAGGAGAACAGAGTCATGCCTAGAATATTATTAAAACACCAAGCCTCAGGATGGCATGTCTGCACATTGAGGGATAGTAAAAGGAATACTAGTAATTGATTTATCCATCTCTTTACTCACTTATACAGTCAGCAAATATTTAATTGTCAAACCTGTACCAAAGATGGTATAAGGTGCTGAAGATACAGAGTTGAGCAAAAAGAGACACAGCCCCAGTCCTCATGGATACCACAAAATAAGGGAACAGAGCATAAAGAAGCACATACAATCACAAATCATATAATTTGTGATATGTAATCACAAATTACCCCAAAAAAAGTGCTTTGAAGGAAATGAACAGGGCACAGTGAAAGAAAGTAACAAGGTGGGGGGTGGGAAGGGATACTACTTAGATCGGATGGCAAAGGAAGTCTCACTTAGGTGACTTTTAGAATAAGAACGAAGGGTGAGAGGTTGCCAAGCCAGGGACATCCTAAGTAAATAAAATCATACATGGGACACCCTGAATTAGCAAGAACATGATGTGTGAGAGGAGTTGAAAGGCCAGGGGAGAGCAGATTCTAAGGTTGAGGGGGTGGAAACGGGTTAGAGAACACAGGTTTTTAAAGGCTAGTGGTTTGAATGCTTCCTGAGGAATTGTTCTGCCTGTTCAATGAGCCTCGCCATTCATTCATTCAGTCAGTCAATCACTCAATACATGTTTAATGTGAGTCTGCTACACAGGTACTCTTCTAGGCCCTGGGAATATATATAAAAGGGAAGAAAACAGTCAATAACCCCTGCCCTTATGGATCTGCCCTAAGGGATGGGAAGGGAATGGAGACAGGCAGTAAACAAGAAAACAGGAAAAATAAATAAGATAATTACAGCTTTTCATATGTGCTATGACAAAAATAGTTAAGTGCTATTATAGAGAATAACACGGAGAGGGGCCCCTTCAATTATTTTAATCTCCAAGCATAGGGCTTGTACTTAGTCAGGTTTATGTTATTGTTTTCACCACTATGGGGATTTTTAGCATTTTTTATTGAAATGAGCTAAAGTAAATCTGGAAAGCTATTGCTGATGTCAGAGTAAGCAGAAATTCACTCTGCTTTCTAGTTCTCCAACTTTAAAAATACAGCTTTAAAAATTATGTTTTACATCCTAAACATATGCAATTTTTGTCAATCATACCTCCATAAAGCTGGGGGCAAAAAAAGGGAAAAAATAAAAACTTCACTTCAGTCTTTAAAAGACCTTGTGAGACTAATTAGGGATTGGAGGAGTCTAGGTCAGCACATGCTCAGCTCCCCTTTCCCCAATAATGGGTCTGTGCACACAAACCAGTAAAGAAAAGGAAGAAGATAGCAAAAAAAGAAATTTGAGTCAAAAAAGAAAGTTACTATCATTTTATTTCAAACTGGCTGAATCCTATCCATGGAAATCAGCTTTAGGAAGAAAAAAAAAAAAAAAAAAAAAAAAGAGTGGCTGCATTACTTACAATTCCTGGGGAAAATGCTCCCAGCATCCTATCCCTTTATTTTTCCTATCTCTTCAATTTCCCTTTTCCTGACTCTTCTCTACTCTGATCTTCTTTATTACTTGTCCATTTATCTGCCTCTTCCCCTGCCTATCTTTATCTTAAGTCAGTCAGGTGGTCACAGGGAGATGACATCTGCCTCCTTAGGGGCATTCAGTAAAAGGAAAATTTTGAGCTCTAACCCAGATTATCTCCTTTATTTGGCCCACAACCCTTTATGGTTTTGTCAGACTGTTGTTCTCAGTTACAGGTCGTGTTGTGACAACCTCTCCTCTCTAAGGTTGAAGGATTTAAACTTCATTTTCTAGGTTGGCTTCACTCTAGAATTGAGGATGGTGGTTCATCACCAGGACAGACTCAGAGCGGCCCTAGATTTCTTTTTAGAGTGGCCCTACCCTGGTGGCTCAGTTGGATGGACACCCAGAGTAAACAACCTGTCCCTCCAACCTCAGCTAGCTACTTGGAAGAAGACACTCAGGGCACCCCTGGGTGGTGTTCTGTAGAATCATGAAGCATGACAGAGCTGAGCCCAGAAGCAAGCAAGAGACAAGCGTACCGAGAAGGAAGACACAGTGAAAAGAAAAGGCTTGTCAGTTACACATTCAGTCCCTTTGTTCATTATTTAGCTTCTGGGAGGGTTCCCTCCACCCCCACCTCAGCATAGTTTCAATGTAAACCCTCTTTATCTTTCCACTTCCTACCCCAATTGTGTACTATTCTTATCCTCAATGGTATGATTATCTTGGCATAGGTTTCCCAGGCTTGTCTTTTTTTCTTAAGGAAGTTCAGGAGAAGTAGATGGGGCTCTTTCTTTACAGGAGCAGCCTAAGGCTGAAGTTAAATCCAGCTGTAACCCTGATACCTCTGAGTAGGTTGGTGGGGCATTTCACTCAAAATTCTCAAACTTCCCAATTCCAGTTGAGTTGGTGCTGTCATTAATGTGACAAATCTTAATCTTAGATACTTAGCCAGGATTTAAGTTGTTATTAGAAACCATTGCTGGAAAACATTAAAATAAAGCTTAGCTATTAACTAAGGGGCATAAACCTATGGATGTTTTTGCTTTAACAATATAAATGTAACTAGCATTATAATTTAGTTTGTTGATAAACACATTCCTTAGTCCCTCAGACAGAATTATCTAAGCAAGACAAGGAATCCCTGTTGGGTCAACTGACTGTGGAACATTAATTATGAGGTTTTTGGGAACACACTATTGGGGAGAAGTTTCTAGGACTTGGGTTTAACAGAACTTTCTCCAATTAGAATCAACCAACTATGGAATGGACTGCCTTGTGTCACTAAAATGACTACATGTTAAGGATTTTGTAAAGGAGATTCTACATTGGATAAGGAATTGGACAAGATCGGTAGTTCTAAAATACTACATGGACCAATTATATTAAAAGTACTCACCAGGGGCGCCTGGGTGGCTCAGTGGATTAAAGCCTCTGCCTTCGGCTCAGGTCATGATCTCAGGGTCCTGGGATATGGCTCTCTGCTCAGCAGGGAGCCTGCTTCCTTCTCTCTCTCTCTCTCTCTCTCTCTCTCTTTCTCTCTCTCTCCCTGCCTCTCTGCCTACTTGTGATCTCTCTGTCAAATACATAAATAAAAAATCTTTAAAAAAAAAAAAAGTACCAACCAGGCTTGCTTATGATGTAGGTTCTTAGGTCTCATTTCAGATCTCCTGAATTAAAACTCTGAGTGGATGGAGCCTAAGACTATATTTTGAAAGAGTGCTTGTAGTTGGTTTATAATGTGAAGATAGGTTTGGGAATCAATGAACCACATGACTTCAAAAGTCTTCCAGATTCAGTTTTTCTTTTATCTGTTATACTTAAAATAAAACAAAACACCTGGGTTTAATATTCTCAAATCAAACCTACTTTTTTTTTTAATGTAGAAGAGATTCTGAAGCACTTGATCACAAATACTATCTCTTATCAGTAACAAATATGCATTTTTAATATTTCCTTCTTTTCACAAATGGTCTTATTTTGCAACAAGGAAAAAAAGAAAAAAAGCCCTTGCAGATAACATTTCCTATTAATTCCAATGTATAGTCCATAAAAAACATGACAAGAAGAAGTGATGAAAGGAGATATAACTGATTTTAAAACTTCTACTTGATTTCATTACTGAATCAAATATTATCCATCAGTTTGGAGTTGCCTGTGGGTTAGACTTGCTGATGCTGCACTCTAGCAGCTCTGTAGACCAAGCTGTCAGCAGAAGAATATATATAATCATTGGCACAAATTTTCTGTGATACTTGCACTGCTCTCTGAGTTTGAAATAAATCTAACACTTTTTCCTTACATCTGTTGCCTTCTCATGAGGATGTGTTTGTAATCATCTGCCCAAAATATAGTAGCATTCAAGTCTATTTCTATTTCTGGAAAACAATGAACAACACCCCCACTCTCAGTTCAGTAGAATTCTGGCTTTTAAGAAGGTTTATGGAAATAAACTTTGATTCCTTGGTACATATAGAATGAAAGCAAATACTAAAAGTAACTGTATATGATTACTGTAAAATGCTTTTTACACTGATATTTCTATCACAAGCCCATCAAATTCCTGGAAAGTCAGAAAAATCTAAATAAAACCTAGTAATAATAAAAGGTTATCACTATCACATTTCTAAAAAAGTAGTGGATTGATAATACAAGCCAAACCGCATGAAAATGAGTACCAGAACAGTGAATTTTTTAATAATAAAAAGACTTTAAATTTGTGGCTACTGGACCACTTGTTTTGTTTTGTTTTAAGATTATTTATTTATTTATTTGACAGAGAGAGATCACAAGTAGTCAGAGAGGCAGGCAGAGAGAGAGGGAAAAGCAGGCTCCCTGCTGAGCATAGAGCCAGATGCAGGGCTTGATCCCAGGACCCTGGGATCAGGACCTGAGCTGAAGGCAGAGGCTTAACCCACTGCACCACCCAGGCACTGCTCCACTTGTTTTAGGATGAATTTTAACAAAACAATATCCCTGAACAGTCACACATTGTAGATGTCCACTAACCAATTGTTATAATGGAATTTGCCATTTGTTCTTTTCCCCCAGGGGGCACATTTGTTTTATTGCTTATGTTGCATATTCAAACAAATACAATAAATACCATTTTAAAAACATAAGAAATATAAAAGCCCCTGTGCAAGTTCTGTATTATTTTTAAATTCCTATAGGCTAATAAAAGTATTTCTACTATAGAACTGGAGCCATCTACGCCTGGGTGGCTCAGTGGGTTAAGCCGCTGCCTTCAGCTCAGGTCATGGTCTCGGGGTCCTGGGATCGAGTCCCACATCGGGCTCTCTGCTTAGCAGGGAGCCTGCTTCCCTCTCTCTCTCTCTCTCTCTCTGCCAGCCTCTCTACCTACCTGTGATCTCTCTCTGTCAAATAAATAAATAAAAAATCTTAAAAAAAAAAAAAGAACTGGAGCCATCTAGAAATGCACATGATGAATTTTTTGCATGCAGGATACCTGAAATATTATTATATCTTAATTCATGGCATAATTGAACAGTCTCAAATCAAATGTTTTTATATGAATAATAATTGTAACTATTGTTACATCTGCAAAAGCCTTAATCAGCTTATCTGCAAATGTACAGTCGGGTCCCCAAATATTAAGTATATAAAATCTAAAGGAAGAACAGTATCTAGCTGCATCTGTGTTCATTTCTTCAAAGGCAGAATTGGGATTTTTAGTCTTCCTTCCTTAAGACAAGTTGCTATTTGCAAAGGTCTATGCTATAAGATACTGAAGACCATGAACAGATACTGCTCATGTGACACCTGAATTAAAATTTATGAGGTAAAGTTAAATAAATTCCAGTTCTACACACATAATAATAGGAAGTTTTAGGTAAAATATTTTAGTTTTCTTCTCAGGTATTTATTTTTCATTGTATTTTTTTATAAATAGGATTTATTTTTTAGAGTTTTGGGTTTGCAGAAAACTGAGTACATAGTTTGTATATATACTTCTTCAGTTCTCCCTTCACACATAGTTTATTATTAACATCTTGTATTAATATAGTACACTTGTTACAATGGATGAGCCCATACTGATAGGATATTATCATTATTTTTTAAGATTTTATTTATTTATTTATTTGAGAGGGAGAGGTGAGAGTGCTTGTGTGCACATGTGGGAGAGAGGGGCAAGGGAGAGGGAGAAGTAGACTCCCCACTGAACACAGAGCCAGACCCAGGACTTGATCCCAAGACCCAATGTGTTGAACACTAACTATATGCCAGAAACTGTCCTTGGCCCTAGAGTTACAAAAATCAGTAAGATAAAGTTCCAGTCCTTTTGGAGTTCACCTTAAAGCTGAAGAGATGATAGATAACTATGATTAACTATTAACTATGATAGATAACCATGATTCAATGTACTAAGTGCTAAGAGAGGTATATTAAAAGGGTTACAAGTGGCAGAGGAGAGAGGTATTCATTCTGTTTAGGGAGGAGTCTCAGAAAAGACTTAACTGAGAAGAAACTATTAGAGTTATACCTCGGCAAATGAACAGCAGTTTACTTAGCAGAAAATGAGGGGAAGGGTATTCTAGACAGAAGAAACTGTGGAAGTACAGGTCATTTAAGAGTATAGGACATATTCTTGGTGACCTGTGGATTGAATAAGTAGGATGGTAGATAAGGAAGGGACTAAAAATTAGGCTACAGTAAGGATACTGCTATTTATATATGTAGGTGGTCCTTTCTACTAGAGTATAAATTTCTTGGGGTGCCTGGGTTGCTCCATCAGTTAAATCTCTGCCTTCAGCTCAGATCATGATCTCAGGGTCCAGGGATCAAGCCCCACATCAGGCTCCCTGCTCAATGGGGAGTCTGCTTTTCCCTCTCCCTCTGCCACCCTCCCTGCTTATGCTCACTTGCTACCTCTCTCATTCTCTGTCAAATAGATAAAATCTTTAAAAAAAAGGGCTTCTTGAGGTTAAGATCCAAGTCTCATCCTTTCATCTTTTCATCTGCTCATTCAATCATCTTCTGAGTATCCCTTACAAGACGAAAACTAAAGCAGATAGATGGCATTACTGAGGCACTGAACTTGCCTTGATGGAACTCTTATGGTGATAGAGAAAAATATGATAACAAATAATTGGAGTACATGTGATGAATGCTTACCAAATGAATACTACTTCTTGCAGGGGTTTCTAATAATTTCACACAAATTTTATACAAATGGGACATGGCTCAGGTAATGATCCCAGGGTCCTGAGATCAAGTCTTCCATTGGGTTCCTTGCTCATGGGCATCTATTTCTCCCTCTGCCTGCTGGTCTCCTGCTTGTGCTCACCTCTCTTTCTCTCTCTGATAAATAAATAAATAAATAATCTTTAAAATTTCATGCAAATCTAATTTCTGTTTGGTAGGAGAGGCAATGATTCCAAATTTTGTGTTTTATAAAAACTTCCCCACTCCTTCTCAGTTTCCTAACACAGATGCTTTTTGTTAATCCTGAATGAAATGAACTATCTTCTGAGAAAAGAAGAAAGTGGTGTAATTTACAAAACTGAGCTAGACTGGCAAGACATAGGGTAGGGAACAAACCAGGAAAAAATACTGTGGCCTAGATGTTAGGAAGATGAAAGAAATGGAATTAAAGAACCAGGTTTGATGCTCTGCATTGTTTTTAATATGTTACTTTTTGGGTTGGGATTACATGAGCCAAAGATATGTTTCTTTTAAGATTGTCAGTCTCTTTCTCTTGACAATCAGAAGCAAATGGGACTGAGGCAAAGGTGGAGTGAGAGAAGAGCCCCTATCTATATTTTTTTAACCCAGGAGAGCTATGAAAAGGAGGATGTTTTAAAGAGCTGGTGTAATAAATGTAGGGTATTTAGAGTGCTGGTAAAAAAAAAAATAGTTATAGTAGTAGTATTCATAGTATAAAGCAATAAAAATAATAGCTTACATTTATTGTGAGCATTGTCAAAACACTTTACATGTATTACCTTCTAACTCCCCTATACATTCCTCCACTGATCAATATTGACCCCAGTAGGTAGGGACAGCTCTACGCCCCTATTCAGCAGGAAGAAGGTACAGAAGATGAGACCTTCCACCTTCAACCACCTTAAAGATTTAAGGGTCAAAATTGTTCAGGGGGGAATGATGAGGGAGCAGGAGGCTGGCTGAGGACAAAGCAGGAGCTGGCGCCTTGCACCCCCTCTTCACCCTTTCCTCTCCATAAGTGTAGCATCCCTCAGGCAGCCCTGACTGCCATGAACAATAAGCAAATAGTTAACTTGCAGAGCTCACAATCCTGCTAGACAGGAGTCTCCCTTGGCTTACAAATGTTCTAAATCTCACTAACAAAGACGATTGATAGCAGGATTGTGACACCCCACCAAAAAGTCTCCCAACGATCTTAATGTTAATGGCTGGTCTAAAGACAACATTGATCCAGTGAAAGACCCCTCCCCTAGAAGATAGATAGGATAACTAACCGCTTGTTTGCTTTTCTGTGAACCGCTGGCTTTTAGGCGTAAATTAGGTTATTAATTGCTTATTAATTGCTCTTTTGCCCTTCTGTAACTGCTTGGCTTATAGAAATAATAGAAGACGCCATGATGGCATTCCTACCTTCCCCCTTCTTGTTCCCCCTCCCTGCCTCTCTCCTCCCGTGCGCGGGCCCTCAGAACCAATCAGCTTGTTCCCCCTTCCCACGCCTCTCTCTTCGCGCGCGTGGGTCCCCAAAGCCAATCAGCAAACTCCACGTATGCCTTTTTCAAAAGTTCTAACTGTCAACCAATCAGTTGTGCCCCACCCAAAACTTGTTTGTACCTGTCTATAAAAACCCCCGGCACCACCCCAGCGGGGTGTGCTCAGCTAGCAGGAGCTGCTGACCACCCGCAGGCGCCTGCATAACAATAAAGAACCTCTTGCTGATTGCATCCAGTGGCAGTGTTGGATTCTTGGGTAAGGGGATCCGCGGGTCTTTCACCAGCAGCAAGGGCAAGGCCTCCGGCAGGCTTGGAACATCCTGGCACCTTGTAGGCCCTCTTTAGCATATGAAAACTCCACTGAAACCTCCCTTCCCCTCCCCTTCCCCCAACAGCAGGGTACATAACCTGCCATCCCTCACAACCAGGGGCAGCAGCTCTTCTTGCCCACGGGTCCTGTCCCCGTGCTTTAATAAACCACCATTTTGCACCAAAGATGTCTCAAGAATTCTTTCTTGGTCATCGGCTCCGGACCCCAGCCCACCAAACCTCACCTAGGTTCTAGAACTTCATCAATTCCATGTAGTACCATCATTATCCTCACTTTACAGGTACAGATACAGATAGAGTTAAAGAAACTTTCTCTAAATACAGAAAGTTTGGGTGACATGCCAAGGCCACATGGCTAGTAAGAGATGAAAAGGGTTTGAACTCAGGCAGTCTTATCGGAAGCACCATGATTGAATAAAGAACAGAGGCAGAGATGGGAGAAACTGTAGTGTTATAATAGAGTTATAATTGACATATGTGTATGGGTAAAGACAAAGGTGGTGGCAAAAGAGAGATTTTTAAGGCAAACAATACCAGGTATCATGAAATAGAACTTTTCTGGTTATGCGTTAAGTTGTATCTTATAATAGTTATATATTCCCATTATTCAAAACAGCCTTAATTCTGATTATCCAATCTATCAATCTATCAAGTTATATCTAATAAATGCAAGGTAAAATGTTTTAGTATGCCTTTTTTGAAATTTGAAATGAGCAGATCAATCTTGATTTTGAAAGCATCAATTCTTCAGTATTATTTTTCAAATATCAAATTAGGATGTTCTTATTAATTGTAGGAGATTGGTTCTGATAACTGTTTCTTCAGAATTAATTCAAAGACTTCAAAAAGAGCATCCTCAATCTTTGTCTAAAATATAGAGATTTTGCCATAGGAAAACATAAAAACAAAACCCAGAAAAACAACTTTTCTAACATAGGAAATTTTTATGTTGCTCTTTTACAACATTCCCATTTAAATGTAGATTGTAATGTGCTACAAAGTACAAGGTAGGCTTTTGGGTCTATTAAAATGCTAATGAGAAGGTTAACTTTCAGTCAGAAACTATTGTTGAAAAGGTAGAAAGCAGGAAAATTTACTTTAAGGTCATTTAAGAAAGGCTAAACTTAAACTCTGATTTTGTCAGTGAAAAAAAGAAATTTCTTATAAGAAAAAATATAAAGGAGGCACAGTGCAATTGTACTTGGTCATAGCAATACTGCAGAACATTAGACTAAGGGACATATTATTTCATTTTGGTGTTGCAAAAACTAACAGTCTCAAGCAGACATATCTTTGGACAGCTTCACCTAGAGTACTAATAGTGAATCTGTGCAAATATTTGTTACTACTGCACCTACTCTCCTAAATATGATGAATTGCACAAGGCCCTAATATGGTCATTGCAAAATGCCTTTAGATATATTTGGGGCTTCATGAAGCTCCCCAAAATTTTATCTTCTCCAGCATTCAGTTTATTTTAGGCAAAAAAATTGTGACTCATGCCCTACTGCTCATTACAATGGCTTGTAAAGTCTTTCCCACACCCTCAGTGTATTTACCCAAGGCTACCAGTTCAACCATTCCAACTGAATTCAATCAAAAAGCACTGGTGGGTGGAATCACAAGTGATATGTTTAGTTGTTGAAATGAGTAATAGGTTGTGGGATAAGAGGAACAGGCAAAACCAAACATGTAGGAAACCAAAAGAAATGAATGGATGGTAGAAATATTTCCATCATTGATTCATATTTGTTCTGATTTCTACTATATGAAAACTATTACTGAAATATTCCCAATGTTGTTTTTTATTTTCTCCACCACTCCTGCTCCATTCCATGGTGTCTTCCACTGAAGAAATAGAAATATATGATTTAGAGAAGGCATGTAGGAATCTGAGTCACTGGCAAGCAGTTTTGTGAACTTTGTATAAGAATTCTTTAGTAAGAAAGAAGAAATTAAAGAAGGAAGACATTTAAGAAGAACTTCTATAAAAACTTCCTCTCAGGAGGTGAGCCTGGGTGGCTCAGCGGGTTAAGCCTCTGCCTTCAGCTCAGGTCAGATCTCAGGGTCCTGGGATTGAGCCCTGCATCAGGCTCTCGGCTTGGCAAGGAGCCTGCTTTCCTCTCTCTCTTTGCCTGCCTCTCTGCCTACTTGTGATCTCTGTCTGTCAAATAAATGGATAAAATCTTAAAAAAAAAACAAAAACTTCCTCTAAGGAAAATATATGTCTTTGAAAATACAAGCCTTTTTAAAAGGCAGTGTACTATAGCTGCCTACTGTGCTATTTATCCCTAATGATTTGAAGATATAACCCAAGATACCAAGAAAATCTATTTAAAATTTGATGCAAGGCAAAGACTTTAAGACTACTAAATTTCTTCTCTTCTTCTTCTTCCTTCCCAACTTCCTCCATCTCTTCCTATTACTGTTACTAATGTAAAACTATTACATGTATATACATTATAGTTGACAAAGTGCTTGCATAGACATTATCTCTTTTGATCATTCTACATTCATTTAATAAATATTTACTGAGCATCTATACCTTGCCCAGCCTTAAGTATACAGTGGTTAAAAAAGAAAGTATATTGAGTTTATCATTTTCAAAGAGAATTTTTGAAATAAGCAAATAAAGTTATCACTACAGCCTGTAAAAAGAGCCATTATGAAAAATTTCAGGGTGCTATGAATGGTGAACACAGTGGACCTAGTTTACGATGGAAGGCCTGAGAAATTCTGAGTAGACCTGAGCTGAAATGGAAAGAAAGGAAGTTTTTAGTCAGATAAAGAGCAAGAGGAAGAGTTTTCCAGGCTCAGCAAATAACATGTGCAAAGGTCCTGAGGCAGAAAGAGACTTGGCCCCGGGGCACATGGGTGGCTCAGTCTTTATGGCTCGGGTTGTGATCTCGGGGTCCGGGGATTGAGCCCCACATCAGGCTCCCCGCATTTCAGGAAGCCTTCTTCTCCCTCTCCCACTCCCCCTGCTTGTGTTCCTGCTCCTGCTATCTCTCTCTCTGTCAAATAAATAGATAAAATCCTTAAAAGAAAGAAAGAAAGAAAGAAAGAAAGAAAGAAAGAAAGAAAGAAAGAAAGAAAGAAAAAGAGGCTTGGCCCATTAGAAGGGAATGGAAGAGGCAAAAGATAAACCTAGACTGGTATCAGATGCTAAATTATTCAGGATCTTATAAATTCAAATTAGAGAATTTGACATATACTCCACAGTGGGAAACTAGTAAAGGGTTTTAACCGGGGAAATGAGAGTATCTTATTAACTTATTATCAGTGCTAATAGAAATATAATGTGACTCATGTATGTAAAATTTTCTAATAAGCACATTAAAAAAGTAAAATAAAACACATGAAATTGGGGTGCCTGGGTGGCTCAGTGGGTTAAAGCCTCTGCTTTCGGCTCAGGTCATGATCCCAGGGTCCTGGGATCCAGCCCCACATTGGGCTCTCTGCTCAGCAGGGAGCCTGCTTTCCTTCCTCTCTCTGCATGCCTCTCTGCCTACCTGTGATCTCTGTCTGTCAAATAAATTTAAAAAAACACATGAAATTAATTTCGATATTGTATTTTGTTTAGACCAATATTTCCAAAGTATTACCATTTCAATACATCAATGTAAGAAATCATTAATGAGATATTTTACACTTTTTCTACTACATCTTCAAAATTGAGTACAATTTTTACCATACAATACACCTCATTTCAGACCAGTCACATTTCAAGTGATCATTTGCCACATGTGGCCTGTGGCTACTGTACTATATAATGCAGGTCTATAAAGTTCACTCTGGTTGCTGTATAAAGAATAAATTAGAAAAGAATAGGTGAAAGCAAGTGTATTCATTTCCTATGGCTGCTGTTATAAATTACCACAAACTTAGTGGCTTAAAGCAAAGCAAATTTATTATTTTACAGTTCTGTAGATCAGAATTCCAACACAGGTTTTGACGGGCTAAAATCAAGATGTAGGGTTGTAATCGTTCTAGAGGTTCAAGGGGACTATCTATTTCCTTGCCTTTCCCAGCTTCTGGAAGCCACTGCATGCCTTGGCTCATAGTCCCATTGTTTCACCTTTAAAGCCAGCAATATTGGGCTTTGTCTCTCTCATGCTTTCATCTTTTTGGATCTTTTCTGCTTTTTCTCCCTTGTATAAGGACCCTTGTGATTATAATGGGCCCACCTGGATAGTCCAATAAAATCTCCCATCTCAAGGTCACCTTGATCTTGTCAAGGTCCTCAACCTTAACTTCATCTGCAACTTTAACTCCCCCATTACAATGTAACCGAACACATTCACATGCTCTAGGGACTAGGATTTGGACAACTTTTGGGGTGAGATGGTGGATGCTGTTCTGTCTACTACAACAAGATGCCATGTTACCACATTAAAACAATGTTTTGAAACAATAATGAACTCATTATTTTATAGAAACCATATGACAAAAATTGATAAAATATAGAAAAGCACAAAAAAGAAATTAAACAACAAATATTACTACACAAAATCTTACCACTCAGAAACATTTTATCAATATTTATTAAACATCATTCCAGCCATCTATGTACAGATATAGATAGAAGGATGGAGAAAGAAAAATAATTCTTCAAAAATAAAATCACGGTATATATTCTATTTTGGATAAAAATCATTAAATTGATTAATTTTATTTAAAATTAACAGAAGAAAAAATAAATTGCACTGAATTAGAAGAAATTACAGAACTTCAAATATATTTTTCTCCACCATAATAGATACTAATTCCTAAAATATTTGATGTTTAAAAAAATTCATAAAAATATTGAGCTTTGACTCATTACATATTAAGTTCCATTTTTAACTTTAAATAATAGCCTCTGATATTTATATTTTAGAGGAAAAAAGAACCTAAAACTAAGAGAGACCCAGTGACTTGCTCCAAATCAGAGTACATTAGTCTTCTGTTTTCCTTTGTATGTTCTCTTATCCATGTTCCATAATTATTATTTTATTATTTCTCTTTTTTCCTCAACCTTGTACCTCTGTTCATCTGCAACCCTGCATCTTGGGTTGGTGACCCTGTCATACTTCATTGAGAAAATAGGAGAAAGCAAACAGTAATTCCCAAATATGAATGCTCAAAATCTTCCTTTATTCCTATGGTTTTGGATAAAAAGCTTCTACTTTAAACACCAACACCTCCTTTGTGCAATGGATACCACACTTTCACCTCTTCTTGAACTTTGCTTTTACAATTAAACCATTTCTTTCCTCTGGCAAAAATGTTTCTCTCTATTGATTTATTGAACATCAAACATTGATTTTATCAATCAAACATTAAATCAATCAAACATTAAAATAAAACATTGATTTTATGAACACCAAACTCTATTATCTCTAATCTTCACATAAATAAAACAAAAACCCTCCCTTGACTTAATATGCCCCTTTAGAGCTACAGCTTCCTATCTCCACTGCTTTATAGCAAAACTTCTTGAGAGAATTGTGTGGATTAGATGACTTCATTTCATAACTCCATACTCTTTCCTCAGTCAACACTAATTGGACTTCTTTTACCACCACTCAGTGATCTCCATAGTGCCACATTCAATAGCCATTAATCAGTTCTTACCCTAATTATCTTCTCAGCTATATTTGTCATAGTATACTACTCCCCTCACTCTTGAAATGCTCATCTTTTGGCTTTCCTTATACCTCACTGACCAATCTTCCTATTTGATAATTTATCCTTCTCTGCTTAAATTCTGAATATTTGGGTGCCTTATCTCCTTTCAATTTCTCAAAGATGGTGAGCCTATTTTTGCTTCGGGCCTTTGCATACCATGACATATTTTCAGCCTGACATATTTTCCCCATTCATCTTCTTGTAGCTGGCTCCTTTGTGGCATTCAGATCTTGGCCTTTCCTTACTATATGATGCCTCCCACCTTACCACCTTCTACCACTTCACATATATTTTCTCTGAATTACACTTACCACTAGCTGATATTTTGTGTTTGTTTTTTTATCCATTTTATGCCTCTTACCCAAAGAATATAATCGTTATAAGAGCAGAGACCTTATTCATCATTTTTATATCATTTGCTCTGGAAGAAATGCCTAAAACATAGCAGAATCTCAAAAAATAATTGTTAAATAGATAACATTTTTATTTTTATTTTTTTAATATTTATTTATTTGAGAGAGAGAGAGAGATAACGTATGTGAGTGGTGGGAAGGGGTAAAGGGGAGGGAGGGAGGGGTAAAGGGGAGAGAGAGAATCTCAAGAAGATTCACCACTGAGCATGGAGCCTGACATGGAGCTTGATCTCATGACCCAACCCTGAAATCACGACCGGAGCCAAATTCAAGAGTTGGATTCTTAACTAACTATGCCACCCAGGAAACCCTAATGTATAGAAATTTTAAAGAATATCTAATCTATAGTATTTTTAGGGCCAATGGTAGGTAATTCAGCCTGAATTTTACATATGATTTCAACAATTTAATTATACACAAAATTAATTTATTGGTTTAGAAGAGGCATTCAAGTTACAGTTATGAAAAAACTACTAAAGGTAATTAACATCTTGCTTGACATTTTAAACTATATGCTTATGAACATACCTAAACATTTCAAAAGAGAGATTTGGGAAATAAACCAAGTACTAGTTACAATAAAAATTTAACTATCAGTTAGTGATTTAGAGTAATATGTTGTGGGGCACCTGGGTGGCTCAGTGGGTTAGGCCTCTGCATTCAGCTCAGGTCATAATCTCAGGGTTCTGGGACTGAGCCCCACATCAGGCTCTCTGCTGAGTGAGGAGCCTGCGTCCCCCTCTCCCCTCTGCCCGCCTCTCTGCCTACTTGTGATCTTTGTCTGTCAAATAAATAAATAAAAACTTAAAAAAAATTGGTTTTAGAATAATATGTTGTAACGTATTTTACAAATAGTAGCATTAAAACCTATAGAAAAAAAATAAGTTATCCAAGCTCATATAGCAAGTAAGTGGTAGAGTTATATCTAAAACTTAGCCTGTATCACTCCTAACTTTCAGACCAAGTTCCAAGTAAATGCTAGTCTATGTGAATATGATAAAGAAAGCCTATCATATTTTATACCTGTAAACTCCTCGAGTTCTCACACAATTACAGGTTATTAATGCAGGATTTTTAATATTAGTGGTCTCTCTCAAGAATAATCCAAATTTATATCACCATTAATCTTATGTTATTAAAACAAATCAACATAAAACAAAAGGGTAAAAAAAGTAAGAATGTTTGAATGTTTAAATGTTCAGTGCGAGTTCTGTACAGACATGTATATAAAAAATACAGGTGGATTTTATGAATTATCTTACTTTTTATTATTGTTAACCAAAACAATTTTTACTGCTGTGAAATTCCAAAAATCTAAGTATATACATCTACAAATACTAACCTCAATATAACACATTGTAATCACACTTAAGTGAACCTCACATCATTTATAAAAAACAAATATATCTGTACCTATATCTGTATATCACTATGCATGAGAAAAAAGTATATTCACTACTGGTGTAGAATGTTTTCAAAACACACACACACAAATCTGTTTGCATGGGAAATATGTAAGTTTATTCACGGAATTTTTATCAGGGTAACATAGCACCTATATTTCTATTTAGTTGAAAAAATATTTTGAGAAATTATAGTAAAATATATTAATATGTGTTGATTTCATGCTGTAAGCCAAAAGAATCTTCTCTCTTCTAGCAGTACAGATTGAATGTATACCAAGAGCCTTGCTTTCACTTCTCAAGCTGTGAAGAAAGGAACCTTATTCAGATAACACATCATCAGAGCTAGAAACTGATCCTGGCCTTTATAACTGTTGAACCATTTGAATATAAATATGTAAAAAATAGAATTGTAAGATCAAGAGATCTTTTAATCCCTACTAGCCACTGAAACTGCTCCCTTTCTCAGGATTTTTTTTCCCTCTCCCCTATCCCTGAAGATAAAAGAAAAACAAAACAGAAAGAGATAGTAGAGAAATTCAGGGAATAAGAAAGCATAGGTTTACAGGGAAAACAAATTACACATTAGAATTTATCTACAACAAATACTAACACTCTATTCTATATTGGTGAGATGAGGTAACCTAGGGGCTGAGAAAAGCATTGAGGACATGTCAAGACATTAGTCTAATTGATCTGTAAGGCTGACTATGAGAAATGAAAACTTGGTTAACATCAACTGGGAAAATCACCTCAACAAGTCTCATGCTCTGATTCATAAGGATGAGTTTACAGTCTGATCTTTTTTCTGGTGCTTCATCACTAGGTGGCTCATATCTCTGGTTGGAGGAACCATGAGGCAGGATTAAAAATTCCCAGCTCTCTTATCTTCTGAACCTTATGTCTAAGACTAGTTAAGTGATAGCTACAAGGGTCATCAATTAATATTTACTGAACACTGATTTTATAACTATCACTGTGTGAGTCACATTGGAAGAGAAAGCATATAAATATGTATCTGTAAGAGATGTGCCATCTAAAACACTGCATGCAAATACCAAATTAAGCAGCAATCTATTTTTGTTTCCTAAAGAAAGATTAGTTAGCAAATTATTCCATTAACAAAGGAAGGAACAAAGGCAGCAGTAGGATTGCAAAACTTTATAGTCTTTTGGAGGTGTACAGAAATTGGTTAAGGTCAGGGCATGTGGAGAGTCTCAAATCATGTAGGCTGAGGAGTAGCACAAACCTTTTCACATAAGATCCTTCTGAGAGTTTGATCCTGAACCATTCCCTAGACATCTGAAGGTCACAGAGTATGAGTCCCAAATACTTCTTAAGACATTAACATTAAACCAACATGACAAAAAACACGATTAATATGACACGTACTCCATGTGAGTTATCTAATGCCTTTGTTTTTGTTTTGGTTCTTTATTCAGATTCTATTTCCAGGAACTTCTCTATAAATCAAAAGCAACTGCAACCAAATTGTGCCAGTAAATCTCATAAAACAGCTTCCCTGAGACTAGAGACAACACAACAAGAGGTTTTTTTTTTCCTTTTATTTTATATAATGGTTGGGAGGGTTTATTTTATTTTTTAGGAAAAAAATTAGTATTCCAGGGTGCCTGGATGGCTCAGTTGGTTAAGCAACTGCCTTTGTCTTGGGTCATGATCCTGGAGTCCCAGGATCAAGTCCTGGGCTCAAGTCCTGCATCCGGCTCCCTGCTCTGCAGGGAGTCTGCTTCTCCCGCTGACCTCTCTCCTCTTGTGCTCTCTCTCTCTCTCATTTTCTCTCTCAAATAATCAAAATCTTTAAAAAAAAAACCTCATATATAAAAAAGAAAAAAGTATTATTTCAAAAATGTTACTTATTTGGTGAGTAAGCTCCAGGAAAACTGCATTGTTGAATCTCTTTAATAAACTGTGCGTTTGCACTTGTTCTTAGAAGGCATTTAGAAAGCTAGGTGTTACATGGACCTTCAACCATTTCATCAAATCCCCTACTGTGAAAAAAAAAAGGCATTCTCCTCATCTAGTTAAACAGGTACTTTGAAACAGAGTCCAGCTGAAGACTTTAGAACCTTCTAATCATTACATGACTAGGTAAACTTGGCTATTATTAAAAACCAGGGAAAGAAAAATAAACTCACATAAGTCATGCAGTTCTCCATGAAGCACACAATGCCTCTATTCTTCCTACTGTGTTGCAGTATATTTTAATGGATAAAGTTTCTCCTTTAACATGTGCAGGATTTTCAAGATTTGCAAAGCTTTGAGTGGAACAGGTAATAAGAGGAAGATAAATAAAATAAGCTAGAAATATGAACAGCTTGAGCCTCTGTTATGAGTTCATAAATGCCTTAAATTAGGAAGAATTACAGTGGGATTTAGAGCTATTGGGATATATTTGCATTTTGAACTGGTCTTTTTACAACTAAGTAGAACAATTTACTGACATTCTTTTGTAGGAAACAAACGCATATTGTTACCTACTGTAATCTGTTAGCATAAAATATTTTGAATGCACCATAATGTGGGTATGTAGAGTTTGAGACATATGTTCAGAACTGGAATATGTACAAGATTTTAATTTTAACCAAAGCCAAAGCAGCCCATGACTCAGGTCACCGTCTGTCCTCCAGCAACAAAGACAATGTAAATATTCTCAGTGGTTTTATTTCATCTTACTTTCATCATATAAAACTACAATAGTTGTGATAAAGACATAATAGATATGAACAAAAAGAGACCTAAAATAAATTAATTCAGGGAATAGCTATCATAATACATTCTTATAACCCTACCATCTCAGCCTTTTTTAACATCTTCATATATGCCTTAAAAACAGACCAAGAAAGTTAAGTTTTCTTGTTACCCTTATCTTGCTGAAAGTCTACCTAGTATTCAAAGTTGAAAAGTATGTTTATAGATACTTTGGCTCAGAATCATTAGTATTTTGAAATGAGCATATCATAGCAGAGTGATATACCCTTCTTGAAAAATTCTTATAATCTAATGAAAATTTTTATGTATGAGATTGTATGGCTTTGAATGAAATAACTCAAGATATCAAAAAGGGATTCTCAATGGATATTAGGTTATTTTTAATTTTTATTTTCATTTTTGTAAGGTTTTTTTTTACTTCTTCTTTATGAGATCTTAGAGCAACAGCCCCTGATGTGACATGTCCCACTGATTTAAGCAGTCAATTAATTAAATGTTAAAATTAAGCAATTATATAAAATTATTTAATTTTAGGAGCTTTTTTCCCGACTGTCAGTTCAGAAAGCATAAATCTTTTCAAGCACATAAACTCTGCTACTTACTTTAAGATATTTAAAAATACATCTAATTAGTAGAATCAGCTTGCTGTGTCCCTTCTAAGAAGATAAGAAGTTTAAGCCAGGTTTTAGTCAACTTCAGAACTTAGGGTGAGTAATTAGAATTCTATATACTTGGCCAAAACACTTCTTTAAAAAAAAACTAATGATAAGTGGCTGATTGTTCTAGCTGTGGACTTCTCCATAATTTGTTAGTGGCATCACAAAAAAAATCACAGACTTCAGGGAGGGCTGGCTCTGGATTGACTCACAACTGGAAGAAAATTTATCTGTCCTTACTGATAAATGTGGATCAGTTAATATTCTTACAAAACTCTGCTTTTCACATTATATAATACCTAGATGTTCAATATCAATAACTGAAATAATCACAGAGAAAATTATTTTTTGTTGCATTAATTTAATGCTGAACACATCCTACAATATCCAAACTTTGTATTCCTAATCTTATGGGGAGCCTGCATTTTCTGTGAAAATGAAATGCATCATTTGCAAGCTGCTTAAGGATTTTGACTGCCAACCAATCCATACTGGTCTTTTTGGAAATTAACATGTGCTATGGATATCATCATTCTGAGCTTCATGATGGTCAAGACCATGTTATATTTATGTTTTAATCTTTAGTTCCTAGCTGCACATTGCTCCATAATGTTCATTTAATATATTCCTGTTGAGTCAGTAAAGTACTGATCGATAAATGTAATGAAAAGATGGGTAAACTTTGAAAAAAAAAATAAAAAATACAAGCCAACTTAGTGAAATAATTGTCATGATGCAACCAATAAAACTGGTCAAAGTGATTTTTTTTTTCATTTTCCAAATGACTGCTTTTGTATCATCAGGAAGAGCATTAATATCAAAGTATTTCCCTTCATCCATTCCAAATATGGGTTTGTATCTGGTTTCATGGCTTAATATATGTTGGGAATGCAGTATAAATAAAGTACTGGGCTATGAATATTTAGGAGGGATTCAGAAAACAATTATGATAGTCTCTTGAGCCAAAAGCCGTGTGTGGAATAATTATAAAAATATAAGTTAGGACAATATTTGAGCCATTAGAATGAGTATATGAAGAATACAAATCAATGTTATAAAAATTGAAAGGTTACTTCATCTAGACAGAAGTGATCAAGGAGTAATTTTGGAGGACATAAGATCTGAACTACACCTGAATGACCTATAAGATTTGAATTAGTGGAAAGGAATGGTGGTTAGAATATAATTAGAGAATGGGTAAGTTCCCTGTTGCTTTCAGGATAGAAACAAAGCCTATAAATGGCCTGTAAGATGCTAAATAATTTAGCACCTGACTATATCTCCAACCTCGTCTCTTCCTGTTGGTGCCTCTGTTAAAACTTCATAGGATACTGTTTCTACTTTCTGGAACATTTTCTTTTGCATTTTACTTAGGTAATGCCAAGTGATCTTTCAGAGCTCAGTTCAAGTATCACTTACTCCCAGATTGAGACAACCTCCCATCCTGCCCTATTATGAGCTCTTATAGCACTAGGTACCTCTCATTAATGACAATTAATGTCTCATTAATGAAACAGTTGTAATTTTACATGTATTTGCATGATTATGTGTCTGCTTCCTCCACTGGATTATTAGTCCTATAAAAGAAGGGATCATCTTTATTTTAATTTACCATTGTATCCATTTTACCTAACAGTGCTTGACATATAATAAGTGCTCATAAATAAATAAATTGGATAATTGAAATAGAGTCCAAGTAATGAAAGTTTTTACATTGAGCTAGAAAATTTGGCCATACTGGAACATCATACAATCACTTACCCAACAAATATATATTGAATTTGCCCTATACACTTGACTTCATACCAGGTATGAAAGATAATTCCTGTGATCTATTTAATATGGGTAAAACAGATAAAAATAACAGAGAATTATAATATAGGGTGATCAGCACTGTGATAGACAGAAGTATAGTGCTTTTGAAGGATTAAGAAAGAGAACTCTAAAAAGGACAGGAATGGTAATGGGAGACTGCCTGGTAGGTATGGGCAATATTTAAATGAATTTTTTATTTTTATTCTGCTTATAAGAAAAATGCAAAACATAACTAGTAAAGTGGCAATAGTAGATAGTAACATAATGTCTTTTAAAGTTTATAGATTTAAAAAAATGAATAAAAAATGGCTCAAAGAATTAGAAACTAGCTCATTGGTGGTACCACTGAAAGAGTAGATAAGTTGGAAGGATGTTTACCAGCCTCCTATTCTTACAGACCTTTTGAGGGGATTTCTGAAAATTATCAAATTAGCTCATCATTTTTCTTAATTTTTCTTCAGTATGCATAAGAACTACAAAGAGCATCTGTTCTGCAGATATAATCTTGTCTCCAGATTTAAACGAGAACCCATTGTCTAAACATAGCATTAACAGGGATATCCTCAAGGAGGAGGTAGAGGTCAAGATGTATCTGTAAGCTTTCAAATCAACAAGCATGGGCAGACTTTTTACTGTTTCCCCTGCACTGTGTTAGGCACTATGGAGAAGAAAGAAGACCAGTCTTGCCCTAGAAGAAGATTAATGTGCTCTTTATAACAGCTGTCACTCCAATTCACCTTCCAGTTGCTGCAGCTAGGCACTGAAAAGGAAACAGGTTTTTTTCCTTATATTTAAATGTATTTCATTCACAGGCAATTATTAGAATTTTTAAAAGCAAATATGGAAGGGTTAAAAACTAAACATCCAAATCTTTCTAAAGCATATTGGTTTGGTTCCAAGGCATTCACTAAAATTAGCCATAGAGCCTTGCTTTGAAATAAATATAGTAAATTACTACTTTGGAAATTGGGCTCCTGGGCATCTCCGCTTCTATCTCAAATGGTCATTCCTAATTACATACATGAAAATATCAAATATATCTTTAGATAAGATTTTTATCTTAGGACAAAAATAATTATCCTACTTTAACCTATGTATAAATACTCCATCTTTTGCTGTGAAGCTACCTATATCTTTCAGCAAATGACAAGTCAACAAAGTCAAAACAAAGTCTATTGGAACAAGAAAGTTATTCTGATACATTTTAAAATCACCATCCAAAAGCTTCTCTGAAGCCCTTCCCAGAACAAGAAAACATGCAACAAAGGATATTTTCTACTGGAAGAAGCAATGGAGGATGAAAATGGAAAATTCCTGAGGTTAGAGGATTTGGAAAGGGGACTGGCAGGAATAAGAAGTAAAATGGTATATGTTCAGTATCTGCAGCATATTGGAATATAACCCTCAAAGTCAGTCCATTTCTACTTACCACAGCTCAAAGAGAAGGCAAACAGGAAGCCAGGGACAGTATAATTATTAAGTATTTTTGAGAGTATAAAAGATCTAGTTATAACTTAGCCTTTCTTGTCTCAGAAAGAGGAACTTTTGAACAGGGATGAGATCTCATTTATTAATGAGATCTCATCAATCAATCAATGAATATTGTGACAAAAGAAGAGAGGTGAGGATGGAAAATTGGGGGGGGGGAACCAACAGAGTGGGGGAGAAAGGAAGTGTCAAAAGAATTAGTCTTCATTCATTTAACAAGTATTTATTAGCCCTTGAAAAAGATTGTCCATTCACTTGGAAAGTTCTCAATTTAGGTGGGACAGGCAAATACATTTATAGATAATAACAGCACAGTATTCAAAGCTATTACTTCTTCCTGTGTCCTGGACCTTATCTCCTCACTTATCTTGTTACATCTTATTCCATCAAGTTCCCAGTCTCCCTCCTTTATCTTCAGGCTTTCCTTCTTGCTTTTTTTCTTTCAGATTGCAAATATACACAATTCTCTCAGCTAATAAAGAAAAAAGACACTGATGTATGGCCAATCTGTCACTTCCTCTCTCTTTCCTTCCTTTCATATACAAGTTACATTTCAAGTTTCCACTTAATCTATTCTAATTAACTCCTCAATTCACTACTGTCTTCTGCTCTCAAAATTTTCCTAAAATTGCTATTACTAAGTATATCAGTGACTACATAAATGACAAATATAATTAATTAGTTATCTTATTTGACATGCCTATGGCATTTGTTATTATTGCTCTCATTGAAACCCTATCCTCCTGCATCCATGATACCAATTTTCTGGCTCTCTCCCTTCTCTCTAGGCACTCCTCAGTCTTCCCTGAAGGCCTCCCTTAAATATTGGCGTTCTCTAAAACTTCATTTTTGGTCTTCTTCTCACTCTCAAATGTCCTTCTGGGTTGTTTAACCCATTTGGGCAACGTCTATTACCACCTAGTATACTGTTGACTCAAAAATCTTTATCTGTAGGCCATGACCTCTCTATCCTCTCTCCTAAGGTTCAGACTCCAATGTCCAACTTTTTAACTAAACATTGACACCTGATACCTTAAAGTCACCTCAACTCAAAGTATCACAAAATAAAAGGAACAACAAAAAAATCCAAAGCATTATTTTCTCCAAACCCTGACCACCATATTTACATAGTATACAAGACCAGTTACCCTGACTCCCTCTGATTTATCCTGTGCATTCAAATGATGACATAAATATAACAATTCTAAATCTTTATTACCTAACTTATCTATTTTTTTCTCTATTTCATTTTGGATTTTTAAAAATGTTCTAATAACTGGTCCTGTTACCTCCAGTTTTACTCCTTTCTATCTTCAACCTAAATATCAGAATGACCTTTCTAAAAATGCATATCCAGCTGTGTCACTTGCCTGCTTTAAGCCTCTCAAAGACTCCTCATTGCCTGCAGCCACAGCTCTCGAAATTTCACGTGCATAAGAATACCCTAGAAGATTCCTTAAAACCCCAGTTTTTCTGATTCAGCAGTTCTGGTTTTGAACTTCAGAATTTTCATTTCTAACAATTTTCTGTGTTAATCTGTTTGCACATTGAGCAGAATTTAGAACTTTGCTGTGCAAAGAGGGGAAGGGAAAGGAGGAGGAGTCTAGGATGACACCTGAATTTCTGTTATCACAATCTTAAGAAATTGGGTGGGTGGTGGTACAATTGATGTGTTTTGGGAGTAGTGTTGCTGGGGTTTGTAGCCAGTGGCCAGGAAAGAATTGAGATGTCTTAGGTGCAAAAAGATGATTTTACTAAAACACAGGGTTGGCAGAAAACACCGCTGTTGTGAGGAGCAACTGCTTATATACTTAGGAGTTGGGAGAAACAAAGGTAAAGGAAGTTCCAAAGGATTTTTAAAGATTTTACGTATTTATTTGAGAAAGGGAGAGTGTGAGCACAAGTGGAGGGGGGCAAGGGAGAGGGAGAAGCTGACTCCACACCTAGCAGGGAGC